>NW_012140524.1:8306078-8307799 GCF_000956105.1 Propithecus coquereli | reverse complement strand
CAACATCCATTCATCACAAAAACTCTCAACAAACTAGGATTAGAAAAATCAGAGCTTAGACTGGGAAAGAACCTCAGAGTAACTGGAAGGTAGTAGTACTTTGAGATTAGTAACAATGTCTCAACCAAATTTAAAAATTGTTTCTTCCCATCTTAAAGTTAAAAAAGTAATATTAAAAGATTCAATAATATTTAAATGCCAAAAATCTTAAGGAAGTAGATAAGTTTTAAAGAATCGGGACAATTTTAAAAAGTCATCGTGAAATGAAATTCGTGAAATTCATTGACCCTTAGTAGTTTTTCAAAAGGCATCAAAGGATGCCAATAAAAAACACTTAGGTATTTATTTATTTATTCTGTGGCCCTATATATTTCTCTACTTTTTGCATTCACACAACTTAGTAGAAAACCTGGTAACCGCACCATCACTTAGCAGAGAACAGAATGGCTAGACTATAGCGAAAGAGCTCAATCTCACTGGATTTATTCCTAAACACCTCTATATGCCTCAGCCCCCTCATCTGCCACCCACATTCAATCTCCTCCCATCAATTATCCCTCAATATCCTCCACTATCCATAAGGCCACAGTGCCTAGCAGATACAGGCGACAAGTGACAGGGTCTTTATATAACACACCCAAATGGCCTTGGCCCCATTTGGGCACACCCAAGTCTATTTCTTTGTTTGCAAGGGCACTCAATCCAGAAACTGCCCACCAGGAGATCTTAAGACCGTGTTTTTTAGACCTGCCATCCCAGCTCTCCAAGTTCCTTCCCTAACTCACCTTGTGAACTCTATTTTCAGCATTTTTCTATGTGGGAGGAGGATCCTCTGCTCCCACTCCTTGCCAAACAATCTCAAGACTTCAGGAAAATGAAAATGAAAAGTACCACCTCTCCCTCCCCAAAATTTCAAAGCCATTACCACTTCTGCCTTAGAGAAGTTCTGCCACAATGGGAGGTGCTACACTTGTCAACTTAGAAAATAATGATTAGTCTTGATCAGGAGAAAGCAAACAGCACTGCTCTTTCTTCATGCATTTATCATTTATGTACTGTCTATGGCTGCTTTAGTACTATAATGGCAGAGTTGAGTAACTGCGATAGCAACTATATGGCCCACAAAGCCTAAAATACTTACTTATCCAGCCCTTTACAGAAAATGTTTGCTACCCCTAGTCTTGACAATCAGGAAAAAGAAGTCATCAATGATGCTATTGGGGAGCTATTTCAAGCTACAACTAGAAGTTTCGAACAAGAATAAACAATGATAACATGTCCACCAAAGTACCCCAAAATACGGAGTCAGTTTGCACCTCGGTTCCGATGAATGTAGGACGAATATATAGACTAGCAGATGTTGAATATGGGACCCATTCTTGGTCCAATTTCACAAGCTGTTGAATACACTCTAAAAGCTCTTCCTTGTCAAATACCTGAAAGAATAAAAAACATAATAAATGATGGAATTTTCTCCCAATGTAGTAATAAGAAGTGATTTTTATTGAAGCTTTTAGACTATTAAAAAAGTAATAAAGGCCGGGCTCAGCGGCTCATGCCTGTAATCCTAGCACTCTGGGAGGCCAAGGCAGGAGGATCGTTTGAGCTCAGGAGTTTGAGACCAGCCTGAGTAACAGCAAGAGCCCGTCTCTACTAAAAATAGAAAGAAATTGGCTGGACAACTAAAAATATATAGAAAAATTAGCCGGGCATGGTGGTGC
>NW_012140524.1:8288301-8290281 GCF_000956105.1 Propithecus coquereli | reverse complement strand
CTCGGCACTCTAGCCTGGGCAACACAGTGAGACTCTTGTCTCAAAAAAAAAAAAAAAAAGAAGAAGAAGACATAAATAGACTGAAAATAAAGGGATGGAAAAAGATATTTCATGCAAATGGAAATGAAAAAAGAGCAAGAGTAGCTATACTTCTATCAGACAAAATAAATTTCAAGACAAAAACTGTAAAAAGAGACAAAGAAGGTCATTATATAATGATAAAAGGGTCAATTCAGCAAGAGGATAGATATAACAATGCTAAATATATGTGCACCCAACACTGGAGCACCCAGATACATAAAGCAAATAATATCAGAGCTAAAGAGAGAAATAGACACCAATACAATAAACGCCAGAGATGTAAATACCCCACTTTCAGCACTGGACAGATCATCCAGACAGAAAATCAACAATGAAACGCTGGACTTAATCTGCACTATACAACAAATAGATCCAATAGATATTTACAGAACGTTTCATCCAACAGCTACAGAATTCATGTTCTCCTCAGCTCATGGATTATTCTCAAGGATAGACCATGTTAAGCCACAAGTGTCCCAAAATTCAAAAAAATTGAAATCATACCAACTATTTTCTCTGACCACAATGGAATAAAAGTAGAAATCAAAAACAAGAGGAAAATTGGAAAATATACAAACACAAGGATATTAAACAATATGCTCCTGAATGACCATTGATTCAATGAAGAGATTAAGAAGGAAATGGAAAAATTTCTCAAAACAAATGAAAATGAAAACAAAACATATCAAAACCTATGGGATACAGCAAAAGCAGTAATAAGAGGAAAGTTCATAGCACAAAGTTCCTACGTCAAAAAAGTAGAAGGAAAGTTTCAAAGAAATAACCTAACAGCGTATCTCAAAGAATTAGAAAAACAAGAGCAAACCAAACCCAAAATTAGAATATGAAATAATAAAAATCAGAGGAGAAATAAATGAAATTGAAACCAAAAACCAAAAGATCAATGAAACAAAAAGTTGGTTTTTTGAAAAGATTAACAAAGAAAATAGACACACCTTTAAGCAGACTTAGAAAAGACAGAAGACTCAAATTAATAAAATCAGAGATGAAAAAGGAGACATTACAACTGATACTGAAGAAATCCAGAGGATCATTAGAGACTATTAAATGGTGTTGGGAAAACTGGGTATACATAGGTGGAAAAAAACAAATTGGACCCCTACTTCATACAAAAATCAACTTCTAGGATTAAAGTCCAAACTGTGAATGACAAAATCAATATAGGATGTCTTTATAAGATAGGTAATAGGAGAGGAGTCTTTAAACTTGTACAGAGAACTTCAGGGTCCCTGGATGCTCTCACTAGGCATATTCATTTCACTCCCTGTTCACTTGTTCAGTAAATATCGAGTGCCTACTATGTGCCCAGGTTTGTGCCAAGTGCCATGGGTAGGGTAGTGAGCAAATCAGCCATGACCTTGTTCTCAAAGAATTATCTTTCTTTCTTTTTAAACCTTCCCAAAAAAAGTTAGGCAGGTATTTTTATTTCAAAGGGTTTTCCCCCAAATATTGTGGTTGAAACATCTCTTCCATTACGTTTCAGGCTTTTCCACAGGCTTGACTTCTTCTTTTCTAATTCTTTGAGATGTCTTGTTAGGTTGTTTCTTTGAAACTTTTCTTCTACTTTTTTGATGTAGGTACTTTGTGCTATGAACTTTCCTCTTATTACTGCTTAGGACACCACATTACTAGATGCCAACCTGATTTTTAAATTCAATAATAGTTATATTTTTAATCCAAAATTAAATATGAGTAATATCCTTGAACATGTTGCTCTTCAGTTCATCAGACCTGTTGATCCTAAAATCCATTTTATTTTTAGAGTTGCAACTATATGTGGATAATAAATATCTGAAAGGTTTTTTGGTTTTGGGTTTTTTTTTTGTTTTTTTTTTTTGAGATAGGGTCTTGTTCTGTTTCTGGGCTAGAGTGCAGTGG
>NW_012140524.1:8281565-8287223 GCF_000956105.1 Propithecus coquereli | reverse complement strand
AGATGATTCATATAAGGAGCATAATACAGGACACATTGCAGGAATTCAATAAACAAAAGTAATTACTGTATCATTATATCTATTAATATTTTACTATTACCATCTTTTAGTACCTTACTAGGGAGATGACTATTTCCAGTACCCACAATATTCTGGGAAAGATATCCAGCACATTAAAAAGAAATAAAATAGGGATTAAGGGAATGGGGTATATATTGTGTATCTGGTTAACTGTGTATGCTGGGGACCAAGAAAAGAATTCTCAAAACGTTTTACGCTTCTAATTATTTCAACTCATGCCTGAAGAAGGACATTTAATTACATGTCCCTTAACATACATAACTACACACTATTACTGGTCATAAAAACACGGTGTTAACATTAAAATCTAATAATATTGTACTTAATGACCCCTTCTCAACTATTAGAAGATCTGAGAACAGAGGTGACTTAGTAAAATATCAACAGGACTAGATTTTTGATTGCTAATTTTCTTACCAATTGTCCTTTCTGTTTGCTCCAAATGATTTTTTTATTGACATCACAGATAATTTAAGATTACCCAAAAAATAAGTTCCTATGATTTATCCTCAATCCAACTGTCTACAGGAAAAATTTTAAAGATATTTTTGACTTCCCACAGTAAACATGATAAAGCACATATTACCCCAAAACCTATTTTATTTTAGCAGGAGAGCTCCTCAGCCCACGAAGCAAAGGACAAGCACGCCACCACCATGAAATCCCACGGACTTACTTCCACTGCATAGTGCAAAGCCGATGAGCCAGGGTGCAATGACAGGTTTTGAAAAGGCTTGATATGAGGTTTCTCCCATCCACACTCTGAGGACCACTCCACTGTCAACATGTGATCCGTGAACACAGTTCCGAAAACCAGAGCCTTTGGGTCTGGTTTTCCCTTTAAAATGGTGGCTGGTGTGATTATTAGATCTTTAGCCTGGGGAAGGAAAATCAGCACCATTATTAAAGAATAGTAACTGAACATCCATTGGCTAGATGACACAGAGGGGAAAAAGTGAGATCACTTGACTTTTCATTGTTGGCAACACACAGAAATTTAGCCCTATGGGAGCCAAACAAATCTTGCCTGCATTCAGAATTTGGCCAACGTGCACTGCCTGATAGATTATCAGAACCACATTTCAAGTGATATCAGAAACAAAGACAAAGTATCAGATGAGGTAACATGATGCAAAAAAGCAAACACATCCCTTCTTCACTCGCATCACAGGACTCACGTGGAGCACTTGGGAAAGAAGAAAGGGGCGTCTCCCGTTATAAAAACAGCAACGCTCCCAGTGATTTGTTAATGTCATTAAGAAATGAACTTCTACTTCACAACGGCTATGCTCCATCTCCCCCAAAGAATTCTTGGCACAAGTCTTCAAAATCCTCTGGATGCCCTGTAGAACAGCGGTCTACAACCTTTTTGGCGCCAGGGAGCATTTTCATGGAAGACAGATTTTCCATGACTAAAGGGGGAAGGGGATGGTTTCGAGATGACTCAGGCACATTACATTTATTGTGCACTTTATTTCTATTATTATTACATTGTAATATATAATGAGATAATTATACAACTCACGATAGGTTGGGGACCCCTGTGTGGAAGGAATGAACGGAGGGAAGCAAATGTTTTCTTCTTTGAAAATAGAGAAGTAGCAGAGAATGAACACTAAGATACAAAACCTCTGTTCTGTGTTGAGGAAACAGGGAACAAAGGACCTCTTATTCAAAGAAAGATAAATAAGAGTAATAGGGAACAACTCCCCACATATCCAGTTTGCCCATTACAAATGACTAAATGTGGAAGCAACAAATTGCATCCAATACAACCGCTCACTTTATAATAGCTGTAGGATGCTGACAAAAAACACAGAGGAAGGAGCTTTTTTTGACCAGCTGAAAAACCAGGGACGAGTTCAAACTGTTAACAGGTTGTAAGGAATGTTAAACTCTACTTCTTTTAATACACAAAAATGCTCATTTCCCCCAAATTAAACACAAAACTTCACTTTATATCATCAGTTCTTCTTTTTTTTTTTTTCTTTTTTGTTCAATAAGATAGAGTCTCAGTCTATCACCCAGGCTGGAGTGTGGGGGCATGATCACAGCTTACTGTAACCTCCAACTCCTGGGTTCGAGCAATACTCTTGTCTCAGCCTCCCAAGTAGCTGGGACTACAGGCATGTGCCACCATAGCTGGCTAATTATTTTTTATGTTTTATAGAGTTGGGGTCACTCTATGTTGCCCAGGCTGGTCTTGAACTCCTGGGCTCAAGTGATCCTCCTGCCTTGGCCTCCCACTGTGCTGGGATTA
The DNA here is from genome assembly GCF_000956105.1 of Propithecus coquereli. NCBI lineage: Eukaryota > Metazoa > Chordata > Mammalia > Primates > Indriidae > Propithecus > Propithecus coquereli. The sequence continues at coordinate 8,284,882 of NW_012140524.1, read as the reverse complement.
TAGGCATGAGCCGCTGTACCTGCCCTTATTATTTTTTAAATGATCTTATTACTTCTACTTAACTCACTGCCTTACAGCTTACCTTAGTCACTTGATATATTACGAATGATAAGCAGTTTATTTTTAGAATAATATTCAGGCTGAAAAACATATTCTAAAGCAGCCAGAAAGCTCACAGCACAATGAAGCATAGAGCATTAAGGATAAGATGATATTATGGTAACATTCATGCTAGTCTAGTAAAGCTACTTTGTAATGTGTCCGTAAATGTCAAGTTTCAATAGAAAATTGACTTTCTTCTACCATTGTTTAATCCAAGTAAATAAGTTAACTTAAAACCCTCTACTGAGTGTAATAAATGTATTTAAAGGGATATATTCCAGCTAAATTATTGTGATCTTTGAATCCCCTTTCTCTCCCATCATCCTCTAGACTAGGTAAGGGTCAGGCAAATTCACCTGTAGGTGATGCCAGTGGCCTGTTTTGTAAATAAAATTTTGGAACATAGTGACACCATTCTTTTACCTTCAATGGTGGTACAGTCCACTAGTTGTGACAGAAACCTGATGGCCCTAAAACCTAAAATATTTATTATCTGGCCCTTTAATAAAGTTTGCCAACCGCTGCCCTAGACTGTTTAGACAAGAACTCTGGCTAGAGTATTCACAGTTAAATCTGCAAAGCTAGCACAGTGCCTGGCACACAGAACAGTAAAGGGTTTCTTAATTACTGAAAGTGTCAGGCTTATTTCGGATACATCCTGTAATGAATGACAGACTCATTTCATAGAAGATGGCCTGGATTTAAAGTGAGTGAAATTCTAACACAAACTTTTTATTACATGAACAGTGTCACAGTATTCTTGCACAATGAGGCACTTGTGATTTCGCTTTGGTTAGCTTTTTTTAGTGGATGGGGAGGATGCTGGGCTAAGAAAAATCTGGAACCACATCAATATTGTAAGACAAATTTAATGCAAATGTTCTTGTACTGAGACTACTAGTAAAAGTTTTTTAGTAAAAAGACAGGGTAGTAAGACACAAAACAAAAAAAGAAAGATGAGAGTAGGTGAAAAGAATGATTGTGGCCCAGGACATATAAATTTTAGTTTTCTGAGCCCTCTCTAGAACCACTCACAACAACCCACTGTTCCAGAAAGATTAAATTCGTTACTGGCAAAGCAGAGATACAGAATAAGGTGATTTTTATGCTTAACTTAATGTTCTTGTAATTATAATTTGATAATACCAATAAAATTTCTGAAAATTAAATATAAATGATTAAATCACCAGGTATGAGTTCTGTTTCAGTAAATCATTACGTTCTTTTGTAAGACATGTGATTTCTTAATGATATGAATAGTAACCTTTCTGATTTGTACCTAAGGAATGCTCTATATCCAGTTTTTCAAAGTAAAGCACAATTGGATGGCTTTCAGAATCTCATCAAGAACTCTAATTTCCTTTATTTGAAAACATATCTGCAACTCCAAAAACTAAAAAAACTGCTTTTAACCTAATATTAAAATAACTAGTTGATTCAGTTGAATGAAACTCAAAGTAAACAAAATATTAACTGAAGTTGTGTGACTGGTGGAGTAAATAGAAACTGTAGTACTAAGGAAAAAAATCGGCATAACAAAACAGAAAACTGTTTACAAAATTTTTATCAGTGTTCTTTAAAAACCATTTTCTTTTTCTGAATTTCCTTCCCAAAGGTGGATAAAAATAACAGTATTTGTAAAATGATACTTTCTCCTGCATAATTAATCTCTTTCTAATACTCCACATTCTCTGATGTCTCATACCACATGCTTGTGGAAAAATTTGGAATGCCACAATGATCGATTGCGAAATGACAATAAATACTGACGAAAAACAGGGCATAGTAAGAACGACAATTTCCTAATTCAAAGTTTGTGATTGGGTAATCATTTGTTCTGAAATGAGGAAGCCCATAGCAGGGCAGGGAAGTGCCACATGGTTGAGAGCCTCTGAGGACTGGGGAGTCAGCGTTCAGGCAACAGCTCTTGCTCACCACTCTACAGCACATCTGTCCTCCTCTGCCCTGGCCATCCTTCACGGATGCCAAGTCTGCATAACAACTGTATCAGAAATTCTAAAACTTTGTTCTACAATGGGTTTCTGTGCATTTTTCCTACACTATTTGGAAAGCCGTAGGTGCTATGTTCATTATCTCTTGGATATACTCTTTTAAAATTTAATAAAGAAAGAGGCATGATGAGAATTATAGGCTTGGAGTGTCACATACTGTGGCAATATGTGAAGCAGGGGGAACTGGAAGAAACAGATGGCTGAACTCTTTCAACAAAGAGGACCCCGGGGCCCACAGAAAGATTCTCTAGGATGTGTAATGAGGGATCTCATTACTGGGCCCTGTTGGAAAACAGCATCCTCACTTTAATATGATCACATCATAAGGTGGGAGGGGGAAGCAATATGAAAACTGCCCAAGAGAGACCCAAATGGCAATACAAAATGTTATAAATGGGATAGATTAACAAACAATATAGAACAATGTGTCAAAAACAACCCCAGTTAGAATGGCTATCATTAAAAAGACAAAAAACAACAGGTGCTGGTGAATATGCAGAGAAAAGGGAACTTTTACACACTGTTGGTGGGAATGTAAATTAGTATGGCCACTATGAAAAACAGTATGGAGATTTCTCAAAAAACTAGAAATAGAACTACCACATGATCCAGCAATCCAGCCACTGGGTATTTGTCCAAAGGAAAAGAAATCAGTATATCAAACAGATACCTGCACTCCCATATTTATTGAGCACTATTCATAACTGCAAAGATATGCAATCAACCTAAGTTTTCATCGATGGACAAAGGGACAAGGAAAATGTGGTATATATACGTAACGGAATACTATTCAGCCATAAGAAAAAGAATGAAATCATGTCATTTGCAGCAACATAGATGGAACTGGCAGTCATTATGTTAAGTGAAATAAGCCAGGCACAGAAAGACAAATATCTCACGTTCTCACTCATATGTGGGAGCTAAAAAAGTCAATCTCACGGAGGTAGAAAGTAGAATGACAGACACCAGAGGCTGGGAAGGGTGTGTGGGAGTGGGGGGATAAGGAAAGATTGACTAATGGGTACAAACATACAGTTAGATAGAAGGAATAAGTTCTAATATTCAACAGCAGAATAGGATAACTATAGTTAACAACAATGTGTTGTACATTTGCAAGTAGCTAGAAGAGAGAACTTGAAATGTTCCTAACACAAAGAAATGATAAAGACCCAAATACCTAGGCTTGATCATTACAGTTTATGC
>NW_012140524.1:8269645-8280915 GCF_000956105.1 Propithecus coquereli | reverse complement strand
AGTCTTGCCATGTTGCTCAAGCTGGCCTCAAACTCATGGCCTCAAGCAATCCTCCCACCTCAGCCTTCCTTCTATCTTGTTTGTTAATATACCCCATTTATAACACTATGTATTGCCATTTGGGTCTCTCTTGGGCAGTTTTTATATTGCGTGCTAATTCACGCCTAGCCGTTTTTACCGAATTCTTTTAAGAACCCATATCTAAATATGTAAGTCTTCAAATGTATTAAAGCTTAATCTTTGTGGATTAGCAGCTATATCTGCTATAGGGCTATAGAGGATATTATCTTTAAAGGACCAGAAATACAAATAAAATTGACAAATTCACTTCAGTAAAAAAATTGCTATAATCTACTAATAATTTGATTTTAAAAAATCCTTGTGAGCAGAGACCTTATCTTGAATTTATCTTTGGATTCCCAATGCCAGCACTGTCCCTGGCACACTGTAAGAGCTGAGTGCCTACGAAATTGATGAGTCAAGTTTGACTCCCTCTCTGAACTCTGCCAGGATGTGAGATCATGAGAACACTCTGTGCTATGGATGACAATTGACAGTGACCGAAACAGGCAGAAAAGCACGACGAGGTATAAAGAGAAGCAGAAACCTCCATAGCTGGGAGGTGGTGGATAATGATTTATAGAGAAAATAATAGTACATCTTACACTTGTATTTTTATGATTTTCAAAGTACTTTTGCAAGATTCCTATCTCATTTACTCCTCACTATTCCCCTGTGAAGTATTATATTATTTAATATATAAACCCCATAATTCAAACAGAAAAATTAAAGACATGAAACACTTTTACTATAAAGCATTATGAGCTGCTTAAAGAGAAAAATTATAATCAGTTTAACTTTTTCCGCGAGTGAAAGGTTATTCTTATTATGTAATCAGATAAACGCCTAGGTTAATATTCACGAATTGACTGTTTTCCAAGAAAAAAATTAAGATTCGCGAAATAAAATAAGCAATTAACTATGAAATGTTTGATGTGATGAATATACTATCGCCCCCCAAATGGCTTCCCCCCCCGAAAGTGGAATTTAAAATGCATGACAGCATATCCCCTCTACTGTATAACCTACACAGTGAAAATGTCCCCAAATCTCAACAAGAAATGGATTGACTCCGTTGAATGTTGCTTCAGACAACACCTCTGGCAAACGACTTACCTTGAAAGTCTCCACCACCTCCTTGCATCCTCCTCCTTCCGCACATCCTGCGGAGCATCCGTTACTGCAGTCCTTAAAGAAGAATGAAACCATCGTTAAGTAAATGCAGGTGGGTAACTGGGGCCTGGGGTAACCACCATCACGCACCGTGACACTCACCATGACGCTCCGGTACCCGCGCAAACAGAAAACGGAGGATCAGACAAGCAAACGCCCCGCGCGGCACGAGCCTCAGGCGAGCGCGGCCCTTCACGTCCCACCCTGCCGAGGTCGCGGCTGTTTCGTCCTCCGCTGGCTCAGGGAAGACTGGTTAAATTCCAGGTCAGCCCTACAGAGCCAGGGTTCACCAGCAAGGAACAAGAAGGCAATTGTCTCCGTTATAGCCCAGAAAATAGTCTAGACTAGGGTTTTAAGCCATTTATAGAAAAATCTCCTGGGCGCGCTCAGCCTCGTGGTCTTGTCAATCACTGGCGCACAATAGCAAGCTGCACAAGGGATGGGGACCGGCGTGAACCATTTTCTCCCCGGGCAGGGTCCTCCGATGCCACACCTTAAGCACAAAACCTCCTGCTCTTATTAGGAAGCAGTGTAAAAGATTAAGACACAGGGAAGCCGGACCAATTGGGGAAAAGTGCAGACAAAACCAAAAAACAAACAAGCCGAATTTGCTAAATAACTACGGGGGGGAAGAAGAAAGGGATCCAGAGACAGAAGACCGCGGTCAAAGTATTTCGGGGAGGCGAAGGCACGCAGGATGTGACTGCGGGTTCCGGCAGCACAGAGATTCCGCCCCCCTCCCCCACAGCGGCTTGCGTGGCTGCCCTCACGTCCCCGTGGCGGTCCTCGCCGTGCTCCGGAGCGCGTCACCCATCGGGGTGCCAGACCTGGCCGGCGGGGACCTCGCCGAGGCGGCGTTCGCAGGCCGGGACTTCAGATTTCCGGCAGGGATGCGGGAAGCGCAGACGCCTCGGTAGAGGCGGGACGGGGCGCGCGGCGGCGGCGAAGGAGGATGGTGCAGGAAAGGGCAGCGATGCGCCCGGCCCGGCGCGCCGGGGTCCAGTCCTGCCCCTGTCCGCAGACGCCGGGCGCGGCGTACCTGGAGGGCGAGGGCCGCGGCGGCGCGCGGCGAGCTGGCCATGGGCGGGCTGCGGGCGCGCGGGGCTGCGGAGGGCGGCGGCGGCACGCGGCGCGCGGCGGGACGCGAAGGCGGGCGGCGCGGCACTGGGTGCCACGACCCGGGGCCGCGCGCCAGGGCCAGACGCAGGGAACCACGCAGCCCCTCCAGCATCCCTGGGGGAGGAGCCTCCGACAGTCGGGTCCTGGTCTGTCTGCAGTCGCGAAAACCAGAGCCGTGGTCCCTGCCACCTGGTCTCGTGCGGTGGCCCGAGACTGCGCCCTGCGTGCGAGCGCCTTCCCAAGTGCCGCCGCTTAGCTAGCATCCTCATTAACTCAACACGTAACCTCTGGGCGAGGGCCGGAAAAGCCCCTCGAGCCAGGCGAAAGGAACTTGGGGGAAATTGCGTGAGGGCAGCTTAGCCACTGACTCCAGATCAAAATGACAAAAGGCAGTTTCTTCCCGGAGAGTTTGATGGCGGGGATTGGCCTTTGTGCGTCGGCTCTAGTCTGCCTCCGACACCCATGTGCAAACTGAAGGGGAAGAACGTGAATCCGGTTTCTGGATTTCCTTGCGCCACCTAATTTGGAACTCCGGTTGTGGGGCTACCAGGCTCCACATCCCCTAAGAGCTGTTTCTGCCCAAAGATGTCGATGCCATTCATCGTTTACAGGCAAAACAGACCATCGAGAGCTCCCAATCATACTGTTTTGACAGTTTTCTGATGTAGGCTCCTAATAGCAGTGTTTAGAAGGAGGACTGGGAAAGTGGCGTTGGAAGTACTGCTGGGTTTAAAAATGGAAAAGATTGGAATAGCTATTGTCCCCTCTGCTGTGTTCTCCTTGGGCAACGTCAGCCTAAATTATGAGCCTTCCTGGTTTTTCAATTAATAGGAAGTGGTGACTGGGGCTGACTTGATCTTGGAAAGTGGGGGAGGGCTGTTACTCGGAGTGAAAGCGGTTAAATCCGGTCCGGTTTTAGAATTGATTTCATACAGCCATGCAGACAATATACTGTAGCTCTAATCTTAACAACTCAGAAAACAACCTTCACTTCTCCCACCCTCCCTCCCTCCCATTATACAAAGCATACAAAAGCCTCTTATGCTGGGGTGGGGTCCCAAGCTCCAAAGACCACAGAGCCCAGGCAGGTCAGGTGCCACCATAAAGTGGTCAGTGTTCCTGCAAACCAGGAGTCTCTTGTTAAAGAAATGTTAAGTCAAATTTAAAATTTCTTTTTTTTTTTTTTAGTACAAGCTAGGTAAACCCTAGGGCTCCAGTTTGCCACCCGGGATCAAGGCTTAAGAATAAGAAAGCCTTAGGAAGAGTTATAAACTGCTTGTTTGCATTCAAAAGGCTGGTTGAATCCTTCACACCACACATACCATCAAGGCCTGCTGTTTTAAAGACACACACGCAATCCCAATTTTCTTGCCGTCTTAAATGCTACTTGTAAATCCTTGCTCTTCAGTCAGTCAAAAAAGCATATGTAATACAACGATGTTATTAAAGAATTAACCATGGTGGCACCTATCCCTTCCCTCATGTTCAGTGCAAAACTTGTTGACAGTGCCATCTGTATTAACTGCTCCTACTTCCTCCCCTTTCAGGTGACTGTCATTTGACTTCTGTCCAATCATTCCACCTACACCAGGTGCCTAATAGCCTTCTTTTGTTCAACCCAATGGTTTTCCTTCTGGTGCATGTTCATGGCGGCACTTCCATGCTGATGACTCCCACATACATATTTTCAGACCACCTCTCTCCTGAACAGTAGGTACTTGCAGTCAAAAATCTGTCTAACATATAAATTGTGTAGGGGTGCAGGAAATTTCACCCCAAAATATAACTTGGTAGAAAGAACATTTTGAATGAAAGGCCCTTAGAGATCAACAGGCATCAGAAGGAAAGGGCTTTCCCTCTATCTCCACAAAGACTAGAGGGACCCAACAAGTCTTTCCTTTCCCTCCCTATTATCTCACTATCTATTGCAGGAAAGAAGATCAAGAATGCGACCAGACCTGACCCAACCCATTTTCAAAAAAATGCCTGTCTCTCAGGTTAATTTAATTTTCAAGGAAAATCATTTAAAAGTCAATGTGTTCCCTCCCCTATCCATTCATTCTTCAAGTATCTATTACCATCCCACTAGAAACCATTTATAGCCTCTCAAGAGAATTACCTATATTCCCCATCTGCCTCACCGCTACCCCCCATGAAGATATAAAGTATTTGGGTCTCACTGCGATATTGGGCAATCACTCTGTCATTCTCCCTGTGCACACAGTAACAATAAAATTTATGTAGCTTTTCTCTTATTAATCGCCTTTATTAGGAGTTGATTTTTCAGTGAACGTTCACAGGGCAAAGGGGAAGTTTTCCCCTCCCAACACTACCATGTGCCAAGCCCTGGGCTAGAAGCTGGGGATGTTTTGGGCATATCGCCATCCTGTTATCAGGAATTGCCCCCAGACAGATAGAATGGTGCTGACTGTTTTACAGAGGGTTAACTAATCCCACCAACAAAATGTAAAATTGTAACAAGTGCTGCCTGTGCTCAAGAGCCTCTAATAATAGACGGTAACCCACTTAGAAAAGCCTGAAAAGGCTTTCCAGCAAGTGATCCTTGAGCAGAGATCTGGAGGATTAAAATAAAAGAAATTTACTAAAGGAAGAAGGGATGAAGAGCACCTGAGATGAAAGTAAGTTCCAGGTCAAAAGAACATCTCTGAGGAGGGAAAGAACACGGTGCTTAGAAAGGATCCAAAGTGAGCCAGAGGGGCTGGAGCAGCAGAAGGGGAGGGAATAGGACGTAAAAGCCTGTCATAAAGGTATGAACTAAATCATAGTTTATTTAACTTATTTAATGAAGTTACCAGACAGATGTTTAAATTGGTTCAAAGAACAGGCACATTTATAAGTCAGAAATATTGAAATGAATATGCAAATGACACTGGCCTCTACAGTGCCAGAGAGACGTTAACTGAGTGAACCCTGACCCTCATATTCCATTTGCATATCTACATCCAAGAATTATTTTGCATTTCTATCAGTTATCTGTAAAAGAACTCAAATGCAATGGAACAATCTAAGATACAATGAAAAGGCCCAAGGAATGAGAATCAGATAACCTTAAAGGTTTGCTCTAAACAATGAATTGTTTCCCACTGAAGTATAATTTTTTCCCTGCAGTGGGAAAATATAATTTCTTCATACAAGAAGTGCTATTAATAAGCAACAAATGGAATTGAAAGACAGGAATTGATAGTAGGAGAATGTACTTTGTTTTGTGTGAAACAAATTGTCTGAGATTAGAAAAATGTGTTCTCATTGATTCTAACTGATGCCATTTGCTTCTGTAACCGTGCTTGCTTTTAGTTGTTTGTTAAATATAGGAGTAAGAGCAGGAGTGACTCCATGACAAGCTGAATTTCCTGGAATAGGCCTAAGTTTCAGTTTCCCCGAAACCGAAACGCGGACCACAACTGGCGCCGGCGCGAAAATTGAAAATCCCAGGGCTTGGAGCCAACCAATCAGGAGTCAAAACAATCAGCCACTTTCAAAAGAACCAATGGACTAAGGGGAGAGGGGGGATGGTGCGCCCAGCATGTCATGTGGAACCTGCGTGTCGTGTGCCACTGGTGTGTCGTGTGCAAAAGAAAGTATAAAAGCTTCACTTTTACCCCAGGGCAGGGTCCTGGTTCATAGGGAGGCCACTGTGTTGGTGCTCTGGGACTTGGACCCTAGCTCGAGCTAGCCAATGAACTCCTTTGCCATTTGCAGCCTCGGTGACTCTGCCTCTCTGTTCCTGGGGCTGAGGGGAAGCGGTTCTAACAGAATAAACCAGACACATTAGTCACTGTACTTACTTGTCGCATTAAAAAGCTTTGTCTTTAACAGTTTTTAATTGAGTTCAACCTAGAGGCAAGAAAAACCATGGAAAGGTTAAGGACAAGGTGAGGACGGGGAAGTGGTGACAGGAGTGAAGGGCACTGGCTGCCGTTTGGAGACTGGAGAGGGGCTGGCCGCTAGACAGGAACGGACTTTCTTTTTTTGGTGGGGTCTCTACGCAGCCCTGGCTAGAGTGCAGTGGCTATTCACAGGCATGTTCACAGCTCACTGCAGCCTCTAACTCCTGGGCTCAAGCCACCCTCCTGCCTCAGCCTCCGGAATATCTAGGACTTCAGGCTCCAGCCACCACACCCAGCTGGAAATGGAGTTTTGCAGAAGAAATTACTGACCCACATATGAGATGATTCTATTAGATTGAACTTGGCTGGTGGTTGGTGAAAGAGATGTTAAAAAGCCAGAGGTCAGCAATCTTTAGATAGGCTGGATATGAGGAGGGACAGGATGAGAAGAGTACCGAGGGCTCCTGGGATTCTGACTTGCTCATCTAGTTGGTGATGCTCACTCATTATGTGAGCTAAAGTAAAATCCTAAGTCACCCCCGCATGAGTGAACAGAACCCCTCTCAGCCAAGGGGACCCCAGAGAAACCTTAAAGCTGAGTTCCCAGCCATGACGGGATGACAGGTCAGATACGCCTCATTATTTTTTTTTTTTTTTTTTGAGACAGAGTCTCACTCTATTGCCCGGGCTAGATTGCCGTGGCGTCAGCCTAGCTCACAGCAACCTCAAACTCATGGGCTCAAGCGATCCCCTGCCTCAGCCTCCCGAGTAGCTGGGACTACAGGCATGTGCCATCATGCCCAGCTAATTTTTTCTGTATATTTTTAGTTGTGCAGCTAAGTTCTTTCTATTTTTGATAGAGACAGGGCCTCTCTCTTGCTCAGGCTGGTCTCAAACTCCCGAGCTCAAACGATCCTCCTGCCTCAGCCTCCCAGAGTGTGAGGATTACGGGCATGAGCCACCACACCCCAGCCCCGATACGCCTCATTATACCCCCTCCCTTGCTAACAGCCATTAGGCTTTTTTCCTTAAGTGCTAAACAGAAACCAATCTTGTGATCTATTCCTCCCTATCTGCAGTTTCAGAGCTACAACTAACCAGCATTCTTTCTTAACAAAAGAACCATGAAGTGGTTTTAGCCAGTCTATGGAGCATGTGCAGAGAGGGTTTTCTGTCCTTGTTTCACCTTTCTGACATCAGAGGGCTGCCATTTTTTGAACATGGACCCCATAAAGGGGCATTAAGCTCAGTTGAGCATGCACATGTTTCTCCTTTCATAAATATTCATGACTCCTCCTATAGCTTGTTAAATTTGTATATTTGGCCACCCACTCAGCACAAATTCCTGTTCCCATCGTCCTTCCTGGGTAGAAGCACGTGTTCCTGGCTTCTGGCCGGGGCTCTGCTTTCTAGCCTGTCTCAATGGCCACCTAAAAGCTGCAACCCTTTATGAGAAAATAAAGCTCTCCTTTCCAAATTTATGAACTTCATCATTTTCTTGAGTTAACAACTAAGAGAAATGAAACACTGAAAGACAGTGTGGTTTGAGGGGACTAGCAGAGGTCTAGTTTGAAGCGTATGAGTTTTGAGGTATCTCTAAGATCCTCTGAAGCTCGGAAGAGAGGTCTGGATCAGAATTAGACACCTGATGAATCACTGACATGCAGGTGGTGTTGGGACTCAGAAAACAATACCCCAGACTGAGGGCCTCTGAAGCAGCCTTAGAAGCCAAAGTATTTCTCTGATCTTTTCCTGTCCTCCTGTCTTTCAGTCCCATTGTCCCCCACAGGTAGCCACAGAAACTAAAATCCCTCTTTCCCAAGGTGGGTCACAGAAACCCAAACCCTTTTTCTCAAAGCCAGTCATAAAACCTAAAAATATTACTCTAACTTCCCCCCTCACCTTTTGGGTGTAAAAAACTGGCCATAAAGAAATTATCTACTTATTTGATACCCAGAAGGAAGGAATATACGTTTAGAGAGACCAAAAAGAATCTAGATAGACAAGACTTCTTGGATTTTCCCACCCAGTCTATTAACATTAGGTCATACCCTTTTTGTCTAATTATATTTTTACATGGCTGTCTATACTTTGTTCAACCTAAGTATAAAAATGGACAATTTCTCTTATATCTTTGGGTCTTTATTTTAAAGGCTTCCTGTCACATAAAACTATGATCAAATAAGTTCATATGCCTCTTCTCCTATTAATCTGCCTCTTGTCAGTGATTTTCATTGAACCTTCAGAAGGGGAAGGGGAAGTTTTCCCTTGGCCCTGACAATGTTAACTGAAGTTATGGATGTGAATGAGAATTGCTGTACCTCAGTTTTCTCATCTGTAAAATGGGACAATAGCAACAACTTCATTTTGCTGATTGGGATAGATGAACATAACATACATAACATATGTATATTAGAACCACGCCTGATATGTCTTAATCCCTCAATAAATGTAGGTCATGATCCATCTATCCTAGCTGGCAAATATTTTCTGTAAAGGGCGAGATAGTAAATATTTTAAGCTTTGCAGGACATATGATCTCTGCTGCAACTACTCAAATCTGCCACTATGTCGCAAAAGCAGTCATAGACACTAGGTAAAAGAATGGACATGGCCGTGTTCCCATAAAACTGTATTTATAAAAATGGGACAGAGTGGATTTGGCCCGTAGACTGTAAGTTGCTGACCCCTGTTCTAGCTAGAAACATAAGGGTTGTCCCTCAAACATATCCAAATCATCACCAGAGTCCATACATTCTAGCTCCAAATACTATGACAGTTGCCATTTCTCCAACCACATTATCACCATCCTGGTATCAAATAGCTTCCCAGTAGCTTCTCTGACTCCGACTTTGTTTCCCTTTAAGCCATTCTTAGCGTGACAACCAGAGAAATTATCTCAAAATGCAAATCCGAACACATCCCTTCTTAGTTGAAAAATCTCCAAGGCTTGACATTACCCTTTTGACAAAACATTTTCGCAAGCTCCCAACCCATCTCAAACCTGGCTCCTGCTCCTGACTCTCCTTGCTACTCTCTCTCTCTCCAGCCACGCACTTAACTTATTTCAGTCCTTCTGGACATCAGGCTGTCTCACAGCTAGCCAAATCCCTGAGACACTCTCTGGCCATTGCCTGGCTCTCGTATCCTTCCTGGCTCAGTTAATATGCCACTTTCTCGGCAAAACATCTCTAAACCCTAGCTAGGCTACAGTGGGTCCCTCTGCAGTTTATTTCTATAGAGCGCTTTCCATTTGAAAATAACTACCGTACTTTATTCTCATTATTTGATTAATGCTCTTCTAATTTTTATGATAGGAAAATTGTGTCTATTTTGTTCCCCTAGCCATCCTGCCTCACTCAATGCCAGGCACACAGTTGAGATTTAAGATATCTGTTGAGTTGCAGCTCTTTAATTTTTAAAGAAGTCTGTATTACATATACTTTAGAATTTTAATTGCCAAAGTTTACAATGTAATAGACCAAAATGTTCGCAGAGCCTGCTGTACTCCTAGATATAGTCCTCTTTCTACACAGAACTGCTCCTTTTCACCTAAATCTTTCTCTTTCCATTTCCTCTATCCTCTGCCTTCCACTGTTCCTTCTCTTCCCTTAACTAACCATAAAAACGACTTTAACTGAGTTATGACTGTTAAAAACCTTAGACCAGTGCTTTCCAATAGAACTTTCTGTGATGATGGAAATATTCTAAGTACACTAGTAGCCACTAAGCCACATGTGGTTATTCAGCCCCTGAAATGTGGTTAGGATGACTGAGAAACTGAAATGTTCATCTTATTTAATTTTAATTTATAATTCAATGTAAATAGCCACATGTGGCTGCAGTCTTAGCACAGACTTAGGCACTGAGGTCATTTGTTTGAGGGTCAGTATCCTGGCTCTATCACTTATAAGCCCTATGACCTTTGGCAAATTACTAACCTCTTCTGAGTCTCACATTTAAACTCAGAGTAAGTGAAGGAGCTCTGGAAATTTAATCCCCCAAAATGACTCCTTGGTAGAAAGAGTATTTTGAATTAAAGGCCCTTAGAGATCAACAGCCTTCAAAGAGGCTTTCTCTCTTTCTTCACAAAAAAACCAGACCCATCAAAAACAACAATCCACTTCCCTTCCCTTCCTTGTTATCTCAATAGATTATAGCAAAGAAAATAAAAAATCAACCAGACCTTGCCCAAATCATTTTAAATATAATACCTCTCTCTCAGGTTAATTTAATTTGCAAAGTCAATCTGTTTTTCCCCATCCATTCATTCATTCTCCCAAATATCTATTCACTCTCCCTAGTAACCATTTATTGCCCCTAATCAGAATGACCTATATTCCTCATCTCCCTGGCCATGCTAAAATGAGGGTATATAAACTTCTGGAGCCCTTGGGATATTGGGTAATCACTCTGTGATTCTCCCCATGCACACTGTAAATAAATCTCTTTATCTTACTAATCTGCCTTATTGTGAGTTGGTCTTTCAGTGAGCCTTCTGGAGTGAAGGGGAAGTTTCCTCTCACCCCCACAGTTTGGCATAGCCAGCGGGATCTTCAGAGCTGCTCTGCTCTTCTGAAAGCTGCAGCGTGGACAATCTGGACTCTGACCAGCTGGCGACACAGTAAGATACCTTAATTTACCAGTCAGACTCCCAGTTTTCCTGTCTCTCTGTGGCCTCCGGTTGAGCAGATGGCAAAGATCATTGTCTCTTTTGCCTTTCCAAATTTAAGATTAATGAGAGAGGCCGGGCACGGTGGCTTACACCTCTAATCCTAGCACTCTGGGAGGCCAAGGCGGGAGGATTACTTGAGGCCAGGAGTTGGAGACCAGCCTGAGCAAGAGTGAGGACTCCCCCTGCCACCACTCCCCAACTCCCTGTTCTCTACTAAAAATAGGAAAAAAAAATTAGCTGGGCCACTAAAAATGGAAAAAATTAGCTGGGCATGGTGGTACATACCTGTAGTCCCAGCTACTAGGGAGGCTGAGGCAGGAGGATCGCTTGAGCCCAGGAGTTTGAGGTTGCTGTGAGCTAGGCTAATGCCACAGCACTCTAGCCTGGGCAACAGA
>NW_012140524.1:8258985-8269595 GCF_000956105.1 Propithecus coquereli | reverse complement strand
AGTTCTAAAACTGTTTTACCAAGTCATATTCTGGGGATTCTGTTTCTGAGAATTTTCCACCTTGGTTCTTGCTGTTAGGTAAGCCCAGCTGAACTATCAATTTAAGAACTAATTAATAATATTTTTGAGATGATATTTCCATCAAGTTCCCAAAGGTGATGAGAAGTTGCTGTGAGCTAGGCTAACGCCACGGCACTCAAACTAAAACAGACAAAAAACCAAAACTCTGTGAAAAAAAAAAAAAAAAAAAAAAGATTAATGAGAGAAAGTGACTAGTCTTAGTATAGTGACTCTGGTGTATTTTTTGGTCCTTTGCTGTATGAATGTTCATATTGTCTGATCCCTTTCCTCTCAGAAACAGCTTTTTTTGTTGTTGTTGCTTTCTTTTGTCATTGTCTTTCTATGTCATTCCGTCATAAAGAGGATCGCCATAGGGTAGAGCACGGGCCTAGAACCCCTGTGAGCCTGCTGTTCGAGCCGGTCCTGTAGGCTGGCCAGTTACACAGTTCTGAGTAGACTGGAGCCTATTAAAGACAAACTTTGCTTCAGATCCCTGGAAAAAAAAACAAAACCACATGAGGTTCCCTCTTGTCCTGTTTCATGTTCCTGAGCTTGTCTTGTGGCTGAGCGGGAATTTTCTCCTCAGTCTCCTCCATCTGGGGGGACTGTTTTCTCAGGAACACACCAGGAAGCCAGTCTGAAAAAGACTGGGAGTCTGAGACATGCAGGTTCTAAGCAGCACACTCTTCGTACTGAGTATGTCAAGCTTAGGGCAGTCTTTTTCTTAAAAGGTCCTCTTTGTCTATTTCTGAGAGTGAATTTTTGGGAATCATGGGAAGTGCCTCCTCTATGCCCTCTCCAGAAACACTAAACCTGGACAATCGCCACCTGGCCTTTCCATGAAGAGGCTTAAAGGATTGAGCTGCTTTTGGAATAAATATACCATTGAGAATTCTAATTATTAATGGTCAAAAGATGGATCCTTTAAATTAAAAGACTTCTAAGTTTTAAAAAAAAAAAAAATTAAGTTTTAGAGATCTCTTATTCTAAGCAATCGCCTTACTTGTATTAATAGAGAAATTAGATGAAAAGAAAGGCACATAATGTGGCTAGCCTTAAAAATTCTCTTGACAAAATTAAAGAGCAAAATCTAACCTGGAAAAAAAAAATCCCCGTATACTGCCCCAGCAGAAGCAACAGTAAAAGCCAGTTCACTCTGCAGCCTACTGGTTAGAGTGCTGCGCTTTCTCCTCCACACCTACGTTTGATTCAGGCAGGAAATGACTGTTCTGGTTTGATATTTGTATGACTTTCGCCATCTGTTGCCCTTCCATGCGCAGCTTTCGATTTCCTGTATTCTGTGGGGGCACACAGGGCTTTTAGACATTAATGTATAAATGGTCAGCTGAAAAACTGGACAAAAAATGTGGGTCATATTTCATTTATGGCTCTCGAGACTTTCCATTCTTCGAGCTCCTTTTGTGGCTTTTCTGGATCTTGTAAAAACTGTTTACCTCTTTGGAGACACCTCTGTTTCCTTCATTAAGTTATAACCTTGGATAAGGTTTATTGGTTTCACTTAAAAGAGTACTTCAGTTAAAAAGTTCAAAACAAGAAGGTCAGCTGCTGGTCCCAGCTAAAGTCTGCTCCATTCATCTTCACTCCTCCCTGCTCCTTCCTCTTTGCCAATCATGGAGTTTTGGCCAATCAAAGGCGGCCAACTGTTCAAAAGGTGTTTAAGTGAGACAAAGCCTGAGCTGTAACCAATCCAGCTGTTTCTATACTTCACTTCCATTTTCTGTATGTCACTTTCTTATTTCTGTCCGTGAATCTTCTCCAGCATTGGAGTCTCTCTGAACCTGTTCTAGTTCAGCTGCCCAATGTGTGAATTGCTCTTTGCTCAATTAAACTGTTAAATTTAATTTGTCAGAAGTGAGTTCTAAAATAGAGCTCCCGGAGACCCTCAGGAGAACCGAGAGTCCAAGCGAGGGTCTTGCCGGACCCGTTGTGTTCATTGCTGTCGCACGGCAGCTGGGGCACGTGGGTAAGTTCTCACTCAGATTCCAAAGATCCACAGATTTTGAGTTCTCTGAGTTTGAGCAAAATTTTTGATCCTAACCGGGTTCAGAAGTCACAACAGAGACTAAACTAGGCCTGGGATCAGATTGGATCCAATAATTAATTAGCTTAGATCCAGTTAGAGGCCTTAAATGTCTGACTGGGTCAGGCAGAAGCTGGCAGTAAATGGCAATGCTACAGGCGGTTAGTATTCCAGCTTTCAGGAGTTTGCAGAGATTTTGTGTTCTATCCCTTTATTCCTCTTTCTTGTGTGCTTGGGTAAAGAAAAATCATCGCCTAAGATGATCAAGGATATCTAAGAGCCAAAGCCAAGACTCAAGGTAAAAACAGGATCCTTAATTTCTTAAGAACTGAGTACTCCACTATGCCTACCTATACATGCATAAGTATTCGGCCCTGGAAGCAGCAAACGCTTACAGAAATGGTAAAATCTTACTAAGGGCAAAGTGTTTCCTAGCTAGTAATTGCTTAAAACAATAAAATAGGTAATTAAAAGATTGATAGTCTGAATTAAAAAATAATGATATTTAATAGCTGGCATATAAAAATTCTTCAAAAGAGCTATAAGATCTGCTTCTGTTTGTCTATATTCCTATATGTCTATATATGTCATGTGTACATGATATTTCCCTAACAAAAAATATAATAGAGCTCTAATTAATTAGCTTAAAAAATAAGCACTTAAATCAAATATTTTATCAAGAAGATAGAAACTAACTCAAATGCTTTTCAGTTCTTGTGACTTCAATAATACAGTCATTGACCTCTGTTCAACTTTATTTTTGATTCTTTTGCATCCTGATTCACAATTTCTCTTTACTTTCACCCTCAGAGGGAGACAATTAGCATGGACCTGAATACCTCAGGGATACTATGAGTCTCCTTCAATATTCTCTCAAATTCTCAAAGCTGATTTAACTCTATAACCTTTACCCAAAGATCCACACTTGTTCAGTATGTTGATCTTTTGTTCTGTAAACAGGGTGCTTTCTTATACTCCCTTCTTCTTTTAAAGACTGTAGCTGACAGAGGCCGTAAAGCCTCTAGGTCTAAACTCCATTGGGTACAGACAGCTGTTACTTACTCAGGACATGAAATATCTCAGGGCACTCAAAATGTCACCACAAAATGCCTGGAGTCAATTTTTTCATAGCCTTCACTAGAGCTTGCACATTGGCAAAAGGAAAAGCTACCACTGTTTACACAGACTCCAAACATGCCTTTGGAGTCTACCATGCAGTTGGTACAATTTAGAAATCTCATGGTTTCTTAACTCCTGCTGACACTCCTGTCACCAATGGGCCTATAATTGCTGCCCGACTACAAGCTATTCACCTTCCTTCTAAGATTGCTATTGTTCATTGCCCAGCCCACACCAAGGACAGATACTGTATCTCTAGGAAATGATAGAATAGACAGGGCTGCTAAATATGCAGCTAAAAATGGCCCTCCCTGTCCTTTTTCCACTAAATTTATTACCCTGCCTTATGCCTGTCTGATATTATTCATCATCGGGCTAATGCCCCATAATCCGAAAAAGTTAAGCGGATACAAAAGCGTGCTAAACAGACAGACTATATATATGGGGCCAAATGGACTCCCTGTGGCCCCTTTTCTTTTAAGTTTTTGGTTTGCAATATCTCCCATCAGATGGGACATATGTACAAATGGGAGATAATTAAGAAAAAAATATATATATAGTTGGTACTGCCCTGGGATCTACAAAATCTCTGACCAAATTATTTCCCAGTGCACTATTTGTAAATCTCACCTAATCTCTGTAGGAAACCAACACTCTCCAGGAAGCCCCCAGAGGCCCAGACTACCCCTTACAGCACTCCAAATTGATTTTATAAATTAATCTCCAGCTTTACGCTTTTCTCACTATTTAATTTGCATGTTTAGTGGATGGACAAAACGCTACCCAACTAGGCATGCTGATGCTACAACAACGGTAAAGAAATTAGTAACTGAGATTATACTCCGTTTCGGTATTCCTTCATGAATTGAATCAGATCCGGGGACTCATTACAGCAGAAATAAAGCACTTGCTTGCAAAGGCTCTGGAGTACTTATCAAAATTTCATACCTCATACCATCCCAATCCTCAAGGCAAGTGGAACATAAAAATCTAGACATGCAAAGGACTTTGGGAAAAGTCTGTCAAGACACTGGACTTAAGTGGCCAGAAGCATTACCTTTGGCTCTTATAAAAATCCAGAATATTCCAAGTAGGAGATAGGGATTAATCCGTTTTGAGATAGCGTTAGGTCACCCCATGCCCACTGGCACCTCTAAACCTTCTGTTCCCAAGCTGGCTGAACACTATGGGGACTTAAGTGAACAATTCGATACCATGACTAGCTACATAAAGACGCTAAATAATATGCCTCGAGCATGTC
The DNA here is from genome assembly GCF_000956105.1 of Propithecus coquereli. Classification (NCBI taxonomy): domain Eukaryota; kingdom Metazoa; phylum Chordata; class Mammalia; order Primates; family Indriidae; genus Propithecus; species Propithecus coquereli. The sequence goes on along the minus strand of NW_012140524.1, from coordinate 8,265,114 downwards.
ATCAACAGGTGAAAGGAGCATGGCCTCCGCCAACTGACAAGCCTTGCTGTTCTTTTTGACCAAGAAACCGTGTGTACATCGAAGTCTTCTCAGAAGAAGGCTCATGTTGTCACCTCGCTGTTAAGGCCCTTATGAAGTGCTGTTAACCACCTATATCGCCATCAAAATAAAAGAAAAATCCTCCTGGATTCACGTGAGCCACACCAAACTACACCGAGACAATTGGAGGCCCCCCGTACAGGTGACCTGAAAGTAAGGATTTCCAAGGCCAGTTCCCAGGCCCCTGAGGCAGATGTTTTCACAAAGAAGATAGCTTTTTCCCGAGATCATGGATGAAGAGACCCCATTTTTCACCTAAAAACTCCTTTTTTCTTTTAAACCACCCTCCCCCCAAAAGGATACTTTTTAAACACTTCTTTTAAGCCTCACCCTTCAAGGACTGCCTATGGGAAGCTGAGTGGAGATTGCCTCAACCTATCCCATTCTCCCTTTTAATCTTCCACTATGACTCTGCTTTCAAACTGCGCCTTGCTCTTACTAACCCTTGCTGTTTTTCCAGCAGGTCAGGCACAGACCCAGCATCCCTTTGCCCCAGTCTTTCAAACTCTGGCCAGATTAACTAATCAATCTAATTGCTGGTTATGCCGACATCTAGATCATGCAAAAGGAACCTGAACTCATTTTTGTTTCTGCCAATGTGCGTGCCCAGGGGGACCAGTCCAGAAGATGGATGTATGACAAGATGTGGTGTGGCATCCATAAGCACAGAAAAAACATCATGCTGCTTCTCTTGCTGACGAGTCAACTGGATGCAGAAAAACCTCTGGAAGCTCAAGAACTGTCTTTTGCTCAGGTAAAGTCACTAAAAATAAAATTTTTATCTTTTCTGTGTGACAAACTAGGGCCATATTGTGACCAAACCCTGTGGTTTGATTCCACAGATGGCATTCTTGCACCTCTTAGATGATGCTGACACTAACTCTTATGATGTCAACGCCTGTCAAATCACCAGATGTTATGGATGGCTCACAAATCAGGCCAGTGCAACTTGGGGTACCTCACGTGATCCCCTTGTTAAGTTGTCAGACAGTAAAGATTACATATGGACAGACCAAAAGTCTAGACTGACTTGGTTAGGTGACAAAACCAAGCCCTGTAACTGCCAGAACTGGACCCAAGGCTTGTTTATATCAAATATTTTGAAAATTTCTCTGTTCCCACAGACTGGCAGGGACACGTGGAAATGCCAATGAGGAAGAAAAGGCACAGCAAATTCTAGCCTGGGAGGTCATACGCTCCAGCCTGGCCCTATCTGTAAATAACACTGGTCGTTTTATCTTGTGTAGCAATAAAGCATACAAGTGGTTCCCAACTAGATGGTCAGGATGCTGTGGACTTGGTTATCTGATAACCTCTGTTACCAGGTACTCCATTTAAATGCCACCAAATTACAAACTTGGGCTCTTTTGTTCATAAAATGGTGCCATACAAATGTACTAGCTACAACATAGTTTAAAAAACCCACTTGTATATCACAATTCTAAGTTCTTTTAGGTGCTCAGGACTCTCTTCCTGGCATTTGGAACTTATGAGATTGAAAAGGCAGTTTTGAATCTCTCCATGGTGGAAGAACAGGAGTTCAATATCACCATGCAAGCATTGGGAGCACTTCAAACAGAAGTCAACAGCCTAGCCTCTGTTGTATTCGAAAACCGCTGCCCCCTGGATTTGCTAACAGCCCAATAGGGAGGAGTTTGCTCAATTATTGGTAAAAAACGGTGTTTCTATGTAAACCATCAGGGCAAGTAGAGACTGATCTACATCTCATAAAAGATAAATGTTCTCCATCAGATTAATGAAGTGAAACCATTCTATTGGTCTGACCCATTCCCAGGAATGGGAGACTGGTTTAACAGAGTGTGGGAAAATGTGCTTAGATCTGTTCTTTTCTACTTATTTATTTTTTATTTTTTTAGGCTACTCAAGTGAAGCAGTGGGAGTGGAGAAGGAACAAAGGAATCTGTAACTGATTGTGATCAATCAGTTGTAAACACCACTGCACAAAGGCCAGCCAAAACATGTTGAGGCCAGGTGTGGTGGTTCACGCCTGTAATCCTACCACTTTGGGAGCCTGAGCAACATAGTGAGACCCCATCTTTACAAAAAATTAAAAAATTAGTTAGGCATGGCAGTGTGTGCCTGTAGTCCCAGACACTTTGGAGGCTGAGGCAAAAGGATGGCTTGAGTCCAGGAGTTTGAGGTTGTAGTAAGTTGTGATGATGCCACTGCAAAGTGAGACTTTGTCTCCAAAAACAATCTTTTTGAGCATATGTGGTAGACTGTAATTTCCAAAGATGGCCACAACACCATCAACCATTGATGTGCTCTTCTACTCTACTCCATCGCCAGGTGGAGCTTATTTTCCCCACCCTCTTGAATCCAGGTGGGCCCTGTAACTGCTTTGACCAGTAGAATATGGAGAAGTACGGAAGCCATGTTGTTCGAACTCTTAACTGGCCAGGCAGCTTCTGATTACTTCCTCCTGGAAGGCTCTTGGGACTCTCCCACTTGGAACCCAATCATCAAGCTTTAAGAAGCCCAGATCACATGGAGAGGCCATGTGCAAGCTCACTGGTCAAGAGTCCCAGATGATAACTGACCAGCCAACACCCAGCATCAACTACTAGCCACATGAGTGGGCCATCTTAAGCATCCAACCCAGCTGGGCCTTCAGATGACTGCAACCCAGGTTAACTGATTGAAACCACAGGAGAGACCCCAGGCAAAAACGACCCAGCTGAGCCCAGGCAATCTAGAAACCATGAGAGATAGAAATAAATTGTTTTAAGCCACAAAATTTGGGGGTGGTTGGTTATATAGCAAAGTTAACTAAAACAGCAAGCAGGCCTAATATGTGTTTACTTAGTTCTTTATGAAAATAACCTAACACACAATAAATCATGCACCCAAATAGGAATAAAAAAAGATGAGATAAATATGAAATAATTAGCAATTTTAAATATCTTCCTAATTATATTTGTTTTCTTATACCACCTTTGACCAAAGGCCCAATATACACAAGGGCCAAGTAATCATTAATAACAGAGGATATAAATCCCTCTTTTAAACAATCTTCTTGATGGTATCAAAATTTCGTGGCCTACTGCTTGTCAGTTCTGATTAAAGCATTGTTGTTTTTATCTCATAATATGGTTAAACAGAGAACTTATAATAAGAATTGGAAAAATATTAGCTCTGTCATGACAAACATGAACGTTTCCTTGTTTTTACATTACTAATATTTTCTTTATTCTGGTTTTATCCCCTTAAATTTTTATTTGTGTTTCTTTTGTTTTTCAGAAATCGTTTAAAAGCAGTTGTCCCTCTTGCGAGGATTAGCAGTTAACACCAGATGACATAGTCTGTAAATCTCCTTAGCCAGGATCGCATAAACCACCACAAATCACCACTTGCTGGAAGGGAACAAATGCCCAAGGCTGCACAGGCAACCCCTGGGGACAGTGGTGATGGCTTCTTCTCCCTCAGGACACTGCTCAAGTTTGTGACAGTGTGGCAGTGTGGCACAGACTGAGCACGTGTCAATCCATGTGTGTTAAATATAAGTGCAATTTAATTTCCCCCCCCCATATTTTAGAGGAAAAATACATATAATAAATTCTTCTAGTACCCCAGTGGACGCTGTTGCATATCCTGGGGTGACACACTCCACTTTAGAACCCGCCTTGCTTGAAGACCAAGTGCAAACTCCTGAGCTCGGTCTGCGGGGATCTGTGCTTTCTGAGTCCCCTCTCTCTCTCTTCCCTCCCATTCTCATTGGAACTTCCAGTTTCCTCTCTACACAGAGGAAACCCTTAGCGTGACAAGCCTCTAGGTCACCTCAGAGTACCTTAAAAAGGAGTGACAGATGGACAGGGAAAAAACACCTGAAGGTCCTAGATAAAAAGATTAGAAATTTCATTTAATGTTTGGAAACAATTAAGCTTATAATTTTGCATTTTACAGAAATAGAATCACAGAACTTCTGAGAAGGAGGAATTAATCCTAATTAAATGAGGCTAGTTTTTAAAAGTCCAGATATTATATCCTGGATTGTTTTGGAGAACATTCTGTTTTACACCGGTACATAAGTAGATCCTGTGCTTTTAAGAGTTCAGGTTAATCTACTCTGAGGAAATTCACTGCAAAAAGAAAAAACCACAACCAAGGCAGAGATGATTTATGTTTTGATTATTAAGTGTCTTATTTGCAGTAGAATCTACAATATACAGCCATGAAAATAAACTAATTCTAGTTAGTGAAAATAAACATTTCATGATAAATGTGAAAAATGAGAAGGTAATTGGTTGATGAATGGCAATGAACAAAATATATGCACCAAAGGAAAAATAGGTACACTGGGATAGAGTAGTCTTTTGGAAAAAGTTAATGAAAATGTTTTTCCTGTGAGTGTGACATATGTTCAAGAAAACATAAATACTAATTTATCTCTGATAAGTCCCTTGCAGGGGTGAAGGGAAAACTTCTCCATTGTCCTCTGAAGTTTTGCTGAAAATCACTGACAAAAGGCAGATTACCAGAAGAAAAGGCAAACAGATTCATTTGATCATAGTTTTACCTGACATGGGAGCCTTCAGAATGAAGTCCCAAAGATACAGTAACAATTGTCAATTTTTATGCTTAGGTTCAACAAAGTATGGGCAGCCATGTAGAAATATGATTGGACAAAAAGGGTATGATCTCATGTTAATTGACTAAATAGGGAAACTCAGCAAGGCCTGTTTATCTAGATTCTTCTTGGCCTTTCTGAGCAGCATTCCTTCTTTCTGGGTATGTGGCAGGACCCTCTCTGGAATGGAGATCTCATGACCTACAGTCAAACAAGGTAAGTCGGATAATTTCTTTATGGCCAGTTTTTACACAGAAAGGTGTGTGTGTTGGGGGTGGTTAGAGTAATATTTTTAAGTTTTATGGCTAGCTTTGGGGAAAAGGAGTTCTGGTTCCTGTGACCCACCTTGGGGAAGAAGATTCTAGTTTCTGTGGCTAGCCTCAGGGGAGGATGAAGGGCCAGAGACAGGAGGGCAGGAGCCCCAACATTCCCTGATCTGAAGCTTCTCCAAGAAGTTCCACAGTCCAGAAATTGGGTTGGTGGATTATTGTATACGCCATTGAACCAGTTTCTCAGTCCTGGGAATAGGCCAGGCCAGCTAACAGTTGTGTCTCATTTGAGGCAGTGGTGTTGCAGATGGTCTTCCACCAAAGTCAGGCCTCTACATATTTTGAGCAATTAGATATTTAATAAAAAACATTTCTATGGAAACAAAAGAAGAACAAAAGTTAATGTCTCAACTTGTCTATGAACTAGTTTTTCTAGAGTCTCTGAAGCAATCTGATAGATTTTTCTGGATTATGGTTCAAATCAGCTGTTCAAGTGAACTTTCTGAGGAGTCCATACACCAACAGGAACTAAGGCTGTTCATATATTAAGTTGCTATTGTGATTTCTCCCTAAGTTTTTGTCAAGTTATCTAACTTTAGCTTGCAGGTCTTCAGGAAAAGGCAGTTTTAATTCCAGTGATTCCAAGTCAGAAAAATGGAAGAAAAATTTGGAAATGTTAATTTAAAGACTTGTAGCCAGGAAAGAATTCAAAATTCATTCCAAATTGTAGGCAACTAATAAAAACTCAAAAAAAAAAGAAAAACACAATGATCATGGATAGAATCTGATAACAGGTGTACTACAGTTTTCTTCTGAAACAAATTTTTCTCTCTCTATAGTCATCCCCATTTTTACCAAAGATAATCATGGCAAGACTAATTTGTTTGCAAAGTAAGTTTAGTCTTTGGCCTGATTTTTTTTTTTTTTCAGTTCCAAATTTTATTTCATTAACTTAAAAGGTGAACAAAATGTGTATTTCAAATCTCATTAAACTTATCTGAAACATACATTTACAAAGAAGACAAACAGATACAGGATTTCAAGTAACTTATTGTATAGTCCATTGTCCATTTAAAAATATTCTTCTGGCGGGGGGAGGGTGGTAAGGGCAACATATGTAACCTAAACATCTGTACCCCCATAATATGCTGAAATAAAAAAAAAAATTCTTCC
>NW_012140524.1:8237077-8258935 GCF_000956105.1 Propithecus coquereli | reverse complement strand
GCCCTCTCTGCTGTAGGCATTGCAGTTTTTGGTGCATCTCATCGATTTACTGACCATACTTCTCAGATGTAATGGTTTTACTGAGATTCAGAAAGCTGTAGTGGATCAGACCAGCAGCAGACCACCAAACAGTGACTATGACCTTTTTTTGGTGCAAGTTTGGCTTTGGGAAGTGCTTTGGAGCTTCTTCTGAGTCCAACCACTGAGCTAGTCATCGCTGGTTGCCATATAAAATCCACTTTTTTTTTTTGGTCAGTTCCAAATTTTATTTCATTAACTTAAAAGGTGAACAAAATGTGTATTTCAAATCTCATTAAACTTATCTGAAACATACATTTACATAGAAGACAAACAAATACAGGATTTCAAGTAACTTATTGTATAGTCCATTGTCCATTTAAAAATATTCTTCTGGCAGGGGGGGTGGTGGTGGTAAGGGCAACATATGTAACCCAAACATCTGTACCCCCACAATATGCTGAAACAAAAAAAAAAAAATTCTTCCTTCCACAAAAACTCTACATTGAAAGACAAAAAAAATATTTTTTTTACTGCATAAAAGCTAGATGCAAAGTTCTGATGTACATTTATTTCACTGTCAACTCTGATGATGATGGGAGGCGCAAGTGTGCATAGTTCAGTAAAATAATGCAAACAAAGAGCTTCTGCTTCTCTCAGATGCAAATTAGAAGCCTCCATTCATGGCTCTTGGAGTACTATCACATAAATGATGCTCATAGTAAGTCACTTCTTCTTCTTTCCTTTCCCTTTTTTACTTCCCTCTCCTTGCTGAAGACTTTGGTCACCAACTCCTGTTTTTTGTGTCCTTGTTTTTAGTTTAGGTATCATTTCCGCTGCGTACAACATTACTGACTTACCTCAAGAAATACATTAAGTCCAACTGCTGAGCATACATCTTGAATCTCTGTAGCTGTAGGATTTTCAACAGCCTTACTGATGGGGATCCGCCTTCCTTCTGCGATGGTCTTCTTATTATTTAAATAGGCAGGATAGATACAAATAAACATGTCCTGGTCGGCTGGGGACCGCGCGGCTGCGCAAGCCATCCTCACAGGTGTCCGCACAGCGCCAGCACAAAACTCCCTTGGCCTGATTATTTGCGTAAAGTGTAGTAGAATGGGGATATAGGCTCATTTTAAGTTGGCTTTGCTGGAACTTTTTCATAAGGAATCTCACATTAGGCTTTTGAAAGCCTGTCAAGGCTAGAAAGCAATGCCAAGGATTTTCCATCAGACTGTGCCTGTAACAGTATAAAGTCAGTGAATTCCTCTCTTCTTGAGGTCCTCTAAATATCTTGAAGTTCCTGGGCCTGTCAGAAAGTGACATTCTTCACTTACTGCAAGGTCAAGAACCCTGTAAGGGAATCATGAAGACAAGCTCCCAGGCCAGTCTTTTTCCAAGTGTGTTGTCTTTAAAGGTCAACCTCAGTCCCTCAAAGCAGCCTGGTCACATTTGGAAATATGACTTTCCAGTCAAAGCCTTGGCAAAATAACCACTGTTTCCAACGTGTCCTGGTACAAAGGAAAACAGATTTTTACTGAACTAATGCAAGTAACTATATTGTCATAAAATAAGAATGCCAATGAATAGTTTCCAAATTCTGGAGAATTCAGGTAGAAAGAAAGGTAAATGTTTCAATTTTGCTACAAAACTATACTTTACCTAATTGCTGTAAGCTATAGATAGCGCAAAAGAAAAAAAAGTTTTCTTGAATCTGGAAAGCAAAAAGAATCAGCGATGTTTCAAACAAAAAGCCATTAAAAATCATTTCAGCTCCATGTAATTAATTCTTGATCACCTCGATGTTGGGTTAGCAATCTTCATGAATGCATCAGTTTTTTGTTAGAGTTTTGGAAGTTTTTACCTAGTCCAATGGTATGATCTCCAGAGTTATAAGAAACTTGTATTCAAGAGTAATGGCCGGGCACTGTGGCTCACGCCTATAATCCTAGCACTCTGGGAGGCCAAGGCGGGTGGATCGTTTGAGCTCAGGAGTTGGAGACCAGCCTGAGCAAGAGCGAGACCCAGTCTCTATTTAAAAATAGAAAGAAATTAGCTGGACAACTAAAAATATATAGAAAAAATTAGCTGGGCATGGTGGCACATGCCTGTAGTCCCAGCTACTCGGGAGGCTGAGGCAGGAGGATCGCTTGAGCCCAGGAGTTTGAGGTTGCTGTGAGCTAGGTTGACGCCATGGCACTCTAGCCCAGGCAACAGAGTGAGACTCTTGTCTCAAAAAAAAAAAAAAAAAAAGACTTAATTTTAGAATGTGAAATTTGATTTGGGGAAGTATATCACACATCAAAGGTTTAAAACACTTGATATCAAAACAAGAAAGGTTTAAAACATTTGACCAAAATAGAATCACAGGTCACTACTGGTTGAGGACCTGGAAATTGATTAGTTTCCTAAACACCTGTTTGTCCTGTGTACTTCTTTGGAAAGTGTTCCTGTATCCTTCCTAGCCTGGGCACTGAATTCTGCAGGTTAGAGGCCCTAATTTAGCCTCATATTTAATAGAGCAGTTATGACATTGATTATAGCCCTGCTTGTATTAATATGCGTCAGTCTCCACCTGTCCAGGCAGTGACTTCATTCTCTTTAGGTTTCCAGTGCTTAGTACACAGTCAGGCACATGTGTGGGCCTCAGTAAATATTTGCTTAATAAATCAATTGAATATATGAATCCAGCATGTTTCTGTTTAAATTAAAAATTGGTAGATGAGTTGATATATTTTACACAGAGAGAGTGAGAAGGTGGGGGATGCAGAAAATAGATACCTACGTAAAGTCAATTGTGTTAGGCACTAAAGAACCAAAAATAGATTGTAAATGTGACCATTAGTTCAGGCTGTGTGTCACAGATCTACTGAAATTACTTACTAAGCTGCCTTTATCTATTTATAAGATACTTTGCTTTTGTTCCCCAACTTCCACACATTTCTGGATAGACAGTGAAATGTCCCGGGGACTTTTTCTGAATCTAATTAAACCAGGAATTCTGAGTTCACAAGATTTTGTTTTAAGCTCTTGCTCCATCATCTAGTTGGTTTCAAGTTCTAGCCCTATTAGCTACTAGATATCTAGCCAGCTAAACCTTATCTAGTAGGTAAACCTTGGGCAAATCACCTCATGGCTCTGAACCTCAGTTTAATGACTCCAAAGCTCAGCCATCTCCCCTATGCAGGTAAAAAGGAGGTCAGAGCATTTTGCAAACTACTGAGCAGAATATGTTGCAGTGATTTATTTGTTCCAACATAAGGTTATCAAGCTTTACACAGTGATAAAGTACATAGACTCTGGTGGCAGATTCTGTTCCGGCAATGCCACTTACTAACCTCGAAAGCTTGGTTTAGTTATTTACCCCCTCCCTGTGCCTCAATTCCTCCATCTGTGAAATGATATTAATAATGGAGTTTTTATGAAGACTAAATGAGATAATTCACATAAAATCTGTGCGGGCACCCCGTGAGATCTAAAACTATGTCAGCTGTAATTATTACACTGAAGACTCATATTGAGTCTGTAGGTCTTTTGAGATAATTTGGCATCTGCGTGAAAGCTGAATTATTGCTAATTTTAGAGAGAAGAAAGGATCCACAGTCACTTCACCTCTATAAACTGAACCTTCTGGCATGGCTTAATTAGTGCCCTGCTGTGGGGCTGAAAGTGGCACTTGACCTTAGATTCTCCATAAATCCTCCTGACAAACTGACCGCTCCATGAGGTCATTGCTTGTACTGCTGGGCTAAGAGGCCACTGGCTTTGTTTTAGCCTTTCCCAGATTACTGGAGCTGCACACAGGAAAACCAATTTTCCACTGGGGTTCCTCAAATGTTTAGACTTGGTGTAGTCCTCCAGTGAGTTAAAACTTACCTCCTTAAAATTTCTGGTTAATTTATCCCTTCTACTTCTAAAAATTGGTAGGGAAACTCTTTCTCACTAATAATGATGGCATATATTTTCCCCAATAATGTTAGCCCAATATATGATAGTCTCGATTAACAAGATATGTCATACAGTTTTTAATATACAAAAATTTTGTCAGAGATGGTGCTTATTTATTATTTATTTTGTTTATTTTTGAGACAGAGTCTCACTCTCTCATGCCCGGGCTAGAGAGCAGTGGCCTCATCATAGCTCACTGCAACCTTAAATTGCTCAGCTCATGTGATCCTCCTGCCTCAGCCTTCTGAGTAGCTGGGACTACAGGTGCATGCCATCATGCCCAGCTAATTTTTCTATCTTTTTTGTAAAGATGGGGGTCTCCATATTGCCCAGGCTGGTCTCAAACTCCTGGCCTCAAGTGATGCCCCTGCCTTGGCCTCCCAAAGTGTTGGAATTATGGGATTATAGGCCTGAGCCATGTGCTCAGCCAAAGATGGCTTTTAAATAGCAATTCACTTTGAGAGTGATTAGTTTACAAAATATGAGTAGATATGATTTTATAATATAATAATTTACTGGAGAAAAATAGATGCATTTATTGGAGAAAAATATTGCAATTCAACTGTAAAGAATTGCATTTCTCTATGCCACTCTATCATCTGCCATAGAAAAAGATAGTTTTAACAGTGTGAGCATGTGTGTATGTGTGTATATATGTGTGTATACGCTTATAAATGTTTTATGCCACAGTGATTCCAGATACTTAGTCATAAATTATTTCTGATCAAATAAAATATCTTATACGGCTGGGCGCGGTGGCTCACGCCTATAATCCTAGCACTCTGGGAGGCCGAGGCGGGTGGATCGTTTGAGCTCAGGAGTTCGAGACCAGCCTGAGCAAGAGCGAGACCCCATCTCTACCAAAAATACAAAGAAATTAATTGGACAGCTAAAAATATATAGAAAAAAAATTAGCCGGCCATGGTGGCGCGTGCCTGTAGTCCCAGCTTCTCGGGAGGCTGAGGCAGGAGGATCGCTTGAGCCCAGGAGTTTGAGGTTGCTGTGAGCTAGGTTGACGCCATGGCACTCTAGCCCAGGCAACAGAGTGAGACTCTGTCTCAAAAAAAAAAAAAAAAAAAATCTTATACTAGGTCTAAGTTCCAACTCATCATCATCATACAACTCTTTGAAGGAAGCAGCAGAAGAAACTAAGTAAGTTTAGACATAAGAAGCTGGGGAGAATATAACAAAGGAAACTAATGGGAAGTTAGTTAACTTGGGAAGGTAGTTTGAGGATCATTAAGGAAATTGCATGCCAAAAATTTATTCTATGGGCAATGGGAAGCCTTTTTTAAGGTACTTGATTGAAGAGTTTTATGAGATACCATTCTCCCGACAATGTATAGAATGGATTTGAGCAGGAGAAACTAGAAGAGAGCCCTATTGGGAGTATATTCCAGCATTCTGGGGCCTAACCCTGAAAAAAGGAAGCAAGTAGTGAGTGGTAGAAATTCTGCAGGCCCTACAACTGAATGCTGACTTGAAAGCGGACCAGAGGGAGAAGACCAATTTTCATTATAAAGTCCTCACTCTTCCCCGCCATGTTTGAAGTATAGAAGCGTTAACGGACCATGCATGAACGGTTTCCAAGGATGGATGACTCTTTCAGTAACAGACTGTTCTCAATCTGGAGCCACAGAGCCAAGAGGTGAGACTGCCCTAAAATTCTGCCTTTCACCAGTATGACATACTTTTCTTGGAAGTCAGCTTTCATGCAGCGTGGTGCTTGTGGTGTTGGGGCATGCTCCATACTCGTCAGTGTGCATTCTCAGTGGTTCGCTCTCTTGATAGTAAGAGATATCACCTGTCTTGGGAGATCTTTGCATTATTTAATGAGACATTGAGCACCATTCCCTCCACCTCAGGGCAGCCAAAGGATAACATTTATAAAAAATATAGTTGTAGAGGGAGTGAAGATTTATGATGTATCCTTGGTACATTTTGTTTTAATAGCTTCCATTAGTCACAACTTGATAGACTGCAAAATTCCTTTCTAAATCCACCCCTGCTCCTTTCTCACGTCTGTAATTTTCTGCAGTAGGATATGTAGTGTATGCTTCCTCTATAAATGGCAGGTACACATCAAAGGAAAGCATGAAAAAAGAAAAGTAAAGAAAAAGGAAGCCTCCCAAATTATTTCACTGTTAGGTGAAAAAATCTCTCTCTCTCTCTCACACACACACACACATACACACTTTAATGAAGGAACTAGGGGTCCTCATGAGCCAGCATGTGAACCTATTGTTCGCAATCAAATGAGTCATCAAAGATTTTAGAGTTAATTTGAATGGATGTGTCAGTATTATGCTGACAAAGACATGAGCACACACACAAACAGAAGAATTTTTTGCTTTTAAGAGATGGGATCTTGCTATGTTGCTCAGGCTGGAATGCAGTGGCCATTCATAAGCACGATCATAGCACTATAGCCATGAGCTCCTAGGCTCATGTAATCCTCCTACCTCAGCCTCCCAAGTGGCTGAGACTACAGACATGCACCACTACACCCAGGTACAAGATGTTTTTAATATGAATAGTTAACATACTCCATAATAACAACCACCCTCTATTGGACACATCCTACATCAGGCCCTTGGTTTCACACACATTGCATCACATTTTTCATACTTGAAACAACACTGTAAGATAAATATTACTATTATTATAACAGCCAGTTTTACAGATAGAACACTGAAAGAGGTTTGGTGAGTTGCTAGGATGGCTCATAGGACTCAATACTCTCAGCTACAATTTACTACAGGATAAAAAATTATACCAGGTGAAATCAGCAAAGGAAAAAGGTGTATGGGACAAAGAAAACCAGGCACAAGCTTCCAGGCATTCTCTCTCAGTGGAGTCACAGAAGACGCACTTAACTCCTCCAGCAACAAGTTGGGGAATCACATGTGAAATGTTGTCTGCCAGGGAATCTTATTAGACAGTCAATGTCCAGTGTTTTTATTGGGGGCTGTCATATAGACACCCGTACCTATAACATATACAAAAATCCCAGTCTGCCAGAAGGAAGCAGACGTTCAACAGAAACTGTATTGTTGTACAGATATTTTAGGCATAGTGAGTCATTCTTATCAGGGAATGGTAAGAGCCCTCTTAAAATTCAAATTCCCAGACACCAGCCAACGGTCCACCCTGCAAGCATGCCTTTCTAAGACCAGCAGTCTCAGGACTACTTTGGTAATTCTTTCCTGTACAGAAGTAGGCTGAGAAGCCTTAGTCAACTGCAGAGAAGCAGAGGACAGGGCTGTCATTGTCAGTAAGAGACATGAAGCATTCAAGTATACTTATGTTCACTTCAGAGATAACCAAACTGAGTACCAGGAAGGTTGACTGCTTTGACGAAAGTGACATGGCCACAAAGAGGCAGAACTGGTAATAGAACCCAGATCTGGAGACCACACAGGGCACTTAATGAATATGAAAGGGAAAAGCAGGGTCTGCTCAGTCCATGCCCATCTCTGCCATTAATGAAGACACTCATCAACTAATTTAATTTTTATTCATATACTATAAGACTTTATTAAAGTCAGACAAAACAAAACAACATACAAGTTGATTTTGCACAGATAGCCTCTTAGTTTGCATGATAGCATAATTACAGCACTATAGGACAGTTTCAATAAACTACATTAGTAACATATTTTCTCTTTTCTTCCCTTTTCTAGACTGAGAAGACCATAAATTATTAATAATGTATTGAAAAATATTGTCTTTCAATAATTCTTAATAACTTGTAAGAAATAACAACAACAAATTACAATGGGAGGGGAGGAAGAGAAAAGGAAACCACTGCTTACACAACGATGCCAGCTAATCCATGACAAAAATGATATAATTAGATCAGTTAAGGGATGCTAAAGTTATTAGATAAAAGCTGTTGGGGAATGAAATATTCACACAATCTCATGCCATAAATTACATATTAATTTAAAAGGAGAAAAATGTCCCTTTACGAGGGAGAGAGATGGTGGCCATCACCTTTACCAAGTGATCAAATTTAACATGACTAATAGAGGTATCCGCGAAGGTCATGTGTCATCTGATGCAAGCCAATGAGGAGTCCACAAGCTCACCCTCGTGGTGTTCTTGCCAAGAGGATTCACCTGAACCTCATCATAAAGGAAAAACTAGACAAATCCAGAACGTAAGACTGAAGTCTTGGAAACAGATATCGTGATGAAAAACAACAGGAGCAAAAAGAGACAGATACTGTTCTAGATTAAAAGAGATATAACCCCCAGGTGTAATAAGTAAACAAACAGACCAAACACAAAGCTATAAATGACATTTTGAAGTCAACTGGGGAAATTTATACGTGGACTAGCTATGAGGTGAGCTTACTTAATTAATATTATTAATAGTTGTCTTAGGTGTGCTATATATAGGAGAATGCCCTCTAGTAAGTACTTAGATGAGAAGTATCATCACTACCACAATTTGTTTTCATATGATGCAGAACTTGGGAGAAAAATAAAGCATAGAGAAAGGTTAACCACTGATGAACCTCGATGAAGGACCTACAGGTGTTTTTTTTTAAATATTCTTTCATCTCTACGGTAGGTGTGATGGTCAAGTTTATGCATCAACTTGACTAGGATATGGAACCCAGTTGCTTAGTCAAACACAAGTCTAGATGTTGCTGTGAAAGTATTTTTTAGATGTGATTAACATTTAAATCTGTAGACTGAGCAAAACAGATCGCCTTCCATAATGTGGGGGGGCCTCATCCAATCAGTTGAAGGCCTTAAGAGAAAAAAAAGACTGAGGCTTCCAGAAGAAGGAATGTGGCTTCAAGACCACACACATAAAAACACTGCCTGGCCTGCTCTGCAAATTTCAAACCCAGGACTACACCATCAACTCTTACTGGGATTTCCAGCCTGCCCACTTGCCCTACGCATTTCAGACTTGCCAGCTCCTACGATCACATGAGCCAAGTCCTTAAAATAAATCCCTCTCTCTCCATATATGTCCGTTCTGTTTCTGTAAAAGAACCCTGCCTAATTCAGTAGATTTGGAAATTCCTGGCCGGGCATGGTGGCTCACACCTGTAATCCTAGCACTCTGGGAGGCCAAGGTGGGAGGATCGCTTGAGCTCAGGAGTTGGAGACCAGCCTGAGCAAGAGCGAGACCCTGTCTCTACTGAAAATAGAAAGAAATTAGTAAAGCAACTTAAAGTAGAAACAAAAAATTAGCCAGGGATGGTGGCGAGTGCCTGTAGCCCAGCTACTCGGGACGCTGAGGCAGGAGGATCGCTTGAGCTCAGGAGTTTGAGGTTGCTGTGAGCTAGGCTGTCACCACTATGCTCTAGCAAGACTCTGTTTCAAAAAAATAAATAAAGAAAAATTTTAAAAAAAGGAAAACTGTTAAATAAAAAGTTGTTGAGAAATGATAAAAACTTGTGACTTGTCTGTAAAATATGGGATAGAATAATTAAAAACTACATACAATCTCTATACCCCATTTCGACTCAGAGTTACAATCTTTTCTCCCTAATTAAAATTTTTATCTGAAATAAGTCATTTTCTTGTAGTTAGCTTTCATCTCTTTGATGATGATAAAATGACCAAAAATCTAGTAATAAGAGAGAAAAAGGGGAATTCAAGGTTATGTAGAAATATTGGGAAAACTGAGAATGTATTCTTAATATTTATCCTTGAAAATCTACCAGTGACTCTAATTAAGGACGGTAGGCTGAACACATGCACCTCTCTCCACATCTTTTTAGAAACTTACTGAAGCAGCATCATTTTTTAAAGTTTAATCTGTAGGGAAAGGAGGATGGGAGATGTGAAACAAACATAAGTAACAAACATAAGAAGCCATGTTGCTCATCTCTGCTCGCCACCATAAGTTCACAAAGCCCCTGACTCTGTGACCACGTGCAGCTCTCCAGAAACATGCTTTGAAGACGAAACAGGATAGAGCACGTGGCCCCCTGTGTGTCTTGCCTGAGTCACTATGTTCCTTAAAAGATAAATTATCCCAAGTCCTTACCTTCTCCTACACCTAAGATAACATCTCCTACACAGGTTAGTGATTATGGTTCTCTAATCTATAATCAGATGTACTGTTTGCCCAAACCTCAATGGGATTCTGCTTTAATATAACTTCTGAGAAGTCTGGTGCGATTTTGCACATACTAACCCTCCACCACCTGTGTGTAGGCCGTGGGCTGAGACACTGTCAGAGCAGCCTGATAGAACCTCTCTAAAGGCAGCTCCCGGGCCGCGGGCCTCCGTCTATAGTCCTCAATAACACTTCTGAATAAAACTAGCTTTCATTCTTTAAAAGCTTGACATTTTTCTTTAGTCGACAGAGATAGGGCAATAACAATGAGTGACGCTGGCACATCTGGGAAGGTAGAAGGCTGACAGGGGAGAAGTAACTAACCCTGTAGGCTGGAAGGCACTGAAATCACATTGCCCAAAGTAAAAGATATTAATGAGAAGTGAATTTTTCTTGGAGAACCTCAGAAAGGCTCAGAATAGAGGCACCAGGGACTTTAAAAGATGAGGCTGAAGACAGGGACCTTTGATGAAAATCCATATAACTATCTATGGAATGACATGAACTTGGGAGAGTACAACCAGGAATAGTTTTATTTTTCTCTCACTACTTCCCTACAAACCAGCTTTTAAAAATCCACTGCCCCCCTCTGGAGATGATCAGACTGGTGCTATTGTGTTTTCAGTCATTTTTAAGTATCAGGAAAATCTTGTTTTCAAGTATTTAAAAGATACTATGATCTGAACTACAACTTTCACCTCACAGTATTTAAAGCTTCACTCTGAGCAGCCCCATCCCCATCCGTCAACAAGCTCGGGTTGGCAACATCCAGCAGAACTAGGGCTCCTGTCTTCTCACTGTCGGGGCTCAGAACACACCACCCCAAAACACGACTGTAGGAAACGTCAGGATGTACTTCTCTGGCATATTTCAAGCTGGTTACTTTGAGAAACTGCAGATACAGGAGTAGCTCTGAAACGCTGTCCTTTTGTAAAACAAATTTACATCTATAAAGGAAAAACATTTGTCATAGGAATCTCATCAACCAGGGAAGATGTTAGCGTAGCAGCCAAGACTGAAGGTCGTCACCCTGCCCGGATAGACTTTGTCACAAACTGTTACCGATTCTGATGGGCTGCTCTGAGACAGCTTTTATTACCTGAGAGACTTTTTATACATAACAGAAAACCTTCGTTCACCACACATTTCCTCCCCTTACCCTCCCATGACCTGTCACCACCTCCCCACTAGAAGTCCCAAGCCCCAATTCTTTTCTGTAGCTCAGGGAAGAACTTCAAACATTTGGCCCTTCTTCGCATCTCACATTTTATGGGACTCCCATGCGTATGCACATAATTAATTTACATGTCTTTTTTCCTGTTAATCTGTCTAATGTCAGTTTATTTAATAAACTCAATTATCGAACCTTCAGAAGGTAGAGAGAACATTTTCTCTCTCTTGCATCGCTTTCCTCTCCACTCCCCCACTGCTGCTTTCAGGTTGCCCAAGGTCATGTGTGCACCATGAATGGGAGGAAACGGGAAAGGTCTTATTTGTCTAAGACCGTTATGATCTGGCCCTGGGGCACCTCCTCTATGGCAAACGCCCAAGTTCTTGCTTTGTATTGCATCATTGCATCATGGGCACTTACGGATTCTTCACAAGCCCCCCTGCCCTCGTCCCCACCTCCAATGCAGACCTCTGCCTTGCAGTTCCCCACTGCAGTGATGCACCTCTACCTCACCCCTTCGGCCCCAGCTCTGGCATTACACCCTACACAGCCTCTGGCAGCTGGGGTCTCCTTGCCCCAGCAAGCAGCCTTCCTGGACAGGGTCCCTTTGGGTGTTTCTAGTAAGAATCCTTTCCTCAGAGTCCTCATAGTCCATGGCATCTTTGCCCCACTCAACTCTGGCACTGCAAACTGCACCCACGCTCTTGGCTCCCATCACAGGCAGCACCCACCAGCCTTGACTGTCCCACTGGAGCGTTGTACACCAGAGAGCACAAGTCAGGGGCTCTCAAGCTCCAGACCCGTTAGGCAAAGCAACCTTCTCACATAAGTTTTGGTGAGCACTGTGTTGGGGGAATGGAGAATCACTTCCTCCCTTCCTCCATGGCAAGGAAGGTTCCAGAAACGCCAAGCACTCCCTGCTTGGCCAACAACTTTTTTCCAAACAGTCCCCTTCTTCCCTTCCTGCTCAATCTCCAGCCTTCTCCTAAATATAAATTGGAGATAAGTGATAGGGTAAAGGTTGCAGAATTAGTTTTACCATCCTCTAAAAAGTTCTTTAGATGTGTCAAACATGTCTGTTTGGAATTTGGAGGTACTGTCCCTCTGTGCTCAGCACTGGGGGCTCCCACAGTCCCATTTGATACTGTCCCACTCACATAAGGTTCACTCACACCTCTAGGTCTGCACACGTACCCAGGACAACCCAGCGACTACTTCTTCCTGATTCCAGTGGGAAATGAGAAGTTTATTCATGGGAGAAACAAAGTACAAAAGATCCAGGCTTGGGGAATCCTGAACACTGTTTTCAGAGGGGTTAACTAAAAATCTACATACCAAATGGTGAGATCTCAAGTCCCCACCCTGAAACAACCAGCAAAAGCACCACCAAGTGTGTGCACAGAGCTTCCCACAGGTTTCTTAATGCTTCATTCTTAAATATAAATGGACAGCTACAGGTAACAAGATGTATCCTCAAATATTTGAGGAAAGTCTCCTACATGAAATGTAGAGACTCCCCCCCACAAAAAAAAACAGAAGCAAAAAAGGTGTTTGTGAGGCAACGCAGAGAGAAAAAAAGATGTTTTTTAATTGCAGATATACAAGGAAGATATTTCATCCACAAAACAAGAACATGATGTTGTTTTTAAAAAGGATTAGTCAGGCTGGGCCTGGTGGCTCACACCTGTAATCCCAGCATGTCAGGAGGCCAAGGCAGGAGGATCACTTGAGGCCAGGAGTTTGAGATTAGCCTGGGTAACATAGTGAGACCCTGTCTCTACAAAAAAATTTAAAACTTAGCCAGGTGTTGTGGCAGGTGCCTGTAGTCTCAGCTACTCAGGAGGCTGAGGCAGGAGGATTGCTTGAGTCCAAAAGTTTGAGGTTGCAGTGAGCTATGACCATGCCACTGCACTCTATCCCAGGTGACACAGCAAGATGCCATCTCTAAATATGTGTGTGTGTGTGTGTGTGTGTGTGTGTGAACAAAAAGGATTAATCAGAAAAATTTAAAAGCTCTTATAAATTAGAAACATGAGGGCTAAAATTTTTAAATTCAAGACTCAGGCTGGAAGAAAACATTGATGAAGGCTTCTTCTCACTCAAAATATTGCACAGTAGGAGAGAAAAAATTTAAAAATTAGAGGATCAATCAAGGAGGTCTAACATCAAACTAACAGGAGTTTAAGAAGAAGAAAGAAGGAAAGCAGAGTGGAGAAGAAATCATCGAAGATAGAGGACCAGAAAATTTCCTAGGGTAAATGATGACTAAAGACCCATGTCATCATAAGTTTCCCAAAGTACCAATAAAGAGATCCTGAATACTTTGAGAAATAAAGAATAAGTTACATGTAAAAAGGACCTGAAATAGTAGTGCCATTGGACTTTCATTAGTGACACAGGAACTAGAAAACAGTAAAGCAATTCCTTTAAAATTCTGATGAAAAATCTAGAATTCTAACCTAGAATGTTATTCACAATCAAATATTAACCTAAAGCGATAGTAGAACAAAAAGCATTTTCACGCATGCAAGGAATCAAAACATTTACCTCTTATACACTCTTTATCTAAAAACTACGGAGGATGTGTGCCCCACAAATGAGGAAGTAAACTAAGAAAGAGGAAGCCAGGAGATTCCGAAAACTGGGGACTTAACATGGAGAGAAGATAAAAGATGGCAAGGAGAAGTTTTAGACAGCCCTGCAGCTGGCCCAGAGAGAAACCAGCGCAGACTGAAGTGAGAACAAGGACAGTAGCAGAAAGAGTCTACGTGAAAAAAAAGGAAATGACAGATAAACCAGATACATTTGATCTATGCACAATTATATTGAGAGACTATTGGAGAGTTGGGAAAAATTCACAATAGATACACAGTAAAGTAAGCAAATGAAAGAAAATAATGCAGTAATAAACTACAGCAAAAACAAAATCTTGTGCAAGAAAAAAAATGTAACTATAGTACACTTTTTGAACTCACCAGTTAACTTTTAAAAATGCAATTCTGCTCAAAACCTTCCAGGCACATTCCACTGCACTTAGAATAAAACCCACACTCTGCCCACCGTTTAAGGACCTTTACTGAAGTGGCTCCTGTCCTGTGACTGTTCCCCTCTCTCACCATACACCAGGGAATCTCGTGCTCCATATGCGTGGGACACTCTTACCTCCAGATCACTCCATGGGTTTTTCACTGGTGCGCAGGTGTCAGCTCAAAGCTCACCTTCCCTGTGCAGCTTCCCCTGACCAGCCAGTATAAATTAGTACCAGCTTTCCCTCAACTCTGTCACTGTAACATCATTCCCCTTTATTTTTTTCCTATTGCATCGCACGATTGAAAATATTTTATGTGTTACTATGTGAGAGTAAATTGTAATAATGTTAGCTAATATTACTTATTAGGGACCAGGCACTGCTATACATGTTTCACATTTGTTATTTTATTTAATCCTGCTCCATTCATGAGAGGTGGGTGCTATTATTATCACCGTTTCCTAAGTAAGAAAACTGAGGCACAGTTAGATAACTTGCTGGAGGTCACTCAATAGCAAAGCCAGAGCCCGCACACCTGCAGTCCAGCCCCAGTTTGCGCTCATAAGCACCGTGTTATGTGGCTTTTCCCTGCAAGTTGCGTGACAGCAGCAACGTGGCCTCCTCTTCACCCTCGTAGCCTCAAGACCTTGAGCAGTGTCTGATGCTTACATGATGAGTACTCTTCCAATATCTGTTCAATAAATGTGTTACAATAATCTTAGGTAATCATCCCAAGGCAAAAGAAAAGAAAGGGGTATACATTTTTCCTCCTTTGCTATTCCTCCTGCAACTCGCCACATCTCAGGGTTGTTTACCTTTTGGCACCAGCTGCTCTGCTTCTTATAGTTTTAGGATCTCTTGACCCAGATATTTCTGTCTTCTCTACAGACTTTGGGTCATTTTATGGCTCCATAACATTATTCTCTCTCTTTCTCTCTTTCTGTCTCTCCCAGTCTCTCTCTTTCCCCCTCCTTAGTTAGGTTATTGCTGTGTTAGCACCTGCACGCTGCCCAGTGACTGGAAGACATGACGGCCCCACCCTCGTCTGTGCCCAAGGTGAAATGGGTGTGGCAGTGAATGATCCATGGACCAAGTGGATCCAGTGACTTGCCTATAGGACACGCAGAAGAGGCACTGATAGAGTGGTGTGGGAAAGTCCCCTCCTCGCTGACTCTTTAGTCCAGAGAATCCAGGGTGCAAACATGTAGAACAAGAGGATTTGTTCCCAAGTGAACGAAGAGACAGAGCATTCCAGAGAGGGTCCAAGAGGTGACCAGAGAGCTCAGGAAGCCACGAAAGAGAGCTCTACGAGAGTGGAGCCATGTGCTTCCATTTGTAGGATCAAAGGACCTGATACAAAGCCCCCTCAAAATCAACTCATTCCTCTATATTTTTCCATGTCCCCGTCACTACCACTAGTTCAAGTCACCACCATCTCTTCCCGGCATCCCAGCAATAGCCTGCTAACTGACGCCACAAGGAACTTACCCTTGGTTTCCTCTCCAGAGCACACTTTCCTGACAGTCAATTTCCTAACTTTAGCATCTTTTACAATCTGGGTAGTCTGAGAATTTCTCAAATCATCAAGTACTGGCTCCTTTTGGCTTCACAGTTCTTCCCTCAATTTATCTCTTTCCTCTGGCACATTACTGTACACAGCAAGAGGAAACCAGGCTTTGATACTTTACTTGGAAATCTCAGCTAAATATCCAAGTTTATCACCTACAAGTTCTGCTTTCCATCTAATTGTAAGACACAATTATATATCCCAGCATATAACAAGGGTTCTCCTCCTGCCAATTTCCCTGAACATGCTCCTCGTTCCCTTCTCAGCTCTCACCAGCATGGTGCTTTGAATACCCACACTCCTACCAACCTCTACGATGATTTAGATATTCTCTAAGATGATACACGTTTTCTCTACCACACTCCTCTCTTCCTTCCAAGTTCTCACCAGCAGGCCTTTAACGTACCTATTTCTACAAACAGCCTTTTTTTTTTTTTTTTGAGACAGAGTCTCACTTTGTTGCCCGGGCTAGAGTGAGTGCCATGGCGTCAGCCTAGCTCACAGCAACCTCAGACTCCTGGGCTCAAGCAATCCTACTGCCTCTGCCTCCCAAGTAGCTGGGACTACAGGCATGCGCCACCATGCCCGGCTAATTTTTTTTTTCTATATATTTTTAGCTGTCCAATTTATTTCTTTCTATTTTTGGTAGAGACGGGGTCTCGCTCTTGCTCAGGCTGGTCTCGAACTCCTGAGCTCAAACAATCCGCCCGCCTCGGCCTCCCAGAGAGCTAGGATTACAGACGTGAGCCACCACGCCCGGCCTACAAACAGCCTTTTTAAGACAAGTGAGGCTTTTCCTCTCGTGTTCCTCAAAACTCTTCCATCCACTGCCCAATGCTCAATTCCAAAGCCACTTCCACATTGCCA
The DNA here is from genome assembly GCF_000956105.1 of Propithecus coquereli. Classification (NCBI taxonomy): domain Eukaryota; kingdom Metazoa; phylum Chordata; class Mammalia; order Primates; family Indriidae; genus Propithecus; species Propithecus coquereli. Next base: position 8,242,246 of record NW_012140524.1, on the reverse strand, counting down.
GCTACCAAAATCTCTATTCGTTTCCTGTTGCTCTTGTAATAAATTGCCACAGACTTCATGGCTTGAAACAACACAAATTTATTATCTCACAGTTTTCTGGAGGTCAGAAGTTCTAAATCAATGTGTCTGCTGGGCTGCAACCTTCTGGAGGCTCTAGAGTGAGAATCTGTTTCCTTGCCTTTTCCAGCTTCTAGAAGCCACCTGCTTTCCCCGGCGCATGGCCCTTTCATCTTCAGAGCAAGCAATGCAGCTCTTTAAATCTCAATCTCAGTCTCCATCTCGATCTCTCTCTCTCTCTTTCACTCACACACACACACGCCCCTCTGCTCCCACTGTCACATCTCCTCCCCTGATTCCCACTCTCCTGCCTCCCTCTCAGGAAGACCCTAGTGATTACATTGGTCCACCCAGATAATCGAGGATAGTCTCCCCATCGCAAGATCTGTAACTTAATCACATCTGCAAAATCCCTTTTACCATGAAAGTTTCTGGGCATTAGGCTGAAGACATCTTTGGGGGCCTTTATTCAGCCTGCCACACTCACCAACCACCCATTTCAGGCCAGCCATCGGACCCCCTACGGTTGCACAGCGGTAAAAAGCAGGATATGCTCCCTGCCCTCAAGAAACGTACAGTCTAGCGGGAGAGTCAGACATCACTCCCCAAATCACACAAATATTCACCCCAATAAATAACTGTAAGCTGAGATGAGTGCCCTGAAGGACTGGGGACCACAGGGCTGGTGAGGTGTCTCCGAGGAGGCTGCCTCCATCTGAGGCTGGAGCGGTGATCGGGTGCTGCTGGGTGAGGGGGGGGAGAAGACCTTCGGGGCAGAGGCATCGGCAAGTGCAAGGCCTTAAAGAAAAAGAGTCTGGGGAGGTCAGGGAGGCAGAAGCAGCAGCACCAAGAAGAGGCTGCAGAGGTGAGAAGGACCAGATCCCTCAGGGACTTCTAGAACATGGTAGGGACTTTGGCTTTTATTCAAAGCATAACAGGAAGGGGTTGTGCAGTTTTTAAAGCAGGTGACTGATGTGATCACTCTGCTCTGGAAAAACAGATTGGGGCTGGGGGCAAGCAAAAATGGAAACATATATACCCTGTGAAAAGAACACAGTGGCCTAAACTGGGCACACGGTAGTTAAAATAGAGAGCAGCGTACAGATGTTAAGATATATCTTAGACCAAAAATAACTCACATGACTTGGTGGGATTTAGTGTGATTCAAAGGTCCAGGGTACGGCCATAGGTGTAGATGGCGTATGAGGAAGGCAGCAAGTGAATGGAAACCAGAAATTAAAGGGGCACAGATGTCAGGAAGGGGAATGGGCCATCCACATGCATCTTAAAATAACACGAGAAAAGAGCACTTGGGAGGGAAGAGAGAATGAGAAGGTAGGCGCTGAAATCTGCAGTGGACAATGGAGGCAGAAGGACCAGATGTCTTCCAGTGACGGTCAGGGGAAGAGAGAGCAGAGCCCCAAGACGTGAGCAGCAGAGAGGGGGTGTTACACGAGGGGTCTCAGGTGGAAACAGCACTGGGCAGGGTGCAGGAGACTGGGCCCCCTCCAGCCCCGGTTGGGCGGGTAGAGAAAATGAGCAGCCTCCACGTTAGCGGATGGCAGGGAGACGACCTCACCCACAGCCAGGAGCAGGAAACACGTAGGGAAGCTGACGGGGAGTGTGCGGACAGATGTGGGTGGGAGGTGGTAGCCGGCGTTGAGTCAGGAGAGAAAATGCAGGGCATCGAGAGAGCGGAGGTGAGGGGGGCAGTGTGGAAACGGCGACACGCTGAAGGAAACCGGGCACTGGGCTGCGGATGCTGTGAGTGCCAGCGGTTCAGCCCCTGGAGGACGGTGGGTGCCCAGGCCGCCCTGCACCACCAGCGGGCGGGAAGGAAGCCCGGCAGCTTTTCCTGTCTTCTGTGGTAGGGGAAGGAGCGAGTGAGTCTGGGTCCAGGAGTCCGGGGTTGAGTAGAAGAGCTCTCACTTCCCTGTTCATCTGGTCGTCTTTCATGGCTCTGCTCAACCGTCACCTCCCAATAAAGCCCTTCCTGAATTCTCTTTCTAGGCTTTTCCGTGCACCTCTCCGCCTTGTGCACACTTCCATTAGAGCACCTAATATACACGCTTTATTGCGCCTGCTTTTCATATGTCTCTTTCTCTGAATACAGTTGTTTCTCAAGAGTAAGAATAATGTTTGAATTATTTCTGTTCTCCTATTACCTACTGCAAAGGCTGATAGCCTTAGTAGGAGCTACGTAAATGTTCAATTAAATAAAACTTAAATCAACAAATTGTTTGCTGGTCATTATTGTACTATATAAATGATAGATTTGAAGAGTTTATATACTCTTAATATAATCACTACTGTGAAGTTTGGTGTGCACGTTACATTTAACTTACTTTCTTAAAAGATACTTTTCAGTTAGTTATATTTAAATACAACAATTTGGAAATATCATCCGAAAATACATCCCTGGTCCTGACTAAACTTTGCTGAGGTATCAGTATTTCAGGTTTTTTTGATAACGGCTCTAGGGTCAAGTTAATTTCACTACAAGGTATTTCCTTTTTTAATCTCAACTTTGATTATAATAAACTCACATGTGTCAAAAATCAAACAGTGTATAAATGTATACGGTGAAAAGGCTCACGGTGAAAAGGCTCATGGTGACCTTCCTCTTACCTATATCCAGAGAGCTTGCTGGTTCTTCTCCCCTCCCCTACTCTTTTCTTATAATTTCTTTCTTCTTTACACCTGATGACTTAGGTGGGTGACTTCCAACCTTTGTTATTACAAACAATGCTTTAATAAATACTCTTATTCATGTGTCATTTCACATATGTGCAAGTAAATACAAGGCACTTCTAATTAAACTAAGTATTAACAATGATGTCGAATCACTAAATCTATCTCAAACTGTGTAGTTAATTTCCTGTGGTTATAAATGATCCCTCATTTCAAGCTTTGAAGTGTTGTCCTTTAACATCAAGGGGTAGACTGACGTGTTACTATGCATAATGTTCTAAGAACATTGGTCAAGAGAAGAGAAGGTGCCAGTTAACCAGCAGATACAACATTAATGAGAGATGCATGCATTCAGTTACTAAGGGGCATAAAACTTATTGACATCCTGTATCTATATATTGACTGACATCCTATATCTATTTATTTACTGACATCCTATATGTTTACTGAACTATAGACATTACTAATAAAATATTTGCTCATGTTATTGAATTTTAAAAATGCCAGTTTAGGTAATAATATCATGTTTTATAACCAAGTAATGAAAGCATATATAATATTATACGATATTTAAAAAAAATAAGCATAAAGACTCACAGCCAACTATCAGCACAGCCAAGCATGAATGGTTGCTGTGTATAACCAAAAGAAAAGGAGACTAAGTTAATTATCAGTAGAGTTTTGAAAGTGAAAATAGTAGGTGGCAGAACTGTCCACAGAGAATTGAGAAGTCCTGTTTCTTGAGGTAGTTAAATGGAATTGAACTGAAAGCTAGAAAAATAAACTCAAAAGAACAATCCTTCTTTGGCAGAAGTAAAAGCCCCAAATGATCTAATAGATTTTTTCTTTCAAAATTCTAGGATTCGTTGAACACTGCCTCTAAGTGTCTCTTTTGTTGGATTTGTTTGTCAGTGTATGCATTAATTAGTTTGCTTAAAAACTGCATTGTTTGCGACAAAGAAAAACATGTTAAACAGTATCAGAATTGGTTAACATCCCCAGACTCATGACTTTCTTCCACATTCTAAGTCAACTCCAGGGTGTTTCCCTTTAGACACTGCCTAAATCTGAAATCGGTAGTGACTGAACAGACTGGCGTTGCTGGGTTCGTTCATTATGATTTTTGTGGTGTTCAGTTTATATTACTACGTAGCATCTTTTTGTATGAATTTTCTTACAACCTATTTACAATCTATTACAGCTTCACTACCAAAATTCTATTAAAAATCAACCAGAAAATAGCAGCCATATTGAGTTTGGCAACAGGCATGAAGACATGTAAATACTGTTTTCTGTGTTTTTATAATCCTTTGTCTTTTGGGACTCAATTAAAGCTTTGACTCCAAAGAAATCCAGATGTAGAAAGATGTATGCACTATTCAAAAACAGAGAAGTATAAAATGGAATCAATTATTCTGGATCTTATAAATCTAAAAATAGGCACTTGATTTAACTCAACTAGTATCTGTAAAGTACCAAGGACGGTGAAAGGTTCATGCCAGAGTGGAGGAAAAAGTGAGTGTGGAGGAATTACAGCATCAATCACTATCTTATTTCCTGACTTCAAAACGGAGCCCTATTCTCTTCCACCCACATTTTATTCCACTGTAGAAACACAGTCACTGTTCTCAAAAAGTGCCTGGGGAGTGAGCTGCAGGGTGAGTAGTGCGGCACAGAGTATAGACAGGGCACAGAGGGAGTTGGAAAACAATAAATACAAATGCAAGAACTCATTTTGAGGAAGTGCAAACTTCCAGTATGACAAGAGGAATGCATATTCATAGAAGAGTTGTAGAAGAATATATTAGAAAAAGGTCTCATGCACAAAGCTAAATTCAGGAGACAGTGGGAAAATCATAAATTTTGAGGAGGGGAGTGACATACCAAAATCACACTTAAGGAACATTAAGCTTCAGACCAGTTGGGAGGCTTCTGGAATGATCTGAACAAGAAGTAGTAAGAGCATAAACCGGTACACGGGCAGTGGGAAAGAGAACATACAGATTTCGAGACAGTAAAATCCACAGGGGTGTGGTACCTGACTGAATATGAGGAGTAAGAGAACAAGAAATAAAAGATGGCTAGATTTAGGTCAAATACACACACTTGCTACCATCAGCTGTGGCTGAGGCAGTGTCACCTGGTTAGAACACGCCATCTCTCCTGCCCCTTTGACAGACACCACAGGTAGCGGAAGTTATCTAACTGGAAGGCGAGGCACACCAAACTACTACACTCAGCTCTGAAATTACAAGTTAACCCAAAGAAAACATCCCCCCCACACACTTCAAAACTAGCTTAAGATCAAAGAAATTTGGGTGCAGATTCTGTGAATCCAGTTCTATTCTCTGACTATACACCTTAGATCTCTATGAGATAAAACATAAAGAAGAAACTGATAATTCATGTGCTGGCTAAAAA
>NW_012140524.1:8219035-8236017 GCF_000956105.1 Propithecus coquereli | reverse complement strand
TATAAGACTATTTTTTAATGAAACCAGCAGGGCTTTACAAGGTTTCACAATTTTTCATTCACAAAGAACCATATGTTTTTCAGTATGACTTCAAATTATTGCTTGTTGTAATGTAATTTCCTCTATTTGTTCTTGTCTTCCCTTTTTCTATTCTTCTTGACCATTTTCCTGTATTTCTGGAGCACAACTGTCTCTTTGAGATTTTCTTTTTCCCATTTAGTCACTGAGCACAAGACAAATGGTTTGCAAAATAGGATTTCCCCACAAAAAAGGCATGACCAACATAGTGATAGGAAAAACTTTATGTGATGTGTTATGCTATATTAATAAAGTGATCTAATTTCTAAGCGATTTTAAGTATATGAGTACTCAGTTTCTAGAGGTAACAGAATTTAGCTTTGTGGATTTAAGAGGACTGATTATAAGCATAGGGGAAAGTGGTGTTATAGAAAAGACTGACTCCCTGCTTTGGCCTTGCATTCACCATTGACATTGTGAATCACACACAAGGTCTCATGATGAAACTGTTTACAAATATTTGCAAAGTTATATTTATAAACCAGAGCACCCCAAATGCTTAATTTTGAAACATTTAAAAAATTTGAGTGGCACCTCACATTTATGTCTCAGCTGACATACACAGAATCCCATTTCAGTGGCTTCGGCCCAGTAGTTAAATGGGCTACAGAGGCTCAGGAAAGGCCATCAGTGGGAACATTTGCCATATGTTATGTAAAATGTTTAGAGCATTTGGACAGCTGTGAAGAGGATAAAGTTACAACACAAAGGCTGCCAGATCTATGTCTGTAAAATGAGCAGATCAGCCACAGTTTCCTCCTGTGTTCAAAAAGCATGACGGCATCATATAGAATGTAGAGGATACATGGGATAACGATGTCTATCACGGAATGTCCCAGATTCTCAGTCTCCCATATGGTAACCAAACCCCCTGGAGCGTAAGGTTGAATCCACTGGTTTCCCTGGAGTAGCAACTGTTATTTAAAGGAATTGTGGTTACCAAGCCTAAAGGGCAATAGAGAAAGTTCTTCTTTTCCAACTTCCTATACCAATTGGGAGGCAGTTCAAAGAAGTGAGCAACCTGAAACCCCAAAAGGTATAACCAATCCAAACTCTCGGGATGGCCACAGTTCAGAAACAATCTTTCATTTGTGCACAGAAATAATTTATTCATAAGCCTGGCTTCTCGGGTAGGTTAATAACACTATTATTGCAGCTGTTCACTTCCCTTGCTTTATTTCTAGATATGAGAGACCAGGAACCAAACCTGTAATTATGAAAACAATTGGGATGTCGACCTAAAGGAAAAGACTGAGGCAAAATTAATGTAAGTATAGAGAGTATATTTGGGCCAAATTTCAGGACTGCCAACTCGGATTCCAGTTGCCCTGCTCTGATTAGCAGCAGTTAACAAGTGGGGTTTCAAAGGAAAAAAGAGGTAGTTCCTAAGTTGTTTACAAAGAATTTACGTGAAAATAACATAAGCTATTGATTGGCTATATATTGTTCTTTGTATCACAAATTTCAGGAACAAAAAGAAAAAGGGAGAAGAAGCAAGTCAGGAACAAAATGCCTTTGAATAATTGCTCCCAGGATTGGGTGTGGGGACATGACCGAGGTCCCAGAGTCATGTCTTCCTGATAAATTTTGTATACCTCACACTGCTCTGACCTATTTTTCTTTTCTTAGGGAGTTGCACAGCTACTGAAGGAAACCATCACTTAGTTTTAATTCTCACCATAAATCTGTTATGATCAAATGATTGTTTTCAACTTCCTTTCATAATAAGGTTTTAAACCCACTTCAAATAATTAGACCTTCCCAGGTTCTAATGAGCTGACGAGCAAGAGATATTCTTGCATACAAACAGAAAATTTACAGAACTATCTTTGTTTTCTCTCTGTAGTTCTGGAATCAAATGAAGCTACTCATAATTGAAACTTGCCAAATGAAATGTTGGTCCAAACTAAATTCTTGCCTCCCCCACCCCCTTTTCCTTTTTTCTCACCACCACCCTTTTGTTAGGCTAGCTTAACTAACTTTGCATTTCCGAGCCTAGCCTGAGGGGCCACATCCTGTGTGTGGAATGTAAACCTCTCTCACAGCAGGCCTCCGATCTCCCCCCTACACACACAAACGGACAGCCCTCTGCCCTTCCTTCACTTAACCATATGCCACAGACATTGAGTTCTCTTGCCTCCATGCCTTTCGGGTATGCGCCTCTGTTAAATCTCCACCTTAACTCATTAAGTCATAATGCGCACATTCTATTTTTATACACAGGCTATTCAATGTACATGCTATGTTTCTTATCTAGTTACCCATTCTGTATATGTCCAGCTTAAAATATAAGCTCCCAAAACTCAAGTCTGGAGAATTTGCTGAGGACAAAGGCAATCATGATGCCATGTGCAAACAATATTTTTTTAAAAAATAAAGATTGTGACAGCAATACAAATATAAAAGATAAGTAGAAGATTTTTTAAATAATAAAATTAACATAAAGGAACCTCCCATACTCCTTAGATCACGTCTAGAATACAATTATTTCTTTCTTCACCTTAGGAAATACCAAAAAAAAGAAATGAGACTACTTGAAGATATCTTCCAGTTTCGCATGTTATATAATCAAAGTACCTTGTAAAAAGGGACGGGGGTTTTTGGACTAATGTTAAAACACCCACAAATCTACAAAAATGCATAATCAACCACAGCTTCACATGGAGCAGGGAAAAGCTGGAAAAGCAAGACTGTTTATTCTCATAATACTCCTCCTCTTACTCACGAAAGCTATACTCAACAAAAGTGTATTTTTCATCTAAAATTAAGCCGGCATGAGCAAGCCAGAAATAGAACATCTGACTATAGAAGAAAGGTTGCTAAATGTTTCACGGTGGTGCATTTGCATGATCTCTAATACAAAACACATGGTTTCCACTCAGTTCCTGTTTACATGCGGTGGAAATTTTCATTTTATGGTGAAGACGCCATTTACGTATTATTTCTTCTAAACGAAACGGTGGTCTGGGCTGGGTTGTGGATAAGGGCAGCTGATAAGCCCCCTCCGTCTCCCTCCTGCGGCACTTTGAATCGTGGCTTTATTTCTCCCCAAAGTTCAGGCTGCATCACGGGAATCTCTTCGTTCCAAGATGTTAGCTGGCAGGACGACCTGCTCGTCCTTCACGTTCTCTGGAAAAAGCTGCTCTTCACGTTTTAATGTCATCGCAGTTTTCCAGTGTGTGAGGCCAGAAAACAAAACCCAACGGTGTACACCTCTACACCCAAAAACTCCAGGAGTAACAGGCAGCTAGGCTAATTATCCTTGATCAGCATAAGAATAGGCGCCATTAAGATGCTCCCAGGTTTCAGAAATTAATGCCCTTGGGCGTGTATGATTTGTAATTCCAAGAAGCTTTAATTTCCACAGGAAACAAAGTAAGATGAGCCTTTGGCTTTTCACCGGCCAAGTGCGAATTTTCTCTCCTCTCCCCCACCCGGGGCCGCAATTCCAGCCGCTCCCTCCTGCCAGACCCACACCCTGCCCGGAACCCCGCTCACTGCCGGGGACACCCCCAGGCCGCCCCTTCAAAATCCTCCCCCTCCAGCGCATCTGAGAAATTGAGAAAAGCCTCCTCTTCCTTTCCAAACTTCAACACACGCAGGGGAGGGAGCTGCGAGCAGCCTTTTATCTCCGCTCCAAAGGCAGCTGCGACAAAGCCTGAGGAGGCACATCCTGTGAGCGGAGGTGCAACCGACGTCGGAACCGAGGGGAAGGTCCCGACCGAGTGAGACTGATAAAGCAGGTGTCACCGACGACCGCGGGAAACACAGCGTGGTGCTCCCTCCTTCTGCCCCTTCCTGCCAAACGTGCTTCCCTCTGGGAAATCGCTGGCTCGAGTCATACACGCATTTTTGCAAACCAGAGACAAAATCATAAGCAGTTACCTTCATTGTTCTGCTGGCCGCGAGGGAAGCTGGCGCCGAGCCGAGCGGAGGGTAACTCGCGGGGTGCCAGCCCGGGCGCGGCGCGGGTGGGCGGCGGCAGGCGCGGTGGCCGCTGCGGCAAGACGGGGAAGTGGCCGGGGGGCGGCGGCCGCACGTGGCGGGCGGGGTAGCGGAGGTGCCGGGCTCGGTCCGGGCCGATTGCATCAGCAGGAAGACTCGGAGGCTCTACTTCCCCCAGACCGCCCCCAGACGGTAGAGTCTCTCCCAGCACCGAGACTCAGACCCAGCGCCCAGCCCCGGGCCTCGCTCACCGCTCGCTCCTGGGCAGCGCCAGGGTTGCAAGCGAGTGACCACGCGTTACCCCCGGATGAGTGCTGTGAGTGCGTATCCGAGTGCGGGGATACCGCGTGTCATTTATGTGGGGACGTCAAGGAGGAGAAGGAAAGAAATATGTCATAGATCAGATTGGATTGCCATTCCCTCATCACTGTCTACCTGCCTCAGGACTCCCGCCCGCCTCACTTCCCACTGTCGCCAAAGCAACTTTCCTGCGTGTTGGGACCATAGGACCATAGTACATACAGCCCTGCTCAGAATTATACAGTGGATCCCCATCAACTTCGGTAGAACATTTTAAACGCACTTTTTGAATACTAAAGAACACGTGCCTAGTTCAAAGTTTGCTAATCTCTTTCTCCCATCTCTTCCTCCCTTTGGCCATTCCACCCTCAAATACAACCAATTTTGCAATTTCTTACATTATCTGGGGGAAAAAAGTTAATCCTTTTACTTGAGCATATACCATTGTTTCTGATTTGAAGTTGCCTGCTAGCTCGGTTGGTCCCCTCCCCATCTATACACAAAAGCTCCAGGATTGCTACTTTTCCTAGTCCAGCTCCCTTCCTGGGTCAGGCCCCGTGACTTTGCTCTTCTGGTTCACCCTGGCAAACTCCGATTTTTGTAAATCTCCGCTGAAGTCTTTGCTGTGAAGTTCCTTTGACTCCCTCAAACAGAACTGTGCCCTTTGACTACATACTGCACTTTGTCCATCTCCCTTATTAAAATCGATTTTATTTTAATTATTTGTTTGCACACATGTCACTCCATTGGACTGTGAGATTCTCGAGGACAGATCCTTTCTCATATTTATCTCCCATACACAACGGGCTCGCAGAAACCAATACCATGGCACCGGCTTTGAGAAAAGACAGCTTTATTACAAGACGGGCCAGAAAGGAGATAGGAGGTGGGCTCCAATCTGTGTCCCTGAGTTAGAATCTGGGGCACGTTCATGGGCTTGTCAGGTCTTAGTCTGAAAATGTCCGTTCCTGGCGCCCATGGCTGAAGAATGACCAGACACCAAAGGTAGGCAAGCATGCAAATGACGCTTATTGAGGAGAGAAAGATAGGATTATAGGGCAAGAGCAAGATATGGTGTCTGGATAGGGACCTCCCCGTGGTTCAAACATCACCATGGAACCGCTTTGATTAGATAGTTAGGAGCTGCGCAACCTGAGTCTTACTGCGCATGTGGGTTCTAGGTCACTTTCCAGACTTTATGGTACCTATGCTGCTTGGCCTCTGGGCTAGAGAGTCCTCTGCATTTTTTTGCAGCTGGCGCACCAAGTTATGATTGGCAGATTCATAGGGTATCCCCTCCTCCCCCAGGTATGAAGAATTAGGGTGGGGGAGGACCAAGATGGGGGCAAGAGCACCCACTTTCGTCTCTAGGAGACCCGGAATCCCTCACTATCTACCTAACAGGCTCAGAGGGCAAGAGAAAGAATTTAGGAATGTTGGCTTGGCAGGTTCTCATCGGAGGGCTTCAAATTGTAACCAGCGCTCCATTGAACAAATTTCAGTGACCCCTGTATAATCCCGTCCCTTAACTAACTACTTGAACTTTTGAATTGTTGGCTAGAAATGGTGGGTTTTCTGAAAGACAAAGGAGCTGGGACTCTGAAGTCCCCTGGGCAGACTTGACTATCTCACCATCCTCCACAACCTGTCCCCATGCAGAGGCCTCTCCTTGAAAAACCCGTGATCTCTTAGTCAGACGGATTTGAGGTAGCTTCACCTATTCTCCTGACAAGACATCTGTATTAAAAATTCCTATCTTCCTTGGCAATTCTCGTTGTCTCAATAATTGGATCTTGATGTGATGAGCTACTGGACCTAGACTGAAATCGCTTTGTGGTTTTGATAATAAAACTTGACCATTTATGGTCAGGAATGTTGAGGCAGATTTTAGCCTTTGATCTTCTGGGCCAACAACGGACCCCTTGCTTCTGGAAGAGTTCCATCCTGGTCTTCTTGGTTCTGAGGGGAGGAATCATTGTGTCCAGGTGTTGTTAGACATAAAAGCTTTTTCTTTTTTGCGGGGGGGCGGATGGTAGCACTCTGCACCAATAAAGGTTCAGAGAGCTCCCAAGTAAAAGCATTTTCTATCATGCATGCCCAGACTACACGACTTGCAGTTTTTGACAACAGAGCTGGTCCTTTGGTTATACTACCTTGCAGGAGTGGTCAATACAAACATGTGTGTGCTTAACAACTGTTGGTTAAGTGAATGAATGATTGAATTATTCATTTGACAAATGTGTTATTTCTGCATTCCAAGCACTGTGTAAAATGCTGACGCCTGTAATCCTAGCACTCTGGGAGGCTGGGGGTTGGGGGGAGTATCCCTTGAGCTCAGGAGTTTGAGACCAGTCTGAGCAAGAGTGAGATCCTTATCTCCACTAAAAATAGAAAAAATTAGCCAGGGGGTGTGGTGCGTGCCTATAGTTCCAGCTACTCGGGAGGCTGAGGCAGGAGGATCACTTTGAGCCCAGGAGTGTGAGGGTGCTATGACGCCACTGCACTGTAGCCCGGGCAACAGAGCCAGACTCTGTCTAAAAAAAAAGAAAAAAAATACTAGCAATAGAGTGGTAAAAACAAAAAAATTCTTACTCTCATGGAGCTTATATTCTAGTGTGGGAAACAGAAAATAAACCTTAAATTAGGTAGCAAAATGTCCATCAATTGATGAATGGATAAATAAAACCTGGTATAATTCATACAATGGAATATTATTCACAATAAGAGAAATGAAATGCTGGTATATCCCACAATGTCGATGAACCTTAAAAATGCACGAAGTGAGAAAAGCCACTCACAAACGACTACATATGTACGATTCCATCTACTGAGAAGTCCAGAATAGGAAGATCCATAGAGACAGGAAATAGATGGTTGTTGCTAACCTGGGGAAAGAATGGAGTAGGGAGTGAATGTTAATGGGTACAGGATTTCTTTTTGGGGCAATTAAAGTGTTCTAGAATTAGGTTGTGGTGATGGTTACACAATGCTGGGAACACACTAAAAACCATTGACTTATACTCTCTAAAAAGGTGGATTATATAATATGTGAATTCTATCTTGATAAAGATGTTATTTTTAAAAAATCAAGTAGCACGTGGTAAATTTTATGAGGAGAAACAGAGGATGGGAAAGGGATAGAGAGTGATGGGTGATAGCTGTGAGTGGTTCAGGAGTAAATTCTAGAGCAAGCCTGGCAATGACTTCTAGATCCAATGACCGTCCTCTGTAAGGACTCATTTGATGTCAGCAACAAAGGAAGAGAGAAGGTAGTACAAAAACAAAGAGCTCGAAGGGAAATGAGAAATTTGGGGAATTAGCCACAGAAGAATATGAGAACAATCGGGCCTTGTTTCTCCTCCCGTTTCCCTCTAGTGTTGACAGGAGGGTCCCACGTTGCTACATGTACCCTCCCAAAGATGCTCTCCCAAATAACAAATATTAAAACATATCACTTATTAACCAACAAACATGCTTTTCCCAAATGATGAGGGTCATCTTCAACCAAGGTTATTGCTCTGCCAATGGCACTATACTTCCAGAAACTCACAGTTGTTAAAGATATTTAAGGAAATGGAATTCTCCAAACTTGGTGTATACCATATTATTTTCTGTGGACAGTGTCTTTTACTGAACTTGAAGAAGAAACAGAATTAGTAACAGTCCCCAGAGACACTAACTTTGAGATTGATTTCAGAGCCCTAGACAGCCCAGCTTCATTTTGTCATCACTGTTATTCACAAAGTCTGTTACTGTAATCGTTATGAAAAATACATGCCAACTACCCCCAGTATTTCTCTCTTGTATCTTACTAAATTTTCTTTAGAAGGGGAAACTCACAAATCTGCTTTGCCTTGAGCTTATTCACAGTTCCTGGGTAGGAGAATTAACAAAAGGTGATGATACTCTGTCATAAAGAGTAGAGGAAAGTCGACCCTGAAATTCTACTCTATAAACTTAGAAAAAAATGTTATTCTTCTCTTTCTCTATTTCTCAAATGAAAAATACTTCAAGATTTTATCTTTTTTATATTTCCTATAATGCTTGCATTCATTACCCACAATATTTATGTGTATACACACGTATGTCCAACACTCAAAAATCATTTATATGGTACTTTACGGAAAATTTAAGAGATTTTCCAGGACAATTTAGACTTAATGGATTTATTTTTAGCCTTTTGTACACACTTGAGACCTAATCCCCATGTAAAATTAGACTCGCTATATCAGAGAACTTGGCCACCACATCAAAAATGATGGAATACTGAATTGGATGGCCTCTGGGGCCCAGGGAGAGTAGCATCCAAAGACAGGAAGGGTAATTACCCAAGGGCTTCCCGTTGAACATGGAGAAAGTAGTAACCTCCACATTCAACTTTACCTAAATAACTCAATACACTTTGGATAAACTATCCCTAGACAAGAGGTGGGGGGAAAATTTGTGTTTCTACAACTCCTTTGTACTTTCTTCTTAGTTTGATTCTTGACTTAGCTCTTTCAAAGAGCAAATAGGCTCAAGCCTAATCCTAGAGCAATCTCTAAACTAAGAGAAGACCAAGGGGCTGTTTAATAAATGATCATCTAACAAGGGGGCAGTTTGGAATAAGAGAAAGTGCAGGCTTTAGAGCCAGATCTGAATTTGTATCTTCAGTTTTACTAATTTGTGTTATATGACTGTTCACAAGTTATTTAATCTCTCTGAAACGCAGTATGCTTTTCTTAAAAATCGTGAAGATAAGGAAAGGAGTGCCTGCCTTGGAGGTATGTCACAGGGACAGATGAGCAATAGATACACAGCGCCAGCACTGGAAGCCACTCTGTATGCCCCACCTATGGTTCGTGTACATCCTCTCACCCCACTCGCCCTAGAATAAGTACCAGCTATTCATTTTCCACTAGGAATAAGTGAGGGGTATGGACTGACGTTGCAACAAAAGAAATTTTAGAATATTAAAACATATCATTTATTAACCAAGAAAAGAATTCCAAGGGGATTTCATGAAATCCTTCTTTTGAATTCTTTAAAAATAAATTAATTCCCACCTGTCTTGAAATGGTGTAAACCTTCTTTCTGCTAGTCTCTATAACCTCTCAGGTTACTTCCCACTCTGACCCGCAAAGCTGACCGCCTTCTTGAAAGGCCTCCCTTCTACGATGCGGTTCTGCATCGTCTCCAGCCTCTCCGGCAGGTGCTTTTTCCTTATTTATGATCGCACCTCTTTCTTCTCATGCCCTCTAAATGCAGGCAAGGTAATCATCCCTCCTGCATCTGATCTTGGGTCTCCTCTTTTTATACTCTCTCCCTTGGTGTCTCAACTCTGATCTGTAGTCTGATAATTTCCAAAACTTCACCAGATACCTGGTTCATTACCATTATTTCAAGCCCAGTTAATCCAAATCGAAGCACATAATTTCCCTCTTAAACCTGCTTGTCCTGCTGTCTTCTTTCCCTCTGCTGATGTCATCAACATCCTCCCAGTCATCCAGGCTCCAAATTACAACATAGTTCATGTCTTCACTGGTAGTATTTAAAGCAGGAGGAAAAGGTAGGAACCTCCCCCAAGCAATTATCACCAAGCCTCCCAATTCTGCCTCCACAAGACCTCTCATAGTCATCCCCCCTTCTGCTCCCACTCCCACTGCCCTAGTTGAGTCATTCATTGTACCTTGTTCCCCTTGGATTACTGTTATCGGTACCTTTAATCTCTCTTTACCCCAATCCACCCCACACACAGATGGCAAGTAATCTTCCTAGACCTCTGTTCTGATTAGATTTTTTCCCCTGCTCAAAACTATGTAACTTGCAGTCGGATGCTCTCACGTGAGCCAGCCAGACGTGAGGACATGCTGTGTGCCTAAGCACCCCGGAAATCTTCTGTCATTGTTTCTGCACAATGCTATTTGGAATTTCTTTTTCTTCAACTTTACTCGCTTAAGTGATATCCAGTCTTCAAGATCCATTTCAATTGCTATTGCCCCTTTGCAGCCTTTCCTGAAGCACGCCTTGCTATAGACCAGTGACTCTCAACTAGGAGTGATTTTGCCCCCCAGGGGACATTTGGTGACGTCTGGAGACATTTTTTATTATACCACCTAGGAGAGTGGGGGAGAGTTGCCACTGGCATCTAGTGAGTAGAGGCATCCCATGGTGCACAGTATGAGCCTGCACAACAAAAATTTCTGGCCCCTTCCACTAGACTGAAGGCAGAAGGAGGTATAAGACCCATCCTCCATAATCCTTGTATTATGAGTCCCTAGTACAGTGCCTGACACACAGACGTGCCCAATATGTTTTCATGCGTGGAATGAATGAATGAATATCAGAAGCATTATAAAATTATTTTAAAAGTGCATGAAAATAGCTATATGAATTGCAAGATATCATATTTCTCTTTGTTTTGGGACAGCTTAAATCTGCTATTTTTTTTTTTTTTTTTTTGAGACAGAGTCTCACTCTGTTGCCTGGAGTAGAGTGCCGTGGCGTCAGCCTAGCTCACAGCAACCTCAAACTCCTGGGCTCGAGCAATCCTACTGCCTCAGCCTCCCGAGTAGCTGGGACGACAGGCATGTGCCACCATGCCCGGGTAATTTTTTTTTTCTATATAGATTTTTAGTTGTCCAAATAATTTCTTTCTATTTTTGGTAGAGACAGGGTCTCGCTCTTGCTCAGGCTGGTCTCGAACTCCTGACCTTGAGCAATCCACCCGCCTCGGCCTCCCAGAGTGCTAGGATTACAGGCGTGAGCCACCGCACCCGGCCTAAATCTGCTATTTTTAACTGAGAATAAAAATAAAAGCAAAGGTAGACTTATGACTACAATCTTATAAAGAGAGCTGCTTTTCCCAGGTTCACACTATTGGTGCCTTTGAAGGTAGGCTTGTGTCGTAATTAGATTAAACGGCTGGGGAGAGAACTCCCCTGAAAAGAAGACTCATTGCAAAATTGAAGTTGCTGGGGCTCTTTCAGGAACCTTCCTTCTCTTCGACTTATGCCACCCAGGCATGATTAAACTAAAGTTTAAAGATGATTAAACCAGCACACCAAAATAACATCTCAGATAGAAATATCATTTTGATCTGAGGGCTTTGAAGATCCTGTGCTATTCAGGAAGGATGGAGAATTGTACTACACTTCAACAGTTTGTGAATGGCACTGCACTAGGTGCTGGACTACTAGGATGAAAAAAACAAGCTGCTCTCCAAGAGTTTATCAAGGAGTGGAGGTAGTTATGTGTAGAGACCTCTCTAACAGATGGCAGAATTTAATACCTGCTGAATAAAGAAGCAAAGTGTTCTAGAAGTTTAGGAAAGAGAGATAGTGTTCTTTTAGCTCAGGACAGATCATAGTAGACACTCAATATTTTATTTGTTAAAAAAATTCAAATGACTTAATTTTGGCTGACATTCATTGAGCACTGCTTCCATGGCAGGCAGGTGTCATTTTAAGCACTTTATACATTTTAAGTCATGGGATGTTTACAAAACCTCTTAATGTTGGTAGTATCATCATTGTTGTTTTACCGATGATTAAACTGAAACACAGAGAGGTTGAGCAACTTGTCCAGGGTTACACAGCTAGAAAGTAGCATAGCTGGGATTTGAAACCAGGCAGTCTAGCTCTAAAGACAGGACTTTCAGCCACTGTGCTCTGCCACCAAAGAAGGAAGTCACAGAAGGAAGTGAAATCACGGAACTCTGCATGAATGAGCTGGTCTTTAAACTCAGCCTTTCTACAAGAGCAGATTCCTGTGTAAGGGAGTATTTCCTTTTACCCCAAATGGTGGGAGAATGTCCGCATCTACATCATTAATATTTTTCACTCATGTCACAACCCCTACTGAGGGGGTTTACAGGAAATTTGGAACATTGGTGAAAACAAGGTAACAGATCCAGCAATACACACCACAGTTCTAGACTGTGAGCTCCCTGAAGGCAGTCCCTAGGTCCTATTCATTTTTGTACTCTCAGTTCCAGGAGATAGGAAAAACTCTCATACTATGTACACACCTGTGTCCCAGTAAGGAACTGGCATTTTCTGATATCAGGCAACCTTTTTATAACAATGCAGCATTGTCAAATAAAATTTTCTGTGATGGTGGAAATGTTTGCATTCTGCGCTGTCCACACGTGGCTATGGAACACTTGAAATGTGGCTAGAGTGAACGAGGAAGCGAGGAACCGCATTATTTATTATTTATTATTTATTTTTTTATTTTTTTATTTTTTGAGACAGGGTCTCGTTCTGCTGCCCAGGCTGGAGTGCTGCGGTTCAGATCATAGTTCACTGTAATGTCAAGCTCCTGGGCTCAAGCGATCCTCCTGCCTCAGTCTTCCCTGAATTTTTTATTTTATTTTACTTTAATTAATTAAAGTTTAAATTTAAATAGCCACATGTAGGCAACATAGTTATATGAGTTCAAATTCTTGCAAAACCTCTAATTTGGTTTCAGATAATGGGTGACGTGTAGACTGGTCTGTTGAGGTCTTAATCCACAAATGGGCCCATGTATAAAAGGCAGGGTCTGCTTTCAGTCTGGAAGTGACTGTCCCAGCAATTTTCTTGAGTTTAGGAAATATAAACCTGGAATGATATATTTGAAATCATATTTAATTTTCATTTAATTCATTAATTTTCGCCACTTGGGAAATACTTTTAAAAATAGGCACATGTCAGATATTATGGGTCCACAGAAGAATAACCAACTAATCCTAAACCTGGAAGAGATATAGATTCTTAGGAATCTTAGTCGGGCTGTAGATTTTCAGAAAGATTAGATTGCTACAGTGTTTGTTATAGAATAAAACAGGCTGCATATAAAATGCTGTGAGGGAAGTTTCTGGGATTTCATGTTGCTATGGCCTGAACTGTGTCCCCCTCCAAGTTCATATGTCAAAGCCCTAACCACCAATGTGACTGTGTTTGGAGACAGGGCCTGTAGGGAAGGTAATTAAGGATCGACGAGGTCATAAGTGTGGGCCCCTAATCCTGTGGGACTGCTGTCCTTAAAAGAAGAGGAAGAGATACCAGAGAGCTCCCTCTCCACTCCCTGCAGAGGAAGGGACATGTGAGGACATAGCACGAAGGCAGCTGTCTGCAAGCTGGGAAGAGAGGCTGCCCCAGGAGCCTGAGCTACTGCCGCCTTGATCTGGGAGAAAATAAATTTCTGTTGTTTAAACTACTTAGTCTGAGATGTTTTGCTGTGGCACCCCAAGCTGACTAATACAGTTATTAATCTCTTAGGTTATTCAAGAATAGCTGACTACTAACTTCTCAGCTTCCTAGAATGAACTTTATGCGTCGACACTGCAAGTTCAATATGAAAAAACCTTATTTAAAGCATGTGCATGTGCACACTCACATACACACACACACCCAAAAGGCTTTATTTTGAAAATTTTGGAAGTTAAAGAAAAGTAAAATATTACCCACAATTCCACTACTCAGAAATTCCATTGTTGAGCATTTACATATTACTTTTTGGGCTTTTTTCCCCCATTCTCTCCATATATTTGAGATCATAGTGTATATAATTTGCTTTCATTCACTTAAAACCTCCATTTTTAAAGATTATTTTTGCACTATTCCCATTTTATCAACTTCGGATGTCCTCCTTTCTTTCACTTGTATTTGAGCATTGATGGAAGATGAAATCCTCTGATGTCTGTGAGGCAGAAATGCTACCACAGCCTTTTGAACTGCCCCGGAGAGCTTTATTAAGTCAACAAAATACTTTCTCAGCTTTGAGCTACTGTGTGGTGGGAGTCAACACAGACATTCCGCTTGTCTGGATTTTCCATTTTGAGACTCATGTAAGTTAGAAAAATACATACATCCCACCATTTTCTTTGTATTATATCTTTCATGTATAGCCATGTATTTTCAAAATGAGAGGTTTTCATAGAGTTGATAGGACTTACAGAAAGTCTTAGAGGAAGGTATTATAAAGTCTGTAATTTACTTTAAAAAACTTCAGTAGTTGGCATATCATTACATACATACCAATTAGGTGAAGCTGTAACTCTAGGGGTGGCCAGCTGACCTGCTCTCAGGCATGTGTGCCAGGGCTGTCATTCTGCCCAGGGCCTATATGGAAAAGGCCAGCTCCCGAGATGCCCCCTGCAGGACTCTCTGCTACCCTGTCTGTTCCATCAACCAGGCCTCAGTTTATGAGCACAGTGGATGTGAAAAATGGGGTTTTATTGGCAAAACTAGTGTCTGTATTTGGAGGGTAGATGTTAGAAACTGGCTCTCATCGGTGCAAATAATATTCTCTACATGTGTGTGAGCAAAATAATTTAGGGATACTCCCTCAATTAGTTCACAATCTATGGTAGGGTGGGCTGCCCCAACGATCCCTGCCTTCGTGTAATCTCTTCTCCTAAGTGTGAGCTGGATTTAGTGACTTCATTATAATGAATATAATATAGCAGAGTGATGGAATATCACTTCCAATATTGGGGGTTTTTTGAGTTTGTTTTTTGTTTTTGTTTTTTGAGGCAGAATCTCACTCTGTCACCCAGGCTAGAGTGCCATGGCATCAGCCTAGCTCACAGCAACCTCAAACTCCTGGGCTCAAGCAATCCTCTTGCCTCAGCCTCCCAAGTAGCTGGGACTACAGGTGTGCACCACCACACCCGGCTAATTTTTACTATTTTTAGTAGAGACAGAGTCTCACTCTCGCTGAGGCTGGTCTCGAATTCTTAAGCTCAAGCAATCCTCCCACCTCGACCTCCCAGAGTGCTAGGATTACAGGTGTGAGCCACTGTACCCGGCCCAATATTAGATTTAAAAAGACTATTGCTCTTCTGGCATATGCTTTCTCTCTTTTCTGTCTCTTTCTCTTGGATTGCTCACCCTGGGGGAAGCCAACTGCCAAACTGTGAGGCCACCATAGAGGAAGGCCCACATGGAGAGGGACCTAGGGCTGCCAATAATCACGGGAGTGACCTTGGAAGCAGAGCCACTTAGCTAAGCAGTCCTGGATTTCTAACCTACAGAACCTGGTAGATCCTAAATGTTTATTGATCTGGGTCTCTAAATCCTAGGGTGATTTCCTTCAAAATAATGGATAATTAATAAAAATGGGTAAGACATTGAAAAGCTGAGAGAAACTACTAAGTGTCTGATATATTTTTGGCAATAATATAGCTAACACTTCAGAGAACCTTGTATGTGCTAAGCAGTGTTCTGTATATTTTACAAATAGCAATTCATTCTCACTTTGATACTATTAATATCGCCATTTTACATATAAGGACACTGCTGTAGAGAGGTTAAGGTACTTGTCCAAAGGGAGAGTTTTAGAGGAACTAGGAAATCTAGATCTTGAGCCCATGCTCTTAACTGCTGCTGTTCTGCTCCTCTTACAGTCCATTTTGGCAAGGGGAGCGAGTCAAGTTCTGTTAGAAGACCACTGTGAGCAGGGGTGAGGGGTGCATGAGTGGACACAAAACGTTGAAAAAGCTCACTGAAGAGTAAATTTGAATTTATTAAGTGTAATCTACATGAATTAAATTATCCACTCCCTACGTCTTAGTCTGTTTTCTGCTGCTAAAACAAAATACCACAGAATGGATAATTTATAAAGAAAAGGACTTTATTTGGCATATGGTTCCGGAGGCTGGGAAGCCCAGACACAAGGGTGGAAGGTGGAAGCAAGCGCACTAGAAAAGAGAAGATGGGGCTGAACTTAGGAGGAGCCCACTCCCGTGATAACTAACTCAATCTCATAACAGCATTGATCTCTTTATGAGGATGGAGCCCTCACATGACCTAATAACCTCTTAAAGGTCCTACCTCCCAACATCATTGCATTGTGGATTTAGTTTTTGATGCATGAACTTTGGTAGGGGCACATTCCACTCATAGGATTCTGCCCCTGATCCCCCAAAATTTGTATCCTTCACACAGTGCAAAATACATTCATTCCATTTCAATAGTCCCCAAAGTCTTAACTCCTTCTAGTACCAACTCAAAAGTTCAATGTCCGAAGTCTCATCTAAATAAGATACGGATGAGACTCGAGGTACAAATCATCCCAAGGCAAATTCCTCCAGCTGTGAGCCTATGAAATCAGAACAGCTTATCATGAACTATTGTCCAGACCAGGGGTGGGGAACTTTTTCATGTTGGAAGGTTGTAATAATTTAGCTGTAATCAAATAAGGCCAGATTCAAGAAACTTCAATTAGATATACTTAAAAATGTACATTATTTTGTAAAAATCTAACTACTATGTACTTAATTTAAAAAAAAACAAAAGCTATTTGTTAATTTTAAAGTTAACTAACCTTTTAATGACTTTGTTATGTCTGCTTTTTGTTGGAAAGCATTTAAATATTTGGTTGCAGCATGGAGGTCCACAGTTTCAGTTGACACTCTCGATGGGTGTCAGTCATTTGTGACCACAAGAGTATCTTGATTTGGGTTAGGTAGGAGAGTGTAGATTCTCAGCAATAAATGGTTGAAAAGCAAGAAAGCATTTTTTGGCATATTGCCAAAGGTATGAATATTCTATTGCATTTTTCCATATTTCAACTGGATTTTTCTTAGCATCAAACAATGACTTTAAATGGTCATCTACTGAGAACTCAACCAATTCCATTTGTAGTTCTTTAGGTGCCTTGGTGATATCAACTAAGTGAGGCTGAAATGCTAA
>NW_012140524.1:8214149-8216430 GCF_000956105.1 Propithecus coquereli | reverse complement strand
GATTTGTTCTGTAAAATTTGGATTCAGTCAAAAGGCCGCACTTAAGGACCTAGAAGGCCACGTGTGGCCTTAAGTCTGCCCACACCTAGTCCAGGCCATGAGAAAAATAAAACAAAACAATGTGTCTACTTCTAAAATACAAATTATCCACGTCCTAATATATTGGCATTCCAAAAGGGAGAAATAGGCAAGAACCAGGTAATTGGTCCCAAGGAAGTCCAAAATCCAACAGGGAAAACAACAATAGGTCTCAAAGCTAAGCTGGGTGCTGTGGCATGTGCCTTTAGTCCCAGCTACCTAGGAGGCTGAAGGGGGAGGACTATTTGAGGCCAGGAGTTCAAGGCTGTAAGTGTGCTATGATCACTCCTGTGGATAGTCATTGCACTCCAGCCAGGGCAACATAGTGAGACCTTGTCTCTTAAAAAAAAGTCTTAAAGGTAGAGAATAATCTCTTTTGACTCACTGGGGTGGGAGTTAGGCCTCTAAGGCCTCTGACAGCCCCACCCCTATGGCTTTGGTGGGCTCACCCCACGATTCAGCTCTCCCAGGCTGGAGTTACACTCTGGTGGCCCTACAGTTCTGTGATCTTGGGGGTGGCGATGCCTAGTGGAGGCTCTCTGTAGTGGCTGTGCCCTGCAGCAGGTTTCTGCCTGGGCTTCCAGGCAGTCTGAAGCATCCTTTGAAATCTAGGTGGAGGAAGCCATGCCTCCACTGCTCTTGCATTCTGTGTGCTTGCAGAATTAGCACCACGTGGATGCAACCAAGGTTTAAGCCTTGCAACTTCTAGAGCAGTAGGGGGAGCTGCACCTGGGACCACTTGAGCCACCACTGGGGAAACCAAGGGGCACCCGAGGTGGCTTTGGGCAGTGAGGCTGTGGAGGACCCTTCCCGGCCCATTCCCTGAAGCCATTCTGCCTTCCTAGAGCTTCGGGCCTGTGATGGGAGAGGCTACTTCAAAGATTTCTAAAATGCCTTTGGGGTCTTTCTCCCATTGTCTTTATGACTAGCATCTGGGTCCCTTCTAGCCGTGGTCATCTCTTTAGCAAGTGGTTGCTGGACCACATCCTTAGGATTCTCTCCCAAATGTGCTTTTTCACTCTTTACACGGCCAGGCTGCGAGTTTTCCAACTCTTTCCACTCTGCTTACTTTTAATTGTAAATTCTATCTTTAAGTCATTTCTTTGCTCTCATATCTCACTGTATTGGTTAAAAGTAACCATGCAGCCATCTGAATGCTTTGCTGCTTAGTTATTTCTTCTGCCAGATATCCTAGTTCATTGCTCTTTAAATTCTGCATTCCGTAAAGCCCTGGGACACAAACACAATTCAGCCATGGTCTTTGCAGCTGTATAACAAGGATGGCCTTTACTCCAGCTGTTAATACCTTCTTCTCCATTCCCATGTGAGACCTCCTTAGTGTGGCCTTTACTATTCATATTTCTACCAACGTTCTGGTCCTGACCACTAAGTAATCTCTAAGAAGATTGAGATTTCCCCTAGTATGAGACCTTCTGAGCCCTCACCAGAATTGCCCTTAATGCCTTATTCATGGTAATCTAGGCTTTTTTTTAGCCTGCTCCTCCAAATTCGTCCAGTCTCTACCCATTACCTAGTACCAAAGCTGCTTCCATATTTTTAGGTATTTGTTATAGCAACACTCCCACTCTTGGTACCAATTTTCAGTCTTAGTTTGCTTTCTGCTGCTATAACAATATCATAGACTGAGTAATTTATAAAGAAAAGAAGTTTATTTGGCTCATGTTTCTGGAGGCTGGGAAGTCCAAGCGCATGGTGCCAATATCTCATGAGGGCCATCCCATGGCAGCAGTAAGAACACTAGACAAGTAGAGGATGGGGCTTACTGGAACCCACTCCCATGATAACCAACTTACACTTGTAAGAATGACATTAATCTATTCATGAAGGCAGAGCCCTCATGATCTAATCACCTCTTAAAGGTCCCACCGCCTAATACCATTGCATTGGGGATTAAGTTTCTGACACATGAATTGGGGTTGGGGGGCACATTCAAATCATGGCACCCTGTCCCCACAAAGAGCAACTAGCAGACTATGGGGAAATTTGTCTATTTTGGCAGGGAGGCACATTTTTCACAGGAGGCAGAAAGCCCAAATAATAGATATGATAGCTAAAATCATCAGTGTTCTTTTGTGATGCTATCTGTGTTAACATTTCCACCCCGACTGATTCACTCAAAAGAAATAAATTCATTAAAAGATCAATCCAGGGCCGGGCGCGGTGGCTCACGCCTGTAATCCTA
>NW_012140524.1:8210910-8213934 GCF_000956105.1 Propithecus coquereli | reverse complement strand
GAGGCTGAGGCAGGAGGATCGCTTGGGCTCAGGAGTCTGAGGTTGCTGTGAGCTAGGATGACGCCACGGCACTCTAGCCCGGGCAACACAATGAGACTCTATCTCAAAAAAAAAAAAAAAAGAAAAAAAAAAAGATCAATCCATATGGGCTTCCTCCAAGATATAATAAACTCTATCATTGTAATTTTTCACAAACAAATAATGAAAATCAAAGGCTATTTTGTTTTCTTTGTCTTTCTTTGCATAGTGACCTTCATGCTCCTATATCTGGCATTTAGAATTGTGTGAAGGAAGGCGGCACTGGGGGGTCTCAGTGGAGCCTGATACACTGCATCCCAGTTTTGTTCCTGCAGATGACAGCAAGAAATGTCCAATGTCTTTACACGAGCACTGCCTGACCTGATTGCTGGAAAAAAATAAATCTCCAGCATGCTTTGGCTGGTGCTGGTAAAAATGCCTTGTTGAGTGTCAGGAAGTTAAGTCCAGCATAGTTATTCCAGTCAGATATTGTAGACAATGGATACGCAAATTGGAGGAAAGTATTTTAATGAAAATATAAGCACTGATGTCTCCCTCTTATAACCTCCATGTCACTGACAGACAGTGAGTAGTAGGATTATCCTACCCTTATAGCAGCTTCACACCTGGCTGCTGATTTCCAAATCCAGACATTCAGGACTAGAAATTCTCTGAGAAACTTCCTGTTTCTCATAGCAACTACAAAGCCAACTCTGTTGATTTTAGTATGTAGAGAATGCCTAGATCTTACATAGGATGCTTGATTTGTTTCTCAGCTCTGTGTGCTATTTACTTCATGAATAGTTTTATGAAAGAAAAGTCAAGGTGAATAAGTGATTCCATTTTGTATATCATAAAAACAAGGAAGTGAATGCAATATTTGTGTCACGATAATTCTTACCTGCCAGGCAGGAAAAATAAAAACATGTTTGTCTTGCAAGGTAAGCAGGGCTCTCGTTCAAGTATTTATGATTGCACATTTGGGAGGAATGAAATGTCCCTTCCATTTAAAAAATACTAGTGTGTATTCTATTCAGTGTTCTAGTATGTAATATGGACACATGAACCACTCAAGGGATTATTTTCAAAAAATATACCCAAGACAGATACATAAACAGTACATCTAAATCAAATGGCTCAGTCACTAGACGCCACATGAGGCCCCCTCTTGGAGAAAGAGCATAAGCTGTGGGCTAACAGAGCTGCTAGAGCACACTCACACAGCCACTCACTCCATGGCCGTACCCTTGACCTTGTCGTTACCAAATGCTGCAGCCCTATCATGTCTGTATTCCACTGTTTGCCTGCCACCTGCTAACTTTCCAGCTCACCCCTTCTAGTAACCCGACTTCACCAATCTTCACTCTTACCAGGATCCTCAAGCCACTGATCCCATTACTGTTGCATGGTCCCTCATTTTCACAATGATTGTGTGTTTGCTCTCTACCCAGCTTAAATCCCACGGCCATCAGTAGAGTCACTACTTTGCATACAGTCCCAGTTCTACTAAGTCCTTCTTCTTATATTGTACTTGCTTGGATAGATCATAATCCTAGTTAACTCCAATTCTCCACCTACTCTGTGCCTGCACCCATGCAGCTGAAAGACATATACCCATGCTTGCTGGTCTCCTGTTCAATTTGGGACCATGAATTTTCTTGCGATCTTTCGTGCTGCCCAGCAATCATGCTGGGTTTCCCTAATCCATTCTCTGTTGCATTTTCTTCTAGAGTATTTTATACTTTCTGCTCTCCCTCAGACTTCTAACACTTCCTCCCTATGGCTTTGCTGAGATCATTGAAGTGATCAGAACAAGCACCCTCAACTCCCTCCCCTCAACCGACTCATCTGCATCTGTGCCCACACTCTGTCCTTCCCTTTTCCTGGGGGACAACCTGTCCCTGCTGCTCCACCTGTGCCCTAGGAGTCATCCTCTGACACAAACTCAAGGACAGGTTCTGCCATTTTTACCTCTCTCTCCTACTTCCTTCATTCCCCCTCCTGATTGGAGCATTCCCACAAACATGCAGACACATGGTTATTCTCCCAACCAAAACAAACAAACAAAAATTCCCCTAACTCCACTTCTCTCACTGTCAGTGTCTGTTTTTTCCTTCCTTTCACAGCAAACTCTGACAAAGCAGATACAGTCTCTAATTTTTCTCTGCCCTTTCACTTTTGAACACATTTTAATGAAGTTGCTCTCATCAAGATCACCAGTGACCTCCTCCTTCATTGCTAATCCAAGGTCAGGTCACAGTCCTCATTGTAATGTCCAATCATCAGCAGAGTACCTCCTCCTCCTTAAGTCTCTTTCTCCACTCAGCTTCCAGGACACCATACTCACCGGATTTTCCACCAATTTTTCAGTCTTTTTCTCTGGTTCCCCCTCATCTCCTTTCCCAGACTGGTGAATATTGGTGGTTGTAGGGCTCAGGCCTTGGACATCTCTTTTCTATCTGCCCTCACTGCCTGGGCCGTCAAGAGCTCCCACAGCTTGACGTGTCACCTTCATTCTGAGGACTCCTGGATTTTCTTTTTTCTTTTAGCATATTACGGGGGTATAAATGTTTAGGTTATGTATATTGCCTTTGCCCCATCCAAGTCAGAGCTTCAAACATGTCCATCCCCCAGACTGTGCACACCACACCCATTAGGTGTGAATATACCTATCCCCTCCTCCCCTCTCCCACCTGCCCGACACCTGATGAATGTTAGTACTGTATGTGCACTTAAGTGTTGATCAGTTAATACCAATTTGATGGTGAGCACATGTGGGCTTGTTTTCCATTCTTTGGATACTTCACTTAGTAGGCTGGGCTACAGCTCTATCCAGGATAATACAAGAAGGGCTATATCACCATTGTTTTTTGTAGCTGAGTAGAACTTCGTGGTATACATATACCACATTTTATTAATCCACTCATGTATTGATGGGCACTTGGGTTGTTTACACATCTTTGCAATTGTGAATTTAAGCTGCTGTAAACATTCTAGTGCAGGTGT
>NW_012140524.1:8209858-8210860 GCF_000956105.1 Propithecus coquereli | reverse complement strand
TTATCTGTGCAATAAACCCTTCATGTTTTCCTGTCATAGAAGGTGCACTGTCTGTACATACATTCACTAAATTTACCAAATTCAGTCCAATTTCGTGACACTTATCTTCAAAGTTCTTGAAGATATCTATTCGCTGGGTTCTGTTCCCAAGAATGCCCAAAGCGAATTAACTCTTCATTGCAAAGAAAATCTTTTGTTATGACCCAAATGAAGTATAAAACCTGTTCTGGGTCAGCAGTATCAGTGGATTCATCCAAAGCAATTGAATAATGTATATTTTCCTTTTGAAGTATTGCATAAAGTTCTACTGTTAAGTTGAAGGCTAATTCATGGGGCCAATCAGTTATGGTTCTCCTCGAAAGAGGCAGTTGTTTGTACTTGGAAACATTATTGGGGTCTAAGCATCCTACTACTGCAACAGTGCATTCTTTCACAATTTCTACATCACTGAATGGCTTCCCTTTTTTCCCTGAGTATACAAGCTACTTTATAAGTTGCTTCAGTGGCATTATTTCCAGGTCTTATTGCTGCTTGAAAGAATGGTCTTTGCTTTTGCTTTTCATCTTTTAATTTTTGCAATACAACCTTTTGTGCCTCTCCCTCTAATTTAAAATATTTGTGGTCTTTATGTGTGTTATAATGCTGATGAGCATTGAACTTCTTTAACGTTGATGTTACAATACCACAAAGCAAGCAAATCATCTTATCTTTAGCAGAAACAAGATAATATTGCAATTCCCAATCCTCATTAAGAAATCTGTTTTCTTTCTTCAACATTCTCTTGGTCTTCTTTGACATGATGGGCTGTCAAGCAGACAGAATTAAAAAAATACTGTTGAGCTGTGAAATTATTCACAAATTCCACTTCAAACAGAAACACAGTGCACCACTGTCAAAAGCTGATAAAAGACTGGCATACTTGACCCCCAAAAACTCTCGCCAACCAGCCTCATGCAGTAGTGGTGCCAGTCAGGCAGGGGAAGTTAGAACTATATCATGAGC
>NW_012140524.1:8179773-8201462 GCF_000956105.1 Propithecus coquereli | reverse complement strand
ATGGTTTTCCACCTGTTTACGTCCTCTGCTATTTCCTTCCTCAGTGTTTCATAGTTCTCCCTGTAGAGGTCTTTTACCTCCTTAGTTAAATGTATTCCTAGGTATTTTATTTTCTTTGTTGCTACTGTGAAGGGTATTGAGTCTTTGATTTGGTTCTGAGTTTAACTGTTGTTGGCATATAGGAATGCTACTGATTTCTGTACATTGATTTTATAACCTGAGACTTTGCTGAATTTTTTTTATCAATTCCAGTAGTCTCATGGCAGAATCTTTGGGGTTTTCTAGATATAAGATCATATTGTCAGCAAAAAGCGATAGTTTGACCTCTTCTGCCCACATTTGGAAGTCTTTGATTTCCTTCTCTTGTCTGATTGCTCTGGCTAGGACTTCCAGCACTTTGTCGAATAGAAGTGGTGACAGAGGGCAACCTTGTCTGGTTCCACTTCTAAGTAGGAATGGTTTCAATTTTTCCCCATTCAGTAAAATGTTGACTGTGGGTTTGTTATATATGGCTTGTACCATTTTTCGGTAAGTCACGTCTATGCCTATTTTGTTAAATGTTCTTATCATAAAAGGGGGTTGAATTTTGTCGAATGCTTTTTCTGCGTCTATTGAGAGGATCGTATGGTCCAGATTTTCATCTTCAACTCAAACCTCTCCCTTGAATGACCATATATCCCAATGCCTATTTGACACTTCCACTTGATTTTTATTTTGACTTTGTATGAATGCATTTTATGTAGAAGGTTAATATAGGAAATAGGACAAAAAAGAACTATTCTGGGGTGGTGAGGAGATTGGGAAGATGTGGGTCACAACACTTCAGTTAAAGGAATAAATTCAAGAGAGCATGGTGACATCTTGGTGACTATAGTTAACAACAATCTAGTCAACAACAATATATTGTATACTTGCAAATGGCTGAGAGAGTAGATTTTCAGTGTTCTCACCACAAAAAAAGTGATAAGCATATGAGATCATGCATATGTTAAGTAGCTTGATTTAGTTATTCCACAATGTGTATGTATATTCAAAATGCCATGTTGTACACCACAAATATAAACAATTTTTACTTGACCATTAAAAAAAAGTAAAAATAAATTTAAAAAACTATTCTTGGTGAATTGAATATTTAATAGCTTCTCAAACTCAACATTCTTAGACTGAGTTCCTGGTATCCCTCCCTCTCTCCAAACCATCTCAATCAATGGCAGCTACATTTCTACAGTTGCTCAGGTCACAATTTTTTTTTTACAAAATTTTACAGGGGTACAAATGTTTAGTTCACATTTATTGCATTTGTACCGCCCAAGTCAGAGCTACAAGCATGCCCACCCCAGATAGTGCACATCAGGTCACAATCTTGAAGTTCTTCTTTATTCCTGTATTACTCTCATACCACATTTTGTCTGCCAGCATGTGCTGCCTTGTCTAACAGTCTATATCTGTATCCAGCTATTCATGACTTCTTGTCATCATTTCTCCTCCCAGATTATTGCTGTAAATGTCTAACTAGTCTCAGTATTTCTGTCCTTGACTCCCTTCACTTCATTCATTTATTTGGAGCACATCTCTGCTCTGCTTAAAATCCTTCAGTGGTTTCCCATCTCCCTGAGAGCAAAAGCCAATGTCCTTCTACAATGCCAAGATCCCATATAATTTGCTCCCCTCCCCTTAGTGCTTTGACCTCATTTCCAACTACTCTCCCCTATATTTATGTCTCTCCAGCCACATTGGCCTCTTTGCTGTTTCTTGAATATGTTAGGCAAACGTGTACCTCAGGCCCTTTGCACTTGCTCTTCCTTCTGCCAGGATGCATTTCCTCAGGTATCCTCTGCCTGGCTCCTTCACTTCCTCAGGTCTTTATTCAAGTATACCTTCTGGTGAGCCCTTCCTTAGCTACTCCATCTACAATTGCAAGCCTTCCTCCAAAATCACTCTTCGTGTTCTCTTTGTTTTTCTTTCTTTAGCTTTTATCAGTCCATAACACACTATTTTTTTGGCCTATTATTTAATTTTCTTTCTCCTCCTGTGGAAAGTAAGCTTTATGAGAGCAAGAAGGTTGCTGATTGTGTTCACTGTGTATCCCTAGCACTAGAGTTCTAGGGATACACAGTGAACATACCAATTACTCTCTGTTGAACAAATGAATTGTAACAATGACGAACATGATGAAAATAAACAGATTGACAAACATACACAATTGTGTTTACTTTTATACAAATTAGTGGTAACTACTGTTAAAAATAGTTATTTTATCCTCAATGTTCCAACATGATCAAAAGCAGAGTTCTGCACCCTGACAACAATTAAAACACTAGAATTGTGGACTGCTACCAAAATGTGTAGCTTTTGTAACTTTGGAAAAATAATTTATGTTTTAAAAATGATAATACAAAATGTTATCATTCTTATGATACACCATTCAAACACACACTAGTAACCGCAAACTTGAAACTAAGATTAAATCATAGGTATGTTTATTAATGATTTTGGGGGGGGGGGTCACTGAATTTCAACTATTTACCAGCAGAGGGTGCTACTTATCCACATTTTCACACATATATAAAGAGTATCACTGAACGAAAGGGAACACTTCAATACTGTAAATGACATTATCTTACAAATCTACATTATGTGGTAATGAATCAGTCACTAAAACATAATAACTTGAGTTTTAAAAAATCTATTTTTTTCTTTGTTCATTTATTTAAATAGTGATATTGTACATGGATGTGGAACAAAAAAATAGGCAGGAATAATTAAATCTCTCTTCTACCTCTGTTCCCTCATCCCCCAGTTTTCCTTCCCAGGGTTATCAGTGTCTCCAGTTTCTTCTGTATTTATGTGTATGTGTGTTTTGTTTTATGTTTGTATTGTATGGTTTTTTTCTGTTTTGTTTTGTTGTTTTGTTTTAATCAGGAATAATGTAAGCACTGCTCTTCAGCATAGGGTTGATTTATAACTTAACCACATATTTTGGGATTTCGTAACAGTACTATTAGAATCTCTTTCTTTTAAACAGCTACATTTTAGTCCAGTGTGTAAATGAACTGTAATTTATGTCACCAGTACGCTGTTGAAAGATGCTAAGGTTGTTTTAAATATTTTGCCATTCCCAAGGATACTATAATGAATGTATTTTTACATTTTTCTTTGTAAATATGTGTGAGTGTATCAGTAGGGTAATTTCCTAGAGAAAACCAGGTAGCCATCTGAAAAATAATGAAGGTAGAGTTCCATTTCTCTAAACACTAAAATTAATTTCAAATGTATGGGATCATAAAAATACTAGAA
This sequence comes from Propithecus coquereli, assembly GCF_000956105.1. Classification (NCBI taxonomy): domain Eukaryota; kingdom Metazoa; phylum Chordata; class Mammalia; order Primates; family Indriidae; genus Propithecus; species Propithecus coquereli. The sequence continues at coordinate 8,198,165 of NW_012140524.1, read as the reverse complement.
AAAAAATAGAGAATGTTTTTATAATTCTGGAGCCAGAAAGCTTTTTCTAAGGCTAACACAAACTCAGAAGCTGCATGAAAGAAGACTGCAATTTGACTATACTAAAAGAAAAAAATCTGTGTGGCAAAAAACACCATAAACAAAAAATATAAAGGACACATGGTGAAAATGTATCTGTAATACATATTACAAAGAACTAAATCTCGTAATATATAAAAAGCTGTTGAAATGGATAAAATCAAGCGCTTATTGAAAAATGACCAAAGAATATGAACAAATAGAACATAGAAATGGAAATAAAAATGGCTTTAAACACACGAAACCATATTCATAGTGAGAGAAATGCAAATTGAAATGATTGGATGCTATATTTCACCTATCAGATTGGCGGAGATCAACACATTGTGTTCGTCAGGGTGTGGGGACACAAGCAGTCTCACAGATTGTTGGAGAGACTAAAAATTGGTACAACCTCTATGGAAACCAATTTGGCAATAGCTATTAAATTTTAAAATGAAAGTTTGTAGAGTTTTTTTTTTTCTTTTGGTCAAATCTCTTTCTTTGAATTAGCTGCAAGTTCTTAACCAGAAGGAAAGGCCACAAGGAGTTTAAAAATAAAAAAATATTAGAAATTAAGGGAGGTGTTATATCCTTTGTGTAATATAAGAATCTCTGAGTGTGTATCAGTCAAAGTCTTTTAGGAAATAGATGGCACTTTTTTTCTTCATATTTTGAGACAGAGTCTTGCTCCCTCCCAGGCTGGAGTGTAGTGGTGTGATCATAGCTCACAGTAACCTCTAGCTCCTGGGCTCAAGCCATCCTTCTGCCTCAGCCTCCTGAGTAGCTGGAACTGCAGGTACATGCCACCGCACCTGGCTAATTTTTCTGTTTTTTTGTAGAGATGGGATCTCGCTATGTTGCCCAGACTGGTCTCAAATTCTTGGCCTTAAGCAATCCTCCCACCTTGGCCTTCCCAAAGTGCTGGGATTACAGGAGTGAGCCACTGTACCTGACCCCATTGAGTAGGTTTTGAGGAAAAAAAAAAGTATGTTTGGCCATGCATATACTAGAGGAGGATTCCACTATCTGGTTTCCTTTCTTTCCTCCCTCTCTAGTAGTGACTCTAAACTGTAACACCCTCCCATCTCCATTTATGTTTGGTTAGACAGAATGACTTCCTTGGATCAACCAGAGATTAATCCTAGAGATCCAACATGTATTTAAAGCTTGATAATCTAACAATATTGAAGATTGCATTAAAGAGAAGGGGACTTGTTATTCAAATATATTTTTTTGACTTATTTACATGATAAGATTTAATTTCCTTGAAATGCCATTTGAAGGCTGGGAATGGTATCCTTCACAGGTTATCTAATTTGTTGCTTTCAGGTTACTTGGCAAATAACAACTATGTTGCCAACTCTACCTGCAGTGTGTCTAAAACATGAACCCCTATTTGGGCTTTCTTTTTTTCAAGTCTGCATTTGATCCCTTTGTACTCTTCCACGTTAACTAAACAAGTGTTCAGCGTTGGAAAAGCTGTTTCAGTACAGATTGCACGTTTCTGGGTGCTTTGCGGCAGGCACAGGAGTCACCAGCCTTTGTCACCCAGGGTCTGCTCTTTTCCTTGTCTGCTCCCAGTGGGCAGAGCCCAGCATTGTGGGTGCTCTCTGAGAACTATAATGAGGGCAATATTAGATAAATAACAAAATCGCACGTTAATGCAATTCATTATAGAGCCATTGGAATTTACAGTTCATGTTATTCCCTTTACTGCTCAGAGAAACGTCAGTTATGATACACTCATTGGAAGCAGGAAGTAAGAGCAGGATTTGTCAGACAGGCGATACGGTCTAGTGAGTTCAGAATTTGAATATTATTTCTGGCTCCGCTACTGGCTTCCCTTATGACTAGGAGGGAAATCTTTCCGGGTGTTGCTAGTTTCGGTATCTGTGGATTGATAAGCAGATCATGGATTTTGTGATAGTGCATTTCATGGGAAATTAAACAGAGCAAGTCTCATGAGAGGAACAGGCTAAATGGTCATTTCTTTCTAAGGTGCCATTTGGTGCTTTAAGAGGACATCTAATACCAGAACAAATTAAAGGACTTTGAGACGGTGCATGGTAATACCTAACGTTACTGAGTATTCAGAATGTGCTGCGAGGTTCTGTGGGCCGTGCATGTATTATCTCATTTAATCCCTGCAGCACACCCAGGAGGTCATTGCATGATATTGATGCAGTTTTACAGATGGAGACACTGAGGCGCAGAGAGTTAAGCAATCTGTCTAAGGTCACAAAGCCAGTAAGCTGCAGAGCTGGGGTTTGAACTGAGGTCATTTAAACCCAGAGCCCCAACTCTTCACTACTTCACTCCCCTTTCCTCTCACCTGGTGAGTGGAGCATATATAAAAACTTAGATATTCCCAAACTAGATTTTCAGAGCACCCTAGGTGGAGCGGGGGAGAGAGTAAAGAGAGGAGAAAAGTAGGAAATCACCTGTGTTAATGTCTGTGAATCACAAGGACAGGGACCACAAATGGTCCGGCTAGAGAAGCCTGAAGGGTATTACACAAAACTGCCAGTTTGACGACAAAATGTTCCAGTTTGGGGACATTGGGCTGTGTGTTCAGAGTCCTGATCCTGGTTTGCTTTTTGTTTGTTTTATGGTAGGTTTTATTTTGTTCTGTTTTTAAGATCAAATACTGTCTTAGCCGAATAGTATTTCCTGGGATGGGAAATGGCATTGGAGAAGATTTCATTCCTTTCAGAATCTGGCCGTGTCCTACCTTCCACGCTCACACTTTTCCACTGCTCCGCGTCCGCCCACCTGTCCCCGGTTCCACCACAGTGCTCGCCTGGTGACGCCAAACGACAACTGGTCTCCCCACTGTGCTTTCTGTCTCTCTCCCAACTGCTCGGCTTTGCCCAAGCCCCCAGCTACCCAAAATGTTTTATTATTTAAAGCCCAGCGATGTACCCCTTCCTTTACAAAAACTTTTCGACCTACATTGAACTTACCCTATCCTGACCTCTCGTGGAGCTTAATTTATGTACCACTCATGTACTTCTTTGTTTCATTATTATACTTTGTGTAATTTATATACCGTGTCTCCCAAACCAGATATGGTCCCATAAAAGGCAGGGACAATTTCATTAATGTTTTCAAAACCATACAGCATTTGGCCCAATAGCAACTTATGAAATTTAATTTAAAAAATGACTTTTCCTTCATCCTAGAGAGAATGAGAGATATTTGGAGCGAGCTTTATTTTGTTGTCATTGCTGCGGTGGGGGGTGCACCAAGATGGCGCCTGTACCCAAAGCTGCCATTCTCCCCGCTCCTGCGCGTTTTTCCTCGCACCGCCGCTCTCATTATCTTGGCTAGAACCCAGGCAGGTGCAGCTGGTCAGTGGCTTCCCTCCCCTCCAGCTTTCATCTTTCCCCTCACCCAGCCGCCCTGTAGAAATTAGCTCCACCCACGTCATCTGATCTGTCGGGCTCTGTTCTCCCTTCCCAGTTTGCAGAAGATGGTTCTTGGAGTGCTGGTAAAGTGAAGTGAAAATACGGTGGTGAGTTTTCCCCAAGTAAATAATTCAATTTCGGCCGACGCTGGCCCTTAGTCAGTCAGCTAAGGCCAAGAAAGTACCGCCCTAAATAGTAAACTAAAAAAGCAATCTCAGATGTAAGCTGCCCTGTTCCTTCACCCCAACCCCGGCCTCGACTTGCCTGCTGCGAATGAGGCAGAGCTCCAATATCAGGCTATGCTAGAGGTTCAACAGAGTTCATTGAAAACTTGAAACCAATCTAGAAAAGAAAATCACTGAAAAAATGGGGAAAAAAGATCGGTCGCTGTGAGTGGTAAAGCTAGGTTCCCCAGAAGTGTCGCTCTTATCATGGGCAAATCCCAGAATTGTTTTCAAAGGGGCTTTTGAATACTTAAAAAGTCCTTAATGGTGTTTCCAGGCTTGGCCATCTGGAATGTGCGTTAGTGGAAGCAGTAAGGTAGTTTTGTTGACTGTGAGAACATGGGAACACCTGAGTTCTTGGAGTCGGAGATTTATTGTAGGTCTTCTCCTGGTCTCTGAGAAGAAAACCAGAACTCATACAATAAGAAGTGAAACAGAAGAGCGCAGTTTTCAGAAGCATATGTGTTACTCTGCTATTTCAGGAATTGTTCCAATAAGAGATGTTTACAACAAGCTTGGTGTGACCCAGCCAAGAAGCTTAATATAACAAGGTTAGGTGAATGGTGGGAGGAGAGGGTTCTAGTCTATACCAGCTTGCATTTATTAATAATCAGAAAGGTTGCAGATGACAAACTCACTGAGCATTTACTACATCTGGGACTTGTTTGCAAATCATTTTGATTAACAGCTGCTATCATATATCCTAGAAAGGGCAGGAAAAAGTAAGTGTTATTATTTCATCACATAAAAGACTAGTCACAAGGAGACTGAAAACAGTTTAATCTGGCAAACATAAAATTCGCTAGTTAAGTGGAAAACCATGGTCTGCCCTCCCTCTGAGCTCCCTGAAAATGGGTTTCTTGGGAACGTCTTAGTGAACAAATGTTTCTTCTTATGTTTTGATGAAGAGTTTCGTGGCATCTAATCATTAGTGAAGCGCTGTTTTGGCAAAAGGAACCCCTTGTTTATAACTATCTAGTTATCTGTCTACATGTATATTTAGATTTTTTGCAAGCATTAAGGATTTTACATTAATTAAACCACCAAGTGGAGCTCAGGTGAGCCATGAAAGATTTGTCTGGCTTTCATAATCAAGTACTGAATAATTTTAAAAATCTGCCTGCCTGACCTAAGGTTTGAAAGTTCAATGTTCAAGAAGTAATATTAGTAAAGGGAGAAAAAAAAATTGTGGTAAAGGAAAAAAATGCTAAAGGAAAGATAATTACATTGTCAACATAATCTTTTTTTGCGTTAGGATTTGATTCAGAAGGCTTTCTAAAGAGGCTTTTGAATCACCCTGAAATATGCCAGCTTTTTCAAGGATGCTACTTTTGTACCTCTGTATAAATGTTACGACTTTCTTTGCAATGAAATTTTTGGGGTGGGGAACCTGTGGCCTCAAGGCCACATGTGGCCCTCTGGGTCCCTGAGCACACAGAATGAATCCCTTTAATAAATGGATTTGTTCTGTAAAATTTGGATTCAGTCAAAAGGCCACACTCAAGGATCCAGAGCGTACACATGGCCCTGAGGCTGCAGGGTCCCCACCCCATACTGTTGCCATGCATCATCAGAGGCTTTTAATTGTCGCATTATAATTTTAGATCAGACAGATGGTTGAAAAGCGTTGATTCAAGAGCTTTTACTATATATAACAAGACAATTCAGACAATGGTAATTCTATAATCAAGATTCTATAATCAAGAACAGTGAAGCATATTCAATCAATAGGAGGGATTAAACAATAAGATTAGTGAAATAAGTGGTATGGGAAATCTCTAACATTATTTTACTTTACATTTAGCTCATGTGAATCCAAGTGAAAATTCCTATAGCATATTTATAGTTCCACTTTAAAATGTTCTGTTTCTAACCCTGCATTTAGCTAACAATTTGTATAGTATTATGTATAGTGCACGACACATAACAGATGCCCCTAAATTTTTTCCTGTACTCACTCCGAAACTGGGATAATCTACTATTATAGGCTATCATAGTTCCTGGCTATGTGAGTAATTATTTATTGGTGGGCTTTAGGGTTGCCAGATTTAGCTAATAAAAATAAAAGACACCCACTGACATTTGAATTTCAAGTAAACAACAAATAATTTTGTAGTATAAGTGTGTTCCATGTAACATTTGGGACAGACTTATACTAAAAAATTATCATTGTTTATCTGAAATTACAATTTTATTGGGCATCCTGGACTTAATCTGGCAAGCCTCGTGGCTTGCTTGTTCATGTCTGTATCTTCCACAGACTACAAGTTTTAGGACGGCAGATGCTTTGTTCGTCATTGTAGCCCCAGTATCTACACAGGGCTTAGCACTTAGCAGGTATTTCATAAATATTGACTGCTTGACTGGCTGACTGCTTAAAAGAATGGATATAGAAAGTATGTGAAATGTAATGGAGGTTCATAGAACCTAAAAGCAAAAGAAGCACTTGACATCAGGATTTCTGCAAGTGTATCATTTTTTTTTTTTTTTTTTTTGAGACAGAGTCTCACTGTGTTGCCCGGGCTAGAGTGCTATGGTGTCAGCCTAGCTCACAGCAACCTCAAACTCCTGGGCTCAAGCGATCCTCCTGCCTCAGCCTCCCAAGTAGCTGGGACTACAGGCATGCGCCACCATGCCCAACTAATTTTTTCTATATATTTTTAGTTGTCCGATTAATTTATTTCTATTTTTAGTAGAGACGGGGTCTCACTCTTGCTCAGGCTGGTTTCGAACTCCTGAGCTCAAACAATCCACCCGCCTCGGCCTCCCAGAGTGCTATGGAAGTGTATCATCTTTACACAGTAAATCATCAGCTAAAACAGATAAATAAGGGAGAAATTCCTTTTAAAAGACTCCAAGCAACTGATTCTTCTAGTACAATTCACTCTGTTCTGAATTTTCAGTGAATGCTTTTTCAAAGGCAGTTATTGTATAATACAAAGCAAGTTAGACTTGTATTTTTAAGTGTCCTGCCAGACTGCAGCTGATCTTTTCTACCAGGATCTAAAACTAAAAAAGAGGTTAAGAGGTTTAGACAGACAGCAGATATTTCCAAGCTGTATGTAGAGAAGGTGGCACAAATTTTGAAATCTTTATCACCCCATCTTATTTATGGAACTCCTGCAAATGTTATGCTTTATATTAGAAAAAGCAAAACAAGTTAATCTTGTGAAGCTTTGTTAGCTCATGAAAAGCCAGTGCCTTAAGTCTACTCTTCCTAAAGTTTAGCTTATCAGCCACCAGGCAGGACTCAGGTGAGTTGTAGAAGTTTAGAAGACAGATGGTAGAAGGAGAAACATGCTTTGGAAAAGCAAATACAAATGTGTGTGTTGTACACTAGGAACGTTAATCCGGGTCAGTTACAAATGCCTGCAAAGTAAGGCCTCTGGCTGTGACTTGAACAACACACCACGTTGTTGTTCAGTGACATAGGTAGACAGGGTTTGGGAGCCTGAGGTTCCAGCTCCAGGGCATCTATTAGCCCCATACCCAACCTGTCCCTCAATTCTCTGGCTCTAGAAGGAAGAAACAGTCAACTCAAATGGAAAACACTGATAGATACTTAACCAGTCTTTAATAAGGCCCTTTGCTTGACATGGGGAAGTCAGTTGTGTTCCTGCTAAATCACTTCCATAGTCACCTGTAGATTTGGAGTGCGTTGTGTTCACGAGCAAATTCTCTACTGTCATTACTACTGTTTCACTTCCACCTTCCCACTTGAGCAATTGAACAGCTCTTGTTTAGACAAGGGGAGTAATTCTCCAGAAAAAGTGATAGCTGAACTCAGTTGGGAGCCGAAAATCACAGCAGCTGGGGAGTGTGGCCACAAGCCTGGTCATCATAGGTATTCTATATAATTGATTAGCAGTTGTGCCAACAATTATGTATTGAATATCTAGAAAAGAATCACATCTTGGCATTTGAATACAAGAATTAAAAGCATTTTTGAGGAGACAACATGCACACACATTTGAAAATCCAAGAATAAAAAAAAAAATTAAATAAAAGAAAAAAAAAAAAAGAAAAATAAAAAACCCAAGAAAAAACAAAAAAAAGTGAAGCCAAGGAAGAAAAAACGAATCCAAAAATTTAAGAAAAGAAAGGGGTTTAAGCCGAAAAATGAAAAAAAAACCCTGCCGAAATGTAAAAGAAGGCATTGTTGGGAGAGAACACAAAGGTTCAGAGATGTCCTAAATGGTAAAGGATAGTGAAAACTTCATTGGCTGGAGCGGATGGTCATCGTATTAAAGTAAGATAAAGCCAGATGGAGAGGACTCTGAGTATTTTCTTCTTCCCTGTCTTTCTAGGTACCCCTTTCAATTATAGCTCTTAAAATTTCCATACTTTCTGTTCATTCTTTATTAGAGGATTTAAAAAAAATCTATAGAAATTTTTGTCAAGGTCCTAAAAATCATAACTTTCAAAAGTAATACTTTCATAACTATTCAACTATTTGGTTGTAACTATTCAAACGATTGTAACTCTTTGCCTAGAGTATTTATTATTTATTTAATTTTTGAGGCAGAGTCTTGCTCTGTTGCTGTGGGTAGAGTGCAGTGACGTCATCATAGCTCACTGCAGTCTCGAACTCCTGGGTTCAAGCAATCCTTCTGCCTCAGCCTCCCTGGTAGCTGGGACTACACGTGCATATCATCACACCCTGCTAATTTTTTCTATTTTTGATAGAGACAAAGTCTCACTCTTGCTCAAGCTGGTCTTGAACTCCTGACCTCAAGAGCTCCTCCTGCCTCAACCTCCCAGAGTGCTAGGATTACAGGCGTGAGCCACCATGCTCAGCCCTCAGAGTTGTTTTGAAGATGAAATGAGTCTGTGAGCATAGGGCTTAGCACTATGCCTGGCACATGGTAAATCCTTCACATATGGCAGCTGTTCTTTTCTAGATGTTTGATTGCCAACGTTAAATGCATGGAAAGTTGCTTAAAGCAATTGAGCATCTGGTCTTGAGCCCTCCAAAGTTGATTTGGGAATAAACTGCCTGTTGCTAAATTATTGTTAGGACAATGCTAACTTTTAAATATGTATCTACTTTTGCCTATACTTTAGCTACTTTGTCTGTGTAATTGGGGGAAAGTCACCAATGGCCTCTGCAAGGAAGGTCCCTGAGAAGCGGCATCACCCGGTGGAAAGCATTTGTAGAAAAATCAGAGCCATCCAAAGGAGAGAAGCAATTTCAAATCCGATTCGACAGATAATCAAATACCAGTCTAGCAGTTTTGATAGTCCACAGACCAACAGCAAGAAAAATTTTGAAGAGGTACTGAGGAAACTGACCACTGCTCACATTCCTATGCCGGACTCTCATTTGTTAAGTTCTCAGAAAGCTGACACCTTCACTTCATCTCCTCAAATGATATCTTCAGGAACCCCATCCATTGCTCACCTCAGCCCCCCTGAGCCTGAGACATACTCTGTTTTTCTCACAAGTTCTGAAAACATCTCAATGCTAAGGTCAGAGCGCAACAAGAATTATACATCTTTGATGTCACAGATCAGAAAAGGGGAGTTCTCGAACAAGGATTCGAATAACTATTGCAGTGGAAATAATTTTAGTACCATAACACTTGACTTTGATTCCAACTTTTGTCGAAGCTCTGAATGTTTTGATCCTCAGGATTCAGTGGTAAAGAAATTATCTCTGAATGGAGATGGTAAATATTCATCTTTTAAAGTTTGTTTTTCCAGTAGAGCAATAAGCATATCTACATTTATAATACCTGAACTGAAAAAAACAAATCTACATTATCAAAGTTTGGATGGAAGCATCCATCTTTCCTTTTCTGTTTTAACCATGTTTGTTTCCTTCCCCCCACCAAAAGAAAATCTTATGTGTAAAGTGTAAGTATTTTCAATGTTTCCAATTAAAAACCTGATAGAAATTCTGGATTGTATTTATAATAATGTGATATTTCTCTACTGAACTGCGAACAGACTTTCTCCAGGCCAAATTAGAATGTCACAATGGGAATACATAGATACAGGGGAGTTAAAATTCATACAGTCCTCGGGTGTCTTGCTGAAATGACCATTTTAGCATTTCTTTGTGTAAGAGTCAAACAAACATGGAATGAAGTGTGGGTTCCATTGCAGGAGCGAAGGACATAGGCCAGGGGAGCATGTGAATTTTGCAGGCCAATTGAAGTGTAGGGAACTCTACTTAGAAGATTGCAAGAGTCCCATATGTAATAGGCATTGAAAAACAAAACAATGTAAAATGACACATCTGTAGAGCTAGTTTCTGCTTTCTCTCTATTTTTCTTAAAAATATTCCTGTTCGTGTAATACTAGTTGGCTTTTCCATAGAACATTTTTAATATTAAAGGGCAAAAAGTGCATTTCCCTCTCCATCTCTCTTTTCCCCCCATTCCTTTTATAAAACTTATAAAGTGAGGCCAGGCACAGTGGCTCACGCCTGTAATCCTGGCACTTTGAGAGTAATCCTAGCACTTCTCCCAAGGTGAGAGAATTGCTTGAGAGCAGGAGTTCAAGGCCTGACTGAGCAAGAGTGAGACCATGTCTCTATAGAAAAAAAAATAGAAAAAAAATTAGCCAGGCATCCTGGCGCATGCCTGTAGTCCCAGTTACTCCGGAGGCCGAGGCAGGAGGCTTGGTTGGGGCCAGGAGTTTGAGGTTGCTGTGAGCTCTGATGATGCCACTGCACTCTACCCAGTACAACAGGGCGAGACTCTGTCTCAAAAAAAACCTCAAAAACTTGGGAAAAATGAATAATAGGAGACCTTTCAAGATTACTTTTTTGTTGGTCCATTTAAGTTAAGTAACCACTATGGTGGGTGACTGTTTGTAAGGTTTCCTTGTTAAAATTAAACCAAAAAAATGGAAATTGTTGTAGCACAGAAAAGCATCTGGATTTGCAAACTTTTTCTTCTACTAGGATGGAAACAAGGAGCTGATGATGGCAAAGATATAACAGACAGCACTAACAGGGTCCGTGAGGAAGAAGTGCTCGCAAGTATTTTTTATGCATGTGACACAAAACACAAAGGTAAGTCGAAAGTTACCTGCTTTAACATTTGGTGATACTAACTAAGTCATCTGTACTTTCTATTGCGAGAGAAAGGGAAATGGTTTGGGGGTAGGGGATGTCTCTGTATGTGTGTCTACGCTTGTGGTGGATGCAGCCTAATTTGGGAATAAGATTGGCTATTTAGGTCTTGGTTATTTCTTTGTTCCTATTTTGCATTTTTTAACAGTGACTTGGATGATTTTGAGCTTAGCAGCTGACTTGCCAGCTGTAATCATTGATTGGAACTACTTACATGGCATAGGTGTTTCCCCACAGCAAGTATATATTTTAAATATACAAAACCACTATATGCAAGTTTAACTCAAAATTTTTAGTTAATTTTAGATTTTTTCACTTCTGTATTTTTTTGGAGATGTGTTCTTTTTAAGATTTCTGCAAGTAATTTTTAGTATGTAAATGATTCACGCTCATTGTAATAAAATTAATAAGCAGAAGAGAAAAAAATCATCAGTAATCTTATTTCCCTGAGTAACCATTGTTACCGATTTGTTTTATATCTTTACACAATTTCCTCTGTCAGTATGATTTTGTTTTATTTGGATTAAAATTTTTTTATTATAGAACATTCCAAATACATACAGGAGTAGAGAGAATAGTGCGACTAACTTTATATATGTGTTACAACCAGTTATGTCTCATTTCAACTCCACTCATTTTCCTCCACCCTGGATTATTTTGAGGCACATCCCAGACATCACTTTATTTCATCTGTAAGTATTTCAGTACATATTTCTAAGAGATAATGACTGATTTTAAACACAACTACAATGCCCTTATTACAACTGAAAAAGTAACATACTTTCCTAATATTATCAAATATCTTGTCAATGTTCAAAATTTCTCATTCGTGTGATATATATATATATATTATTTTTTTCTTAAATAGTTTTATTGTTCAAATCAATACCCAAGAAAGTTTTGTTCATTGCAATTGGTTGTCTGCTTTATCTCTATGTTGCCTTTCCATCTCTCTTTTTTGCATTTTATGTTAAAGAAACTGGTTCTTTTATAGTTTCCCATAATCTGAAATTTGGTAACTGTATGTTTGTTGGAACACTTACCCTGTTTCTGTGTCTCCTATGTATAGAGGTTTAATCAGATAAAAGTTTGAGGGTGTTATTTGTTTGTTTTTTGCTTTTCTGGGGGGGGGGCAAGAATTCTGCATAGATAGTGTTATGTGTTTTCATCAGAAGGCAAAGGTTGATGATGAAGGCCTAGATCTATTCTTTCATTAGGTGTTGCAAATGGTAATGTTCTATCTTTCCTTTCTAATTTACCAGCTGGAATACATCTATAAAGAGAAATTCCACTCTGCTTTATCAGCTGTTTGGCTATTCTGGGCCTCGTGTCCTGAAGGAGACGCAGGATAAAAGCTTGACTGCATCCCTTTATCTATCAGTTTGCAAATGATAAATTGGTCCTTGTAGCGTCCTTCAAAGATGACCAATGAAGTTTTGTGTATTATTTTGAATTCATGATTTTAATACATGTGACATATTTTATACATTGTAATTATTTGTCTCACTGATGTTTATCTTATTCTTATTGGTGCCCATCGTTGAGCAGCACAAGCAGTAGAAATCACTTCGTGTTGACTACAGAGTCATTTTGGGGGGTGGATGTAACTTTTCTATTAGTTTGAAATTATGTCAAAATGTAAAGTTTTAAGAAAAGTACAAATAATTTGCATTTGTCCTTTATCTAGATACGCCAGTTATTTACATTTTGTCCCAATTGCTTTATCATTGGTCTCTCCCTCCCTCTCCCTCCTTGCTCCCTCTCTCTCCAGCTCTTTCCCCCTCCCCTCTCCTTCCCCTTCCCTCTCCCCCATTCGAGACTAAGTTGCAGATATTACCCCCTTTTACTCCCAAGTACATCAGTGTGTATTTCCTATGTAAAAGGGCATTTGCTCACATGACCACATATCAGAACATTGCATATTGATGCAATACGATTATCTAGTTCACAGTTCCACATTCAGATTTTGTCTGTTGTCTCAGTACTGTACATATACTTCATAGCTTTTTTGTTTCCTGGTCCAGGATCCAATCCAAAATCACACCTTGTATTTCATTGTCACATCTCTTTAGTCTGATTTAATCTGGAACAGTTTTTCAGATTCTTTGTCTTTTTGACCTTAACTTTTTTGAAGAGTATAGGCCAGTTACTTTGTGTAATGTCTGATATTTCCTCTTAATTAGATTCAGGTTATTCATTTTTGGCAGGCATACCACAGAAGTGATGGTGTGTCCTCAGTCAGATATGTCAGGACTTTTAACTTTGATCACTTGGTTAGCGTACTGTCTGCCAGGTTTCTCCATGGTAAAGTTACTATTTTTTCCTTTGTAGTTAATAAGCATTTTATAGGAAGATACACTGAGTGAATGTAAGTATCCTCGTCCTCATCAAACTTTCACTCACTCCTTTTAGCATCCATTGATATTTCTTGCCTGAATCAATTATGATGATACTATAATGGTTGCCAAATGGAAATTTTCTCTCTCCCTCATTCTTGCTATGTTTATTACCCGTCAATCTGCCATAAGGGTTTTATCTTCTTACTAATTAATTACTATTACTATGAATTTCTGGATCCCTCTTATATTTGGTGGTTTGTAATTTGTTGCTATCATTATTTATTTTGATGCCAAACTGTCCCAGTATTGGCCATCAGGGTACTCTTCAAGCTGGCTGCTGTATCTGTCTGATACATCCCCTCTTTCTATGACATTTCCTTACTTCCTAGTGCAGCCTGATGGCCCGGGTACTAATACTTTCGGTGTGTGCCCCATAGTTTTTAATAGCTTCCTTGTTTTTCCTTGTATTATAAAATTCTCTAGGCTTATCTTGTACATTTCTTGCTCCTGCCTTGAAATCAGTTACTTCTTCAAGGATCCATGACACCTTTTCATGGGAAATGTTATATGGAGAGCACGATCTGGGCATAAGAAGTAGTTGTTGTTTCTAGGCATTTGCAGTGGTTAGATACAGAAAGTACTAACATTTTTTGAAGCCAAAATGCATTATGAGTTCATAGTCTTTCTTCCAATGCAAATTCAGAACTATTGGGTTTTTACTTCTCTCTTTTATCTCTGAATTGCTTTCTCACCCAATGACAATCCTGGTTCTCAACATCACCAATACAAATGCTCGTTTGCTTTACTCATACACACACAATAGTTTCAGAGTAATAATACCAAACTACTTCTATTAGTTCTCTATTGATGAATTACCAAAATCTGGCAGCTTAACACAACACAATTTTATTAACTCACAACATCTGTGGATAACAAGTTTAGGCACAGCTTAGCCGGACCCTTTGCTAAGGAACTCCAAGGCTGCAATCAAGATGCCGACTTGGGCAGCTGTCTTATCTGGGGCTGAACTGGGGAATATAACCTGCTTTTGTTGGCAGAATTTAGCATTTTGTGGTTATAGGACAGAGAAGCCTTTTGTTTCTGGCTATTGTCAGCTTAAAGCCTCCCTCAGTTTCTTGCCACCTGGGTCTCTCAACATAGGCAGCCCATAAAGCCAGCAAGGGAGTGACTCTAGCAAGACAGTTGCTACTGTCTTGGGTAGCTCAATCATGCAATGCCACACATGCACAGTTATCATCTTTGCCATATTCCATAGGTTAGAAGCAAGTCCCAAGTCACTTCCATGCTCCAGAGGAGGGAAGTACACAGGATGTGAACACCAGGAGGTAGGATCACAGGAATGCCTTAGGGTCTATCCACCTCACTACCCCAATATGATTGCTAAAAATGGTTTCAGACTTTTTTTGGCCATTCTTTTTTTTTAAATATATGATATACTATAATAACATATGCCCTAAGTATGCATGAAATGTTTCCAGACTTGTTTTATAATCTTCTTTTTCTCACTTAATAATTCAAATACTTAGATGCATCAACTAATTTTCTTCACGTGCTATACATTTTTGAATGTAACATATTTAACCAATCAATCTGATTTGGATATCTTCTGTTATAAACAACACTGTTACGAACATTTCTGTAGCAAAATATTTGTACTCTTAATTATATCTTTAGCATGAGTGGAACTTACTTCTTTCCAGAAGCTTCTCTGCTTGGATAGTATTTAAGAAATTATTTCTCTGACGAAAATAAGAAAGCTTCACTGAAGGGCCATGGGATGTGTATTAGGGTCCTCCAGTGGGAAGATACATCTACATCTCTATATCTATCTAAAGAGATTTTTTTTATAACAAACTGGGTCATGTGATTATGGAGGCAGGCAAGTCCCGAGATCTGCAGGGTGAGTCAGCAAGCTGGGGAGTCAGGAGAGCCAATGATTTGTTCTATTTTAAGTCCTAAGGCCTGAGAACCAGGTGAGCTAATAATATAGTTCCAGTCTAAAAGCCAACAGGCTTGAGATGAGGGAAGAGCCAACATTTCAGTTGACTCTGAAGGCAGAAAAAAAGCCAATGTACCAGTTTGAGGGCAGCCAGGCAGGAAGAATTCTCTGTCACTTGGGGGAAGGTCAGCTTTTTCCTTCTAGTCAGGCCTTCAGTTGATTGGCTGAGACCCACCCACATTAGGAAGAACAATCTGTTTTACTCTGTCTACAGATTTAAATGTTAATTTCATCCAAAAACACCCTCACAGAGACACCCAAAATAGTGTTTGACAAAATATCTGGGCACCCCATGGCTCAGTCAAGTTGACATATAAGTTAACCATCACAGGAGGCCTTTCTAATTTTGAGGAATATGATAGAGGGTTTAGAGTTTTAGTGAAGGAAAATGAGATAAATATATTCTTGTTGGCGTTCTAGCTCTCTTTCCAGTTCTACTGCAAATAAAGATAAAATAATCTCTCTAAATAATTGTATTAGTCATTTTATTTCTCTTTCTAATACTTAACCATCACATTTAAATGACATGTTACATTAAATTAATATTCCTTTTGAAGTTATTCAGTCTCCTTTAAAACTATCTCCTCTTCCTAATTACGAGACTTATTTTTTTCTTATGTCATGTTCTATCCTTACTTCCTCAAGGGAAGACCCTTCACTCTCGCATCCACCCTGTCTACCTTCTACTTATTTTTTCCTCCACCTGGCAAGCAGCCAGACCAAAGCAGCCTTTAGTTGGGAGTAAGAGAGAAGTCTTGTGTTTAAAGAAGATTAGTGTGTCAATTACTAACATAGTCTGGGTGATTTTAATTTCCGAATGTGATAGTAGAACTGATTGTGTCTAAGAACGGACTCCCTCCTCTCCTGCAAAAAAGGAGTCGAAGTTTTTTCTTGAGACTGAAATTTTATGTAGAGCAAAGGAAAAACTTCCTTCACTGAGTGCTTTTTAAAGAAAGAATGAGAGAAAACATACAGTGCCATTTTGATCACCTCCTGTAAGTGATTATTGATTACATATATTATCTATATTTAAACCTCACAACTCTATATGATACATATCATCATTCACATCTTATGGACAAAGAAACCAAGAGGCTCAGATTTTTTTCCCACAGCCACACAGCTGGTAATTATCAGAGCAAGATTTGACACTAGGTCCATTGGACTCTAGCCCAAGGCCAGTGGTCTGCTATACCATGCCAGCGTGACAGGACCATGAAGGTTGTGTGGCATGTTTCTAGGATCCAGGAGACATAACAGTTAAGCACCTCACTTGTTAAAAGTGTATCTTTCTCCATCTTTGAAAACTAATTTCCCTTTCTTCTTCTTAAGGCTCAGTCAGAGTGGCCAAAATAATGGATTACCTGAGACAAACACATAGCCAGGATTCTGAAGACAGTGGCCTTGAGGAGCTGTGGAATGTGCTGGATCCTGAGAAGAGAGACCCCCATGTGGATCTGGAAACTTTCCAGGCCCTCATGAAAGAATGGATGGTTTACTGTAGAAACAAATGGTAATCAGAGTCCCAGTGGGATGCATTTTAAGGTTCTAACAGTGGATTATAATTTATGGTAATCACCATTTTCCATTGATGAAAATGCTATGATCCGGTGCTTCTCCTGCTTTAGCATGCATTACAAGCACCTGAATGATGTTGAACCTGCTTGCTGGGCCCTACCAAGATTTAGTAGGTCTGGGGTGAAGCCTGATAATCTGCATTCTCACGAGTTTCCCAGTAATGCTGATAGTAGGGAGTGGACACACTTTGAGAACCACTCCTCTAATATGTTAATTCTGATAACATTCATTTCTTATGATTAGTGAGGAGCACATAGTCTTATGTTCTCACAAAGAATTGAGCTGGCGTTAGAGTCAAGTGAATTATTGATATTGACTATCAATCTGCAAATGTATTTAAATTCAAGAATGAACAACTCCCTTTTAAGGCCAGTGGAGCTAGTCAGTGAATGTAATTTGGAAGCCTAGAATACAGGGAGGCTAAGGGGAAAAAGAAAGGATAACGGAATTGGAAAAAAGGATAGAGGAAGAGAATGGCACCCATGGTCCCACGTGCCCCTGGCATATATGGGAGACATGTATCTTCTTTCACAGGAAACCTAATTCCTTCCTCCCACTCAGCCACTGATTTCCAGCTATCAGCCAATACATACTAGGGATTTGCTTAAAGATGATGTCAAACCCAAAGAATGGAAAAATTTGCTAGATTTCTGGCAGGGTTAGCACGTATAGATGACTTAAGCAAATATGACTGAAACAGTGTTTGCCATACACAGGTGAATAACGAAGACAAGATAAATATACAAAAAATGCATAATCTTATTAGTAATCAAAAAATGCAAATAAAGAGAAGGTACCCTTTTTGCCCATGAGTTTAACAGAGATTTAAAAGAATGACTCTGTGCTATGTCATGGTGGGGAAAGGATGGAGAAATAAGCCCTCTTATATATCGTTAATAGTGCAAGTTGGCATAGTTTTTTAAAAAGTAAATTTAGGAATAGTATCAAATCCTTAAAAATATGCAGTCTCTTTAAGCGACAATGTAACTTCAAGAAAAATAATTATATGCTCTAATATTTATACAGAAGGTAGTTTCTGATAGTGAAAAATAGAAGCACCTAAATATTTAAAACTAGACAACTGGACAAATAAATTATAGTACTTCCATGCCCTGGAATCCCAAATAGTCATTCAAAATAATAATTAGATAAATATTTGACAAGATAAATGGCCATATGTATTTATTTCAAATAAATAGGTCTCTATAGGTAGTATAATTTCATTTTTGTCAAGGAAAAAGTTGGGAAGAATATATGCCAAAATGATTATCTCCACACGATTGTTTTAATTTTTTGTTCTCTTATGAATTTGTTAATATTTCTAAAATATGTAAGTTTGTATGATAAAAATATCAATAATACATTTATAAAACAGAGTGAGAGCAAAAGAAAAAGCTCTTATTTGCATAACAAATATAATAGAAGAAACATGGGAGGTATAAATACAAAATATAGGAGCAGATACTCAGAAATGGTGATGAGTGTGTCCGTAGGAGTAATTGGAACACCGCGTGAGTGTTTCTGCCCGGCCAGCAATCTGACAGACGTCTCACACTGGAAACCAATGAGGTATAAGTACAAATCTGTAGAATTTTGTGGCTGCTCCAGGAAGAAGCTAAGGATTTGGTGCTTGGAAAGATTAAGTAACAAAACTCAAATTATAGGCCGGGCATGGTGGCTCAC
>NW_012140524.1:8176675-8178183 GCF_000956105.1 Propithecus coquereli | reverse complement strand
AAAAGCTGTTTTCCACTAAATTTGTAAGTTTTAGATATTAAAGAGAGGTGATTCTGCTTTTCCCTTATTTTATCTTTGCACTTCAGGTTTATCCTTGCAAAAAGGCAGAGTAGGAATCGCTTACCCAACTTGGCGAAGCACTGGGATAAGATAAGCAACATAGGAAAGGAGCCCCGGGACACTGTGAAACACACAGTTCAGACCCTCAACGGGTTCATGAACTAGTGTTAGGGCAAGAGTGATATTCACAGTCATTAACAAGCCATGCAAAATACCAGGAAAGATGAGCACTAAATTGTGAGCCACAGGCTGCAAACCTGAGACTCCAGGAATTGTTTCCTAAAGGCCTTGAAATTTGTCAAGAGTGTTGTGTTCATTTATTTCAGGATCCTGCCATATATTGCAGGCAGAAATAGGAACTTCTTCAGTGTACAAGGAGGCAGATGTTGAGAGTGACGTGGAAAGGAATAAACAAAATGTGGATTTCATAACTGGCAAATGATGAATACCTGGCAATTTTGGAAAAATCTTTGATGCTATTGTAATAAATGTTTGCATAACTATTTATTGTATACATGAATTATGTTTATGATGACAGATGGGGCAAAGTAGAAACTCTCACAAGAATATTTCAGCCTGTTTGGGCTTAACCATATGCCTTATTTTGATTGGAAGAGATTAGAGATGTTGTAGATTACTCTCATTCATCCTTTCACCTGCAGAGAGCTGTCTGATTTGATTACCTATGTAGCAGAACTACATTTCAACAAGCAGAAATTGGAAGAGGAAAATAATAAGTTTAAGTTGGCATTAGAAACTTTGGAGGAAACTAACAGCCAGTTGTCAGAGGACTGTGCTGCGTTACGCCTTCAGATTAAAAGGTGAGCCACAGTGGGGCACAGCATGCTGGGGGCTTTCGGTTCTTTTTTCTTTTAAATCTTTTTTTAATTGAGATATTCACGTAGCATAGCATCCATTCTTTTAAAGTGTACAATTCAGTGTTTTTAAGTATATTCTAAGGCTGTGCAATTATCACTGTCATCCAATTTCAGAACATTTTCATCATTCCAGAAAGAAACTCAATCCCCATTGGCAGCCACTGCCCGTTTCCTACCCCATCCCTCAACCCCCGGCAGCCACTAGTCTACTTTCTGTCTCTATAGATTAGCCTATTCTGGACATGTCATAAACATGGGATTATATAACATCTGGCCTTTTATGTCTGGTTTATTTCACTTAGCATAATGTTTTTAAGGTTCATCCATGTGGTAGCATGTATTACTACCTCATTTCTTTTTATGGCTGAATAATATCTCATTGTATGGCTATACTGCATTTTTTTTAATCCATTCAGATGATGGACATTTGGATTATTTCTACTTTTTGGCTGTTATGAATAATACTACTATGAACATTTGTGCATGAGTTTTTGAGCGGACATTGCTAAAGCTTTCTTACCCTCAAAGTTTTTGACCTTGTCTAGTCCAGCCTCTAAACCAATCTTATAA
>NW_012140524.1:8175643-8176625 GCF_000956105.1 Propithecus coquereli | reverse complement strand
AAAAAAAAAAAAAAAAAACACCTCAAATTATAGTATAAAGACTCTGAAAAGAAATGGTTGAAATTTTAATATGTTTATTTTGTAACTAGAGCTGGAGTTGTGTATTGTACAGAGGATTCCCCAAATTTCAGGAGTAAAATGCTGCAAATACAATTAGTCCACGTGCTACTTGGTTCTTCGTGAGAAAGGGAGGGTGCTAGCACCATCAGTGTATCCCAAAGTATTAGTTGTTCACACCTTTCCTTCCAATCCTTTAAGGCTCCACTTACCACTCCAAAAGTCTCCACTTATCACTCCAAACAATGTCTACTTCCTAATCCATTGAGACCTCCCATCCGCTAATCATATGCTGTGTGTGTGTGTGTTTTTCATGTTAGGTTGACAGTTCATGGCCAGTGGACGTAGTGCCTTATATTTCTTTTGTATTGCTCTAAGCACCTAGCACAGTATTGGGCTCCATATAGTTGTTGAATGAATATGTGGATTTTTTTTTAAAAAACTCCAAAAGAAATACCTGAATAGGAAAGTACAGAGAGCATTCCGGCAGAGATTCCTAGCTCACCGGTTTTGTTTTTTGGCTGCAGGGAAGGAATGAATAGTAGATTGAGCAGCAGCATCGGTGATTCTGTTTTTGAACAACAGGACAGCATTCAATCAAGTGGAGCAAGTAAATGTGTGTCTCTTCAGGATTGTTCTGCTGCTTACTTGTGGTTTGGAGGAAGTGAATTTTCATAATGCTCTTGTATGTGTTTCAGTTAAGATGACCACAGGTAGGACAGATTCTACATCAGGAAGCTTCAAGGCTTTGGGTGGAGACATGTCTAGAGGAGTCTTGTAAGTGTCCTTTCTTGTAATGCTTCCTCACGTGTCTCAATTTCCTTATTTATTTTTCTTTATTTCACAAACCTACATATTTCAGTTTGATAAAGACACTTAGCTTTTTTTTTTTTTTTGCAGTAGAACTAATATAATTGATTTTAAA
>NW_012140524.1:8154622-8173633 GCF_000956105.1 Propithecus coquereli | reverse complement strand
ATTTAAGCCATCAAGAAATGTATTAGAAAGTAATTGAGTAAGTCACAGAATGGACAGAAAGGCTGGGGAATCTGGATTGGCAGCCAGAATGTCATTAGCTACAAAATTATGCCATGTACCGTTCTCTTTTCTCCTTCCCCTAATCCTTCACGAAGAGCCTCTGTCTCCTTTGGGCTCTCTCAGCATGTTTTTGATATTGTGCAGTGGTCCCATCATAGTATAATTTGTCTTCTATATTAACTGTGACCTTGATGATGGGAGGAATTATGTCTTATTCATCCTGGTTACCCTAGTACTCAGCAGAATATATACTGTAGAATAATGCTACCTTCCTTCCAGTTGCCTACAAGCCAGAAACCTTTGTTTCTTTTGGTTCTTAGCGTGTTGTATTGTGATTATGATTATCTGTTTACTAGACTGTAAACTCCAGGTGCGTTGAGTTCTCGTGATTGGGTCACTTTTGCCTTTTTCAATGCCTAATATAATATAATGCCTGATGTTGCTCCATGAATTAATATAGATGTGTTTGCAGGCAGGATTTGTCTTAGGAGTTTTGCAGAGCTTTGCCCTGAAGGAATATGTCAACGTGTTTAGTTTGCATTTCAAATGCTGTTACACTCGGAAGGGTGTCTCTGAAAGATAGTAGCGGCTGTATCCCACAAGGCGCCACGTTTCTCAGACTTAAAGGTTTGGATTTGGTTTGTAAAGCAAAGCGAATCTGTTAAAAACTACAGGATGAGAGCTGACAATGGAGTGCCCCCCAGAACAGATAGCTGCCCAAATGGCTAAAAACAAGCTATTGTTTAAACACTCTAGACTACCTGTCTCCATTCACAATAACCTAATAAATACGGAGCCAACATATCTCTGTTTAACCCCTCTGTTAAGTAATAAACTTACTTTAGAACTTAGAAGTTAATCTTTGAAAGATGTTGTAACCATTTGTTCACGTAGATAGAATTAGTTAAAAGATCTGTAGAAGCCTTTTGAAAATCTGTTAACCTGAGAGGAACTACCTGTTGTTATGTAAATCTGTTACCCCTGGCAACTAATCACTATTCCCTATAAGTTACCATGTAAGACCTCATTTGAGGCTTTTTGAGACCCACGGAGAAGGTCTAGGCCCCCTGAGATCCCGCTTTGCCTATAATCTTCATAAACTTATAAAACTATATCTTTGTCTCTGTAT
Source organism: Propithecus coquereli (assembly GCF_000956105.1). Lineage (NCBI taxonomy): Eukaryota > Metazoa > Chordata > Mammalia > Primates > Indriidae > Propithecus > Propithecus coquereli. Next base: position 8,172,444 of record NW_012140524.1, on the reverse strand, counting down.
ATTCTTTTATTTCTTTTATTTTCCATTTTTCTCTATTATTTTCTTATCCCTTGCAACTCTACCAAAGGGACCCGGTTTTTTGGCAGGGAACATTGGCAACGTTCCCGGCAGTCTGACACAGAGTTCCAGCTCAATAAATATTTATTTAATGATCAATATAATTTCTTAGTAATGAAAAAATTTGTATCTTCTTTGAGACCCTCAGAGAACAGTTTATAATCTAGTGGGAGACACAAATAGGTAATTCCATGATAAGGATTAGCATAATTCATTTAATCGATTTCCTGTATGTGGATATTTAGGTTGTTTCCAATGCTTTGTTATTATAAATAATGCTATAAAAACTTCTTTATAGAATATATCATATAGAGACTGCTGAGAATTATTAGTTTGGTTGTCGTCTCCCTCAGTAGTCCATAAGCTCTGTAAAGGCAAAGACCATGTCTCTTTTGTCTACCAGTAGCCTCCATGCAGGATACAGCACCTGGAACATGGTATCACTCAATAAATATTTGTAGAATGGTGTTAACTAATATTAACTAATATTACATCTTCTTAGTAGGAGGAAAGAACCATGTGATTCAGCCAATGATAGATTTCAAAGGGATCCTCCAAATCTTTAGCTTCAGGCACATATTTGTTGATTTTCCCTCTATTCTCCCTTCCCCACCCCTACTTCCTCCAAATTCCTTCCTTTTCCAAGGACTGTGAAAGATCATGGGTATATTTTTACTGTTGTGGGCATCTGGTTTAGCCTTGAGTGGTTTTCAACTGGGGTCCAAAAATAGTCCTTGGCTTTACTCAGTGTCTTTGACGGTTATATTTGAGGTTTTGCTCATGGCCTTCTCCCCCACCCTTACAGTGCCCACCAGGCTATTATGAGAACAAATCTGTTAAAAGAAGAGCTGGAGGAACTGAAACTGAGTGTGAATGCCTCAGAAGAGCAGAAGGCCGTGACTGTAGCCCAGAACAAACAGTTAGTAAGTCATCCAAGTACTTTGAAATTGGCATAAAGTTTACATAACTGAAATATAAGAAGAGCTTATTTGGGGGCAAAAATTGGAAGTCAATAGGCTGATAAATTAATTGGTAACACCTTAGACTAGTAAAGGCAGATAAGATAAAGAAAAATCTGTTTTCCTTTTCAATCAAGATTAAAATTCTTTACAAAGTGCTCAGTCATGTTCACAATGGTTTGTGACGATCTAGAAAATCTCTGCAATGCCTACTGGGAGGTGAATTCATATGTATCTGATACAAATAACCACTTGAATTAAAAAAAAATTTATCAAACTTTCATATTTTTCTCAGGTATTAAAAAAATCAATTTTCTGAGTACTTACTGGTTACTGAGAAGCTCCATAAATCATTCCTTACACTGAATAAACACAGGCTTGTAACTTCTCAGCCAGAAGTCATTTAAACTAAGCTTTAACTCAAACACGAAAGAGGTGATCATTTTGACTGAGAATATTAAACTGTTATCTAGAGCATTAGTAATCTTCAAAACTCTGGTAAGTTCTAACAGTATAACTATGGTGAGGGGCACCTGAAAGTCATCCAAACTAATTTGTTTCTAGGTGTATTTGTAAAGCTGTTCTCAGAGTCAATCTGTAGGTCACTGGGAGACTTGGTTTTAGGCCTGTTTCAGTCACTTGTGACCTCCCACAACCAAATGGCTTTGTTTAGCTTAGCTCTGACCTCAATAATAAGATGTGGGGACCAGACCCGTGGCACGTCAGGTCCTTTGTAACCCTATGGGTGCATTACAGGGAAGACTCAGTAGGGACCACTAAGGATATGTAGAGACCTGATTAAGAGCCCATACTTGGGAGTCAGACTATCTGCATTCAGGTCGTGGCTCTAAGGGCTGTGTGACTTTAGGCCTGCCAGGGAGCTACTCTAAGCCTCCATGCCCTGCTAGGTAAAATAGAGATGATGATACTACCTACCCTAGGGCTGGGTGGGCTATAGGAGCTAACAGGTGTAAAACATTCAATGTCCTTTTAACATCAATAATGTGAACTATTATTGATTAAAATGCAAAGTCCTAAATATACAATCCTAATCATTTACATTTTATAGTATTTTATAATTTCAAAAGAATTTTTAATATTTTATCTCACTGGTAATTATAGAAATTCTGTGAGGTAGGAACAGAAGTTGCTACATCTTCGTATCTTTGAAAAAATATTTAATAGAGTGATAAAGTCCAGAGATGTTTTAATCAGTCAGTTGTCTAATGGTAGAGCTAAATGAGCCATTCCACTGTGTATGTACTTCAAAACATCGTGTTGTACGTGATAGAATCACACAATGTTATCTGTCAATTTTTTAAAAACGGTAGAGCTAGAATCAAACTTGGGTATTCTGATTTTAAGTACATAGGGGTGTGTGTGTTCTTCTAGTATCAATGAAATCTTAGACTGAGATGTTTTCCCTTTGATTTTTTTTTTTTTTTTTTGAGACAAAGTCTCACTCTGTTGCCCAGGCTAGAATGCCATGGCATCAACCTAGCTCACAGCAACCTCGAACTCCTGGGCTCAAGCAATCCTTCTGCCTCAGCCTCCCAAGTAGCTGGGACTACGGGCATGCGCCACTATGCCTGGCTAATTTTTTCTATATATTTTTAGTTGTCCGGCTAATTTCTTTCTATTTTTAGTAGAGACGGGGTCTCGCTCTTGCTCAGGCTGGTCTCGAACTCCTGAGCTCAAGCAATCCTCCCGCCTTGGCCTCCCAGAATGCTAGGATTACAGGTGTGAGCCACCGCTCCCGGCCTTCCTTTAGATTTTTATATTAAAAAGATAATACCTGTTTATAAAAATAAAAATGCATATTAACAAAGAAAAAAATTCCACAAAATCCTTACTGTTAACATTTTGGCAAATATCCTGTGCTGGAATATATTTTCTTCTGACGGTTGTGAATTTAAGGCTGTTAATTATAAAATAGTTTTTGATGTTCATATGTTGCGGTGATGTTGAATCTGAGAATATCCACAGCTTCAAATAGAAAACTAGAGCTCTGTGATTTCAAAGTGCTATTTAAAAACCTGAGCTTACAACTACATGTTGTAAATGGATAATTAATGGTAAAGTAGCAGGGAAGGAAGCCAGATTATTCCTTTTTCAGTTTTCATCTTTTCCTCCCTAACTACAATAGTTACGTTGGATCCAGGAGAGGAGTAACTTCTCACAGATCCCCAAGAAACCTCAAGCCAAGGTGTAACCCCACATTGAAACTATTTCAGATTAGGCTCATTTGTAATATGAATGTCACATTTAAAGTTGGTAAAAGGAAAGAATATCAATAGCTTTGGAGGTAAATGTGGTATTTTCATACACTTCTTAAATGCTTTTTCATTATTTTTCTCACAATGAATCAGGAGACAGAAAACCGGGCTCTAATTCTTAAGATTCGGATTCTACAGGAAGAGGTATGTTGAAATCATTAAACACCGGGGTAGACAAACATGGAAATCATACAATCATGGGTTATGACTGTGGGTTAAATAAAAATCATGCAAATATTCAGGGTCCTGTGGGCCAAAGAGCAAGTTGATTTGTCAAATTACAAATGAGAAACAGTGGATAGAATTTTCCAGTCTGGACAGAGGTACCTTATTACTTTTGCGATTATCCATGGAAGAAATGGCATTTAAGAAATTCAGATTTAAAATGAAATGAAGTTATCCCGTCTAGAAAATATCTAAATCAAAAAAAAAAACACGGATGCTATCTAATAATTTTCCATTATTATTTCATTGGATGAGGTGGCAAAAGTCTTGAGTATAAAATTCATGTCTTAAATACACTGAAAGCATGACCTTGAAAAAACCATTTATCTTTTCTGGGCTAAAAATACTTATTCCATACAGTTATTTTAGAGATTAAGATGATTCATATAAAGCCATTTGGTAAACCATATGTACCTTATAAATGTTAGGAAGTATTAATATAATCTCTGAAAAAAGAATAATTCTTTGCAATATGTATTTTTTTAAGCAACAGAATTAAAGCATTGGAAGAACAGGTCACAAAGCTGTTAGTAAGTTACTGTACTGGAGAGAAAATTCTCTACAGATATCTTTTGAACATCAAGTATTATGCAGGTTTTAAATTTTGGTTTTATGTAAGACTATCAGAAGTATTAAGTTGTGCTGAACAGTCTGGAGAGTTATTCAAAATGTGGGCCAAGTTAAAAATATTTCACAGTGGATTGGAAAGGAACAATTGAAGATTGGAAAGAAGCCTACATTAGATTCAGACGTGTTACAGCTGCAATGCCAGGTTTTTGTGGAACTAGTGCTTTATTATAAAACTCCTAATGTAAGATATTTTTCTCCTATTTAAATGAGTGAAAAACATCAAAGAATTGCACCAAACCAGTTTAGAATTGAGATAGAAGGAAGATTTAAAACCTTTCATTATGAGATAGCATTGCAGTGATTGACTTACATTAGAAAATGCATGTGAGTGTTGCTAAAATCCCTTTAGGGAGTAAAAATCTGATGCATTGTGAAGAGAAACAGCATAATGGTTTGGGTAGTGATTCACTTTCATTAATTCATTCAACACGTATTCATTGGAAGACCTCTATGTGCAGGCGCTATTCCACCTGCTGAGTACATGAGCCTAAACAAAATAGCCCATATGGAACTAGTAAGTTAGATGGTGATAAGTGCTATGGAGAGAAGAAAAACAGAAAACAGAATTGACAAGGAGGGGGAAGTGCAATTTAAAGTAGGGTGGTTAGGAAAAGCAGCACTACGAAGCTAATTCTTTGATTATAAACTGGAGAGGAGTTTTATCTGTGAAAGAGCCTTCCAGGCAGAAGAAACGGCAAGCTCAAGGTTGTGAGGCTGCAGCCTACCTGCTATTTTGGAGGGACAGCAAAGCCAGTGTGTCCAGAGCAGAGTGAACAAGTAGCAAGAGATGAAAGTCAAGAGCTGCAGAGAGCCAGACACGCAGGGTCTCATACAGGCATTGTAAGGAGGCCGCCTTTTTATTTTATTTTCTTTATTTATTTAACACGGTGTGCGATAGGAGCCATTGAGGGTTTTTGAGCATAGGAGTAATATGATACAATTTCTATTTTAACAAGATAACTCAGGCTGCTGGGTTTAGAATCCACTGTAGTGGATTCAGTCAAAAGCTGATGGGGGCTTGGACTGACCAGTCACAGTGGAGGTGGACAGAAGTGTTTGGATCAGGAAATACTTTATGATATATCCAAAGATATTTATTATGTATTCTGGTAACACCGAAATTCTCTCACTGATTCTAGTGTCTCAGTGAAATACAAAGCAATGTCATCAGCTAAGGGTGAGGATGTTGGAGGATGTATTGGAAATTTGAGGAAAGAGAAGGAATGTTCTGGGCCAGGACTCGGAAAACTTTTGTAAAGGACCTACCTGATAGTAAACATTGTTCAGGCTTTGCTAGTGAAAGTCCTTTGCTGCAACCACTTACCTTTGCTTTTGTAGTGTGAAAGCAGGCATAGACATATATGTAAACAAATGGGCACAGCTGCGTTCTAATAAAACTTTATTTACAAAAACAAGTGGTCAGCTAGATTTGACCTTTGGGGGTGGGCATAGTTCGCCAACCCCTGATTTAGGAAAATGGCGGTGTGAATGTAGTAGGATTATATGGTATGATGACCCATAAACACTGAGGTTAAAAGACATGAATTTAACATGTGAACTGTCCCTTCTTTCTTTAACCATATGTCTGAAAGGGTGCTGGCACGGAGTGGGTGGCAAGCTAATTTAAGTCAATACTAAACAGCAGCGGATAGGGAAGGGAACTGAGGCACGTGGCAGGGAGTGATTATAATGACTGACTATGGAAATCAGAGGGACCTGAGTTCATGGGAAGTTGAAGGATAATGAAAAGGTGGTGGGATCAATGGATTGCAGGTTCCAGTGGGGATTGAAGGCCTATTGGTGCTAGAGGAAGTGATCTGGAAAGACAAGAGGTGGTGGAGGAAGAGTCGGGTGCTTGCAATTAAGATAATGGAGGGGTCACAGTTACTGGTAATAACAAGCTTGCACTAGTAAGTGGCTGAGGTGGAATGGAGGCTTAGAAGGCAATACTGAGAGTATTCCCGCATGGATGTGTTATTTCTGCACAAAGTCTAAAGTTTTGTCCCTTAGTTTAAAATGGATTAATTACAATGTTAACAATGAAAATACTACTTCCTAAAAGAGATTTTGATTGTGATAGTCTTGCATTTTTCTTGGTGCTAAATCTAAGAATACTATCTTTTTTTACATTAGAACATTAAGAACATCATGGATATAGACAGATTGGAAAAGACGATTGAGGAATTGTCTAAGACCGAGACAGAGCACCAAGTAAGCACTTCCCAAATGCTGGTAAAATATTTTTTTTCTGTCAAATCAATTTTATTCTATGATGATGTATGTGACTCACTGACAAAATGACCTTTGGTTACAAATTCTGAAATTTGTACTTCTCAAAATGTCTGAATTATATAAAAGGCAGTTTCTTTTTCTTGGTAGCAGCTTTACTGATACATAATTCACACGCCTTAAAATTCACCTTCTTAAAGTACACAAGTCAGTGTTTTTTTTTTTAATACGTTCACAGGTGTGCAACCATCACCAGAATCAAGTTGAAAACATTTTCATCACCCCAGAAGAAACCCCTTTAACGGGAACACCTCTTACCATCCCCTCCCCAGCCCTAAGCAATCTGTTTTCTCTCTATATAGATTTATTAATATTTGTTCTGGGATATACATGGAACCATGTAATATGTTGTCTGTTTGTGATTGGTTTCTTTCACTTAGCGTGATGCTTTCGAGGTTCATCTATATTATAGCACATATCAGTGCTTCGTTTCTTTTTATTGCTGGATAATATTCCATTGTATGGATATATGCATTTTGTTGGTTCATCAGTCGGTGGACATTTGGGCTGTTTCCACTTTTTGGTTGTTACAAAAACACTGCTATGAACATTCATGTACAAATTTTTATATATACATAAGTTTTTATTTCTTTTGAGTATAAACCTAGGAGTAGAATTACTGGGTGATATGAGAATTCTGTTTCACCTTTTGAGGAACTGCCAGACTGTTTTCCAAAGTGGCTGCTTCATTTTACATTCCACTAGCTGTATATGAGGATTCGAATTTATCTACATCCTTGCCGACACTTGTTATTATTTATCTTTTTGATTATAGTGGCAATTTCTAATTTAACAGTATCTGATTTTGTAAATCCTTAAATCGGGAAAGATTTTATGTATTGTACCTTCTTAATACTGAAAATGAGGGGAGAGAGAAAGAGAAAAAAAAATCTATCCTTGATTAAGGAATAATGCCTTACAAAAATGTTTTCTGTCTGTATTGTATCTAAAAAGCTTATGTTTAGTACGTAGTTTTATCTGCCATACGTTCTTATTGGAAAACAGAAGACAACTACTAGTAAATTCATGAATTTGTGTCATGCTTATTGTCATCTTTAATGGTTTATTTGAGCAATATTTTTTTGTTGTATATGTCTGAAATGATGTAATTAAATTTCATATCTATAGGTGGAATTTACCAGTTTCATGGCAGAAACCCAAATCTCTTGTGTGTGTGTATATAAAGCAGCAGTTGTAACTTAGACATTAAAATTAGTTCTGTGCTAAGAATGGCTGTGTTTGGAAAACACAACTGTGATAAACTAGTGGAAAGAGCTGGAAGACATGGGTTTAAATCCTGTCTTCTCTACTTAAGGGTTTCTAACCTCGAGCAAATTTTAAGTCTCAATTTTCTCATCTACTAAATGGGTATCATATTTCTACCTACTCCAGAAGCTTACTGAAACACAGATGATGATGTGATCATACCCAATGTATATGAGTATGATGATGTTTCTGCTTCTGACCAAGCTGATGAGTTTTTTCAGGTTCTCAAGTCAGTCAATATGCCTATTTATCAATTCTATTATACGTAGAAGCATAGGCCACCAAGCTTGCTTTTGATTTGAATAAGCCGATATATCCCTAATATTCACTTTGCTGAAAGAAATCTCAAATATTTCTTAACGAGGTTTTTAAAAGAGGAAGTCTTCTATGGGTCCTCATGGAAATCTGTTTATGTCCTATCTAGATTTTCATTTTCACCAAAGAAGTGAAGACTCTGTATGTTCTCTTATTATATGAAGTGTGGAGTAGTGGGGAGGGCACTTGGCTGCAGCTGTCCACTCATGCTGTAGACTCAGCTCTGACACTAACTGTGTGTGACCCAGGGCCAGTCCCTGAATAATGCTGAGCTTTGGTTTCCTCACTGGTAAAGTCAGGGCAATGACCTCTGCCTGTAGGGTTGTTGTGAGGCTGGATGGGAAAGTTCTTTGTAGAGTGAAAAACATGCATGTTAATGGTGCTCCAGAAACATGTCTCTTTTCCTGAAATGAGTTTGTGGCACTGTCTTTTTACCAATGCAATTTCCCAGTGGGCTTCCCTAAATGTGTTTCTTTTCAGATGCAGTTATACACATACGAGAATATTTTACTTAATAAAGATGCAAGTTTGCAGAAGGTCGGTGCTGTTACTTCCCATGAAAGCCTGCAGAATTGGCTAGTTCTCTCCGAATCATAAAGGAGACCGTCATTTGTGTAATTTCATCCCTACTAAAAGATCTGATTCTAATATTATGTCATTAGACTTTCCTTTATAGTACTTCACCAAAATGTTCTTCTGAGTGAAGAATAAGTCTGACATATTCTCTCTAAATTCTGGCGGTGTCCATCCATGTACACAACAAATATTAGTGTGCCAATCTCCTAGTCACCGGCTATATACTGGTGATGTAGTTTTAATTTACAACAACACAAATGAGTCTGTAGCCATTCATCCTAGGAAAGAAGAAGAATATATACCCAAATTATTTGCTACCTAATTTGATTAATTTATAGATACATAGATATTCTATTTTTATATCCTATGATCATAGCCTATCTGGTAACAAAAGATGCTGGCTACAGAGATGCTGAATACAGTGGCTTCCCTTCCCTGAATATTATGAAGTTTCAAAGGAGCCATTCATAGCTCGTAGACTCTGACCAGGATACTGAATTATCATACTAACTTTATTTATTTCTAAAAGTGTGCATGGTTTCCTATACTAACTTTATGTCTTCATTGTGGGTGTTCTCTTTGGTAATAATATTGTGAGGGGGTGGCTACTTAGTTCCTTCATAACTCTGGTCTGCCCACCATTCTGCACTCCTGCCCAGCATCCATTAAGTATTGACTGAGCACCTCCATGAGGCAGACACTGTGCTAGTCACAGGATAAAATCATAGAGCTGGGTGCAATGGCTCACACCTATAATCTTAACATTTTGTGAGGCCTTTGGGAGGCCTGAGGCAGGAGAATCACTTGAGACCAGCAGTTTGAGACCAGGCTGGGCAACATAGCAAGACCCTACCTCTTTAAAAAATAAAAATAATAATAAAGAATCTTAGCTTTAAAAAAAAATTGTAGATCAGGAACTCACTACCTGTACCTTCTGGTTTTATAGTACAAAACAATAATTTTAAGGAGGTATTCGGAACTGGATAAGGTTGAGTGTCCTTATTTCATTGGTCATTTGCAAGTAGACACTGATTTTTTTCTTAAATGCATTGTGATAATACTTATTTTAATTTGGGCTTAAGAATCACTTTTTAGAGTTTGATTCTATTGGGCTAAACAAACAGAACCTAATGACACCAATTAGATATAGATGCCTTGTTGTCCTATTTTTCTTGTGTGTTTTGACTCTCAAACACTGACTAGTTCAGTTTTCAAATAGTGAAATTGGTAGAAGATCTCATGATGATTGGGCATTTATAATTCTTCTCTGGTTCACTTTGATGGTCTAATATGATATGGTGGACCCATTGCTTTTTTGTTATTATTTCTCTCTACTTTTCAGAAGGATTTAAGTATAGAAGAACTTAAGTCAACCATCATAGAATGCAGAAGCGTTATAGAGGTATACCTATTATTAATTATTATTATTAATCTCACAGCTTGCCAGGTGGGCTTGTTAAATGTAAATGTAAAATTCCCCACTAGAGTAACCTGTACAGCCTAATGTTGTGTGTGATTCCAGAATTTACGAGGGGATAAAAATAAACTGGTTCAGGAATTACAGCACTTGCAACAGGAACTCATCATGTAAGTACAGAGCAACCCCGCCAGCCTTCTCTCTTGCACTCTCCGTTATTGGTTAACAGAACTATATGTAGTTCCTTGTAAAGGCCACGTTCCTTTCTTCTGTACCATTGTATGTGATATTTTCTCTTCTTTTCTCCACGAGAACTCTTTTTTTTTTTTTTTTGAGACAGAGTCTCACTCTTTTGCCCGGGCTAGAGTGAGTGCCGTGGCGTCAGCCTAGCTCACAGGAACCTCAAACTCCTGGGCTCAAGCAATCCTTCTGCCTCAGCCTCCCGAGTAGCTGGGACTACAGGCATGCGCCACCATGCCTGGCTAGTTTTTTCTATATATTTTTAGTTGGCCAATTAATTTCTTTGTATTTTTTTTAGTAGAGATGGGGTCTCGCTCTTGCTCAGGCTGGTTTCGAACTTCTGAGCTCAAACAATCCGCCCGCCTCAGCCTCCCAGAGAGCTAGGATTACAGGCATGAGCCACCGCGCCCGGCCTCCATGAGAACTCTCTTACAAGTTTTCTATGACCCTCCCCAATTGTCTTAGTCAGCTTGGGCTGCTATTACAAAATACCATAAACTGGGTGGCTTCAACAACAGACATTTATTTCTCACCGTTCTGGAGGCTGGATGTCCAAGATCAGGATGGCAGCAGGGTTGGTGAGAGCCCTCTTGCAGGTTACAGACTGCTGACTTCTCCTTGTATCTGTATGGTAGAAAGAGAGCTAGCTAACCTTTGGCCTCTTCTTGTAAAGACACTAATTCCATTTGTTATGGCTCCACCCTCGTAACCTAATTACCTTCCAAGAGCTCCACCTCCAAATATCATCACATTGGGGTTAGGGTTTCAATTTATGAATTTGGGAGGGATGTAAACATTCAGTCCATTGCGTTGACTTTCCCTTGCTCTTCCCTTACCTTGAGATTAAGGTAACCCTTCTGAATACAAGCATGGCACATTGTTCTCACCTCTTTCCTAACACACACCATCCTGTATTACAATCATTTATTTCCGATTGTGTGTGATGTGCTAGTCCAGGGGCCTCAGGAGCCAGTCAGATAACGAAAATGAGTAAAGCCAGTGGAGAATGATACACCTACATTCTGTGAATGGCAAACAAGAGAAGTGTACTCCCCATGTAAAGGGGGCTACTCTGCTTAGCTCCCAGCTCATTATTACATCAAGACTATATGGACCCAGTTTGGCTACATCTTATTTTGGAAGAAAAGCCAGAAATCCAGATTTTTTTAGTGAAATTTTCTAATTTTTAACTATTGTCCCCAGTTCTTTTTTTTGTTGTTGTTAAAGTGTGGCTACTTGTCTGTGACCTCCAAGAGTCACTAGTGCGTGCAGCTCCTGGAGAACAGAGACTGTCTCTTACTTCTCTCTGTATTCCTAAGCTCCTTACACAATCCATGGCACACATGGGTGCTTACTGACTGGTGATAAGTGAACCCTATTCTGGTGACTTCAAGCATAATGTGGGAGGCGCCCTAACTAGATTGGACTACTGTGTTTATTTTTTCAAGAAATGGGATCCAGTTGAATGTTAGTGGAGAGCGTAACAGTATCATCTCTGGAGAAAAATCCTTACATTATGAACTCATTCTTGCTCAGTCTGCAGAGGTAGGTAATTAGAATATGATGGAAAACTCTGAAAAATAACCACCCCATATGACAGCTTACTGAAGTGTGGACCTTACTTAAGGAGAAGTCCATAGCTTGCCAAAAACCACCAGACATTTTGAGGGAATCTTCTGATAGTTTTTTAGAATCCAGGTCTAAAGTCTCTTGGTCTGAAGGAAGGGACTGTTTCCATGTTATAGCTGAAAGCTACATCAGGGTTAAAGTGTGGGTTTGTGGAAGTGTACTTTCAGTGAATTGGGGCTTTAGAAACCTTTATATTCCTGATTTTTTTTTTCCAGAATAGACTACCCAGGCTGCTCCCCAGCCTGGGTTCCTAGGGGTAGCAGTGGAGATCTGTGAGCTATTTTTTAGTATTTTCCAAACTCCCAAAGTAAATATATTTACCAAAAATAAAGATGTGAGAAACACCACCAAGTTTCTTTGTTTTCGGATATTTAAGGACATTAATTATGACATGCTGAACAGAAACTAACATTTTTTATATGTGTTTTGGTTAATTTTAAAGTGGCAAAATGAATTACTAGCTTTTAAAAAAATCTCAGTTTGGTAGACCCAATTCTTTCTAACATGGGAGGAAATACTTAGAAAAAATCCTGGAGATAAAAATGTTGTAAACCCTCCCTCCCCATGCTATATTTTCACTCCTTTTGTGTTTTCCAGTTTTGTGCTTGTTATGTTAGGAAACATTTTATGTAGCGAATTGCTTTCTTTTCACCACTTGATGGTCTCTCCACGTCTGTGGATGATGGATTTGTCAGAATGTTCTCCCGTTGACAGCTGCGATGTGACCTTGAAAGGAAAGGAAGAATGCCTCTGGGGCAAATGTGGAATTGCTCCTGCCAAGGATGCAAGGACAACATACGCTGCCTTCATCCGCGGCCACCTCAGGCGTCCCTGGACATCCTGCTGAGGGCTGTGCTGCTTTGCTGACGTTCGGCTTCAGATCCTCATCATTTCACTGTGTTTTTGAAACCAAGCCAAACTGCCAGACTGAGTGAAGCCGTGGCAAGTCTGCCATGGCACTGTGTTTTTACCCTCAGTCCTCTGAGATGATAATGATATCAAGATGCCAGTCCAGAAAGTTCTGTCTTTCTAAATGGGGGATGGGGTGGTGTTATCAGCTGGCAAAGTTCAGGCCCTGAGGTTTACCCACCGGTGAATTGGTGAGTTAAGGGGTTTGCCTTCTAACTAGTGCCTGGAAACAGAGTCCTCTGACTGTTTTCAATGGACGGCAACAAGGTGGTTACATCTCAAGTACAGCAGGAGACAGAGACTTTGCGGGAAGCGCAGGGAACATATTGTGTGAAACATCACCTGAGAGTATCGTTTATGAACGGGAGGGAGACAAAAGAAACCAACCTGTTTTCAATGAGATGGATTTGATCAGCCCCCTCCCCCTACAGCTTTTTTCCCCCTCTGAATTTCTTTACTTTCCTCTATTTTTACTTTTTAATATTTATTTATTTTTTAATTAGTATAAATTTATGGAGTAAAAGTGTAATTTTGTTACATGCATAGATTAAGTAGTGGCGAAGTCTGTTCTTGCAGTATATCCATCCCCTTAATGATGTACATTGTACCCATTAAGTAATTTCTCTTCCCTCACCCCCTCCCACTCCCTCATCCTTCCTAGTCTCCATTGGGTATCATTCCACACTCTATGTCCACATGTCCACGTTATTTAGCTCCTACTTATAAGTGAGAACATGTGGCATTTGACTTTCTGTGTCTGACTCGTCTCACTAAAGATAATGGCCTCCAGTTCCATACATGTTGCTGCAAAAGATATGATTTCATTCTTTTTAATGGCTGAATAGTATTCCATTGCCTTCCCCTATTTTTATGTTAAAATTAGAGCCAAAACGGTTTATGTCACGCACATGTAAATGTTATCTATTGATAGATGAGTTTTCCTTAAGACAGAAAACTTAAGTTTAGTTAACTGAGCTGTTCAATTGAAGCTGTTCTGGAGAGAAAATGTCAACAGTTTTTTGTTTGTTTGTTTGTTTTTAGGATGTAGGATGTTCCCACAAGACTACTTAGAACTATTTGATGGTGACAATTACATTGACTCATGAGCATCATTTTTGTAAAGTAAAAATAATGTTTTCTGTTAGGATGACGGAGTTGTGGGCATTTTGGTAATTGTTTCAGGACAAAGAGACTGAATGGCAGTGCAGTTTAATCAGCTTGTCATCTCTGGACATGATGATGGACCAAGAAATGCTGCTGTTACCAGGAGAATCTGAACAAAGGGGAGTGGAATTCACAGCTATGCTTCAGAAGCTGGTATGCGTAATATACGTGGCTTGTGCTGTTTCACTTTGGTTAGAAATATCTGCAGATAACTGACTTTATAGCCGGTTTGCTTAGTCCAAATGTATCTGTGTGCTTTTGAGACCCAAATTACTCCTACTCTGAAAAGAGAGGACTTTTTTCAAACCTCCCTAAAGTTGGTCTTCTAGTTCTGGGTCGATCAGACTAACAGATTGACCATAAGATGTGGATTGCTTATTTTTCCTGTAGGCTAATCTTTAGTATCCAGGGGCTTGAAGACATGGTATCTGTTGAACAGTTTCCTTCTCTTAATTTTCTTCTAGCTAACAGCCAGTATTTCGTTCTCCATTTTGATTTCTCACTGGAAACTCCAGATGAGTAAGGGAAATCAGAGAACAACATCTTCATATTGGTATTTCCTGTCCTTTTCACAGTGCCTAGCATGTTGTAGGTAGCCTTTAGTTTGATGAATGATGAAAATGCTTGGTTTTTTCTCTTTAAAAGGGGAATAAAAAGGATAGGTTTTGTTCTGGAAAATGATTCTATCTGCATATACTCAGTTTGTGTGGAGCACCTGACGAGACTTAGCATGTACACAAGGCAACATCCGGGATAAAGGAAAGTGACTGGGAGGCATTGGATGAGAAGGAGCTCACTCTGGTATCTTCCTGAAATTACTCATAGGGTGGAACTTTGGTCTAAATTAATTCTGATTATATAATAGCCTATGCCTTTCACCTGAATTCCTAGTTGAAGATGTGGAACTCTCTTTTCAGCATGAAGAAGTTTCTGAAGTTGAAACCCTCAATGAGAGATTCCTACGGTGGGTAATTAACCCAGAAATTACTATGAAAGAAAAGTGGGAGAGACAGCTTACCGTGAGTATTCTACATTTTGTGATTTTCCTGGTTTTTCTTCTACTTTGTTAAGTCAGGTAATATTTAACGTGTCCGGTACCATTTCTACGACTTTATTGTAATCTTCTGCTGTCTTAGTCTGATGATGAGTATTGAGCGTGTGTCTGGATGTGTATGCGAGTGTGAGGGTTAGCATAAACGTGTGCGTGTAGGGACAAGCCAGGAACGTGACAGTGTAAGATATGTGAGATGTGATGGAGAGATAATAAATAAGACGATTTAATGAAAAAGTGTTTTATTTGTATCCTTGTGAGAACTGGCTAGTCTAAGCTTAAATTTTTCCTTGGCCTATTAAAATTTCCTAACTTTGACAGCATGATTCTTGTGTAAAAGAATCTTATTCCTGAGACCCTGACAATTTTATTATCCCAGCAAATTACAGAACATTGTAGCTATTCCCAGCTTTGTTAGAAAGAAAGCGTATGAGAAGAAATCTCACCTATCCCCTATTATCTCCACTTTGTGACTGCCAGACTGTCCTAGCAGCCCCTTAAGTTAAGCTAAAGAAAGAAGTAAACTCTGGAATATTATTTCGACCCCTTTGCCAATCTAACCTCTTTTTTCTTTAAAGTTGCTTTTGAATATGAAAATCAACAGATACTGATTTTATTGCATTATCTTGTCCCATCCTGTTGTAAAGCAATTGTAATGACTGCTGAAATGATCAGGAACCCACTTAAGAAAAACAAAACTCAGTTTTAGGCACATGATAGATACTTTATTCATACTTGTTAAATGGGGATAACCAACGGGATAATCAGTCTCTGGGCAATCGAGAATTGGTATCAATCCAATTATAACTTTGGTGTCCAATAGCAGTGAATGCCGTTGAGATGGGAATGTCCACAGCATTTTAAATTGCCTCTGTCATTTGTCATATTTAACATCGGGCTACTGGGGTTTGTTATGTGGCTTTTCTTGTAGGAATTCAAACATACTGTGGAAGAGAAGCTAAACCTTTGCATATTAACGCTGGACAGCTTGGAAAACCACAAAGAATCTCTTGATAAAGAGTTTGCCAAATTAATGGAGATTTTGAAGAGATTGAGCCTGGACTATTTTTATTTCAGAAAAGAATTCCTTTCCAGGTGATGGGCATTTACATAAGAAACCCATGCTTTATATACATGACATGTTTATGACTGTGCCAGGGCACTCATTTTGCTTTTTACAAGTTACATTCCCCGATTTCAGATGACACTCTTTCAGAGAAGACATTCTGTTTGACAATTCTTAATTATGAAATAGTATGACATTGACTTATGTTCAGAATTGCTAATGATGAACCTTAAAATCTGTGAAAACCAGTATAATGAGTTATTTTTCCCTAGAGAAAGAATTTAGAATTGTGCAATATAGAATTCTTTTAACCAGAAGGGGCCTTAAAGATTTCTTAGGAATCTCATAATTTCACAGAGGACTAAGGCATGAGGAGGTAAAGTAAGTTGATCAAGGACTGAAAGTTATTAATGGAAGATCGAGAACCTGAAGCCAGGTATGTCGACTCCTGCCCCATTGGGCTTCATGTTCCATCTCAGTGTACAATGCTGTGCACTGGGCCCTAGTCAACTAGATTCAGTTAAATGAAGTTATAGGGAATAGAGGATTAAAAAAATATAACTTTTACTGTTTTTCCTCTAACCTCAATTCTTATGATTATGGGGAAGTTCTTCAAATTTCTACACTCTGTAAACCACATACTAAAACAAGGGCAGCGATTATATCTTTTCTTGACCACTATTTATAGAGCTTCTCGTACCATACTCAGCACTCACTTAAGAGATACTTTTTGAATGAGCAAATGAACATGGGTGTATATTGAACTTGAACAAAGTAGAAAAAAAATGTAAAGACTAAGGTAAGCTTAAAAAGCTAGAAGAAACTGTTTTATTTCCCCAAATATAAGGAACCTAGATACCAGAAAGAGGTTAATACCAAAAAGAACTCTCAAGAAAATGATCTTCTACTTTCCCTGAGCAGCAGGGAGCCCACACTTCCCCACAGTGGTAAAAGATGTGGGTTAAGGGAACGTGCAGCTTCCTCTCACAGATACCATCTCCACAAGGGAGAGTCGGAATTCTTCTGTTTAGCAGCAAAGAACTATTCAGAGAGTGGCCTGTACTAGGGTCATCTCTGAGTGAGTGAATCTTTTGCATTATCCTGCTAGACATGCTAGCATCCCAGTTAAATAATAGTAGGTGTCGTTTGTCTGGAGGTTACTGTGTTAGATGTAGTGCTAAGAATTTATGAACATATAGTTATAAAATGCCAGACAGTGGTAAGTGATATGGAGAAAATTAAGGCAGGATAAGAAGACAGAGAATGACAAGAGGGCAGGAGGACCTCATTTTAGAAAGAATGGCCAGGCAAGTCCTGTCTCAGGAGTGAAGGATCGAGTGGAGAGCTGAGTAAAGTGAGAGGGTAAGCTATATGACGATCTTGGGCACAGGATGTAGCTGGTGCAGACTGTGAGGTGGTAGGGAGCTCGGTGTGTTTGAGCAGCAGCAAGAAGCCAGCATGGCAGGCGTGAGGGGGGCAAAGGCCTGGGCAGTGGTAGGAGATGGGGCCAGAGGGATAGGCAGAGGTCAGGTCACACACAGCCTAGCAGTCCATGTTTAGGAGTTGGGATTTTATTCTGAATGTGGTGGGAAGCCATCGGAGGGTTATGAGCAGAGAAGAGATATGATTTGTGTTTTGAAAGATCTACTGGGTGGACAATTATCTATAGAAGGCAAGAGTGAAAGCAGTGAGATCAGTGAGAAGAGTTTTTTTCAACAACAGATCACCATTTAGAGAATCCTGATACAAATTT
>NW_012140524.1:8139944-8154409 GCF_000956105.1 Propithecus coquereli | reverse complement strand
TTTTTTTTTTTTTTTTTTTGAGGGTGGCCCAGATCCAACTACTGGTAAATTAGATGTGGGAAGTGCAAGAAAGAGAGGAGTCATCCTTAACTCAGAGGTTTTTGGTCTGAAAACTAGGTAAATGGTATGCTATTTAGATGGCAAAGTCTGGGAGAGATGCAGGTTTTGCACGGATTGGAATAGAAATCAAGATTTAGCATTAGAACATGTTAGCAAGGACAGTTGTTGAATTTAAAAACACACGCTCAAAGCTAATACATATACCTTTTAACATGATGATAAAAATTTCTATGGGAGAAAATGTCCAAAGGTTCAACATCTGTTGAATATCTTTAACAGTACTATCTGATTTTTAAAAAAGCTATTTCTAAGACTGATTAATAAAGTTCATAAAAGAAAGTTATTGTCTTATAGGTGGAAATACATATAAGTGAAAGTGTTAGTATATCTAAATATGGATGTCTCATGGTCCTTAAAATCCTTTTGCTTTCTTTTGGAAGATAATGGACACTTTTGAAAGCTTAGGCTATTCCTGGAGGAGAGAAAAAGTAGATAAAACTGATGTCTTAAAAAACAAAAAAAAACACAGCAGAGAAAACAATGTCAGAAGGATCACTTGGAATGGAAAAAGCCCTGGACCCTTCTCCCCAAGGACACACTAATTCAACAAAAATACATGAGTAAATTCCCTTTGTGAGAAATTGAAACCAGTTGAGAGGTTCCTGTACCCTGGGCAAGCATGAAACCAGCCATATCAAGGCTGGTAAGAAAATTTGAGGAACCGTTACCATGTTCCTTACCCCCAGCAGAGTGCTACATGATCAGAGAAAATCCCTAGCTCCCAGCTTCTCCTTGGGGAAGAAAAGAATTATTCCACATGTCCAACATTCAGGGTTTTCTGGGGGCTGCCTAAGGTACTTGTTTCTGTTTCACCTGTCTCATGGTGCTGATGGGAACTGGCATACTCTAAATGCCTGGAGGCCACTGAAAACAAGACAGTTTGAACTAGCATGCATGCACTTGCCAGAGCCCCCTACTCCAGCTCAGTGCAAAGCAAGCAGGTGAAAAATGCTAGATCCCAGCTTCTCCCTGGGGGTGGAAGGATGAAAAAGTTGGACCATACATCTAATATTTCAACTTTTTGGGAGCTGCCCATGGAATTGGCTTCTGTCTCACCTGTCTCAGAATATTGATGGGACCTGGCATACTTTAGGTGATTGAGAACTGCTAAGAAGAAAAACAGTGGTTTGGACTAGTGTGAATGTTTGAGAGTCCTCCCAGAATCTCTGGATTCTAGATTGATCAAGGGTTTTCTCCTATATGAGACTAGTCTATGGAGACTAGAGGAGCTGGCTATTTTTTCTAATATATAGGTAAAAGCACAAAGACTCAAGGAAAATAAAGAAACAGGGAAATATTAATATGTCTCAAACAAAGGAACAAAATAAATCTCTGGAAACTGACCCTAATGACACAGATAAATGATTTACCTGACAGAGAATCAAATAAAGATACTCAACAAAGTCTGGAGAACAATGCATTAACAAAGTGAGAATTTTAACAAAAAGATGGAAAATACTAAAAAGTACCAAACAGATATCTTGGAGCTGAAGAATCAATAATTAGACTAAAAAATTCACCAGAGAGGTTCAATATGAGACTAGATCAAACAGAAGAAAAGATCAGTATGCTTAAAGATAGGTTATTGGAAAAAGCAAAAAAAAAACAAAAAATAGAAGAGTGAACAAAGCTTAAGGGACTTATGTGATATCACCACATGGAATAATATATGTGTTATTGAAATCCCAGAGGAAATGAGAGTGAGAAAAGGTAAGAAAGGTTACTCAAAGAAATAATGGCAACATTTTTCCAAATCTGGGGAAGGAAATGTACATTCAGATCCAGGAGGCCCAAAAGATCCCAAATAAGATGAATCTAAAGAAATCCACACCAAGACATTATAATCAAACTGTCAAAAGTCAAAGACAGAATTTTGAAAGCAGCAAGATAAAAGTGATTCATCACATAAAAGGGGATAACCATAAGACTATCAGCAAATTTCTCAGGAGAAACCTTGAATGTGATGATATGTTCAAAAGGATGAAAGTACAATAATACTATACCTGGCAAAACTTCTCCTCAAAAGTGAAGGAGAGACAGAACAAAATCTGAGGGAGTTTATCACTACTAGACCTGCCATACAAGAAATGCTAAAGGGAGTTCTTCAATTTGAAACAAAATGATGCTAAACAGCAATACAACAGCATGTGAAAGTATTAAATGCACTGATAAATATATAGACAAATACAGAATATTGTAATACTGTAATGGTAATAGGTAAGTCACTTAATTTTAATATAAAAGTATTATAAGTAACTATAAGATATGTTAATGATAAAGATAAAAAGATGTAAATTGTGACAGCAGTAACACAGGGTGTATGGCAGGGAGGAGTAAAATTATACAGGTTTTGTATGTGATTGAAGTTATCAGCTTAAAATAGACTGTTATAATCACAGAAGTTGTACGTAAGCCCCATGGTAACCACAAAGAAAATATCTAGAGAAGCACAAAAAGAAAAATCAGAGTGTATCAATACGAAAAAAAATCAACAAAACTTGAAGACAACAAGAAAGGAAAAGAAAGACAAAAGAACTACAAGACAGGAAACAAATAACAAAATGGCAGTAGTAAGTCCTTTCCTATCAATAATTACTTTAAATGGATTGAACTTTACAAAGACATAGAGGGCTGAATGTATTTACAAAAATTTTTTTTGAAAAACCTAAAATCCACGCTGTCTTCAGAGACTTTATTTATTTTTAGAGATGGGGTCTTCCTCTGTCACCTGGGCTAGAGTGCAGTGGCATGATCATAGCTCCCTACAGCCTCAAACTCCTGGACTCAAACAATCCTCCCACCTCAGCCTCCTGAGTAGCTAGGAGTACAGACATGTGTCACCACGCCTGGCTAAGTTTTTAATTTTTTGCAGAGACAGGTCTTGCTATATTACACAGGCTGGTTTTGAACTCCTGGCTTCAAGTGATCTTCCTGCCTTGGCCTTCCCAGTGCTGGGATTACAGTTGTGAGCCACTACACCTGGCCTAAGAGATTCACTTTAGATTGAAGTACATATATAGGCTGAAAGTGAAGAGAAGGAAAAAGATATTCCATGCAAATAGTAACCAAAAGAAAGCAGGGGTGACTATACTTACACCAGACAAAAGAGACTTTAAGTCAGAAACTATCATAAGAGACAAAGAAGAACATTATATAATGATAAAAAGGTCATTTTACCACAAAGGTGTAACAATTATAAATATCTATGCACCCAACATCAGAGCACCTAGATATATAAAGCTAACACTGACAGAACTGAAGGGAGAAGAAATAGACAGCAAGAGAGTAGGAGTCTTCAGTATTTAAGTTTCAATAATGGATGGAACATCTAGACAGAAAATAAAGAAATAGCAAATTTTAATAACACTAGAAGCCAAATGGACCTCACAGTTATATACAGGACATTCCACAGCAGACTATACACCCTTCTCACATGCATGTGGGATGTGATCCTTCAGATCCCATGTTAGGTCACAAAACAAGTATTAGCAAATTTAAGAAGTTGGAAGGCATACCAATTATCTTTTTCCTACCACAATGGAATGAAACTAGAAATCTAGAATGAAAACTGAAAAATTCACAAATGTGTGGAAATTAAACAACACACTCCTGAACAACAAATGGATTAATGAAGAAATCAAAAGGAAAATTAAAAATATCTTGAGACAAATGGAAACAAAAACATGCCAAAACCTATGAGATGCAGCCAAAGCAGTACTAAGAGAATTTTACAGTGATTAATACATTAAAAAAGAACTCAAATAACCTAATAACATGTCAAAGAACTAGAAAAAGAACAACTTAAGTCCAAAATTAACAGAAGGAGGAAATAATAAAAAATAGAGCAAAAATTTTAAAAAGGAATAGAAAAATAATAGAAAAAGCAACAAAACTGAGTTGTTTTCTGAAAAGATAAACAAAATGGACAAAGCTTTAACTAGGCTAAGAAAAGAGGACTCAAAATCAAAAAGGAAAGGAAAGATATTACAACTAAACCTGCAAAAATATTATATGAAGGACCATAAAAGACTACTATAAATAATTATATGCTAAGAAATTAGATAACCTAGAAGAAATGGATAAATTCCTAGAAACAAACACCCTACCAAGGCTGGATCATGAAGAAATAGAAAATGTAAACAAACCTATAACTAGTAAGGCATTTAACACATTGACTGCCATGTGACTTGCATTCTACTCATGCTAGTTTTGAATTCAGGGCTTCGTGAAGTAAAACTTGGGCAAAACCCTGTAGCTGGTTTGTGAAAATCTTACTTGTTGGTGTTTTTATTGTTACAATTAATATTGACAAATTCTAAAATGTGGATTAAATGAGTAGAAGTCAATAAATTTCATTTTTATTAAATTAGAAAGGATCATTTTGTTTTTGAAGTTTTTATTCTATTTTCATAATAAAACACCATGGCCACAGGGAAAAATTGTTTTTTCTAGTGTGGCAGCCAATGTGTTAAGTCAGCAATTGAACACCTCCCAACAAAGAAAATCCCAGGATGAGATGACTATACTGGTGAATTCTACCAAAGATTTGAAGAAGATTAATGCTAATCCTTCTGAAAGTCTTCAAAAAATGTGAAAAGAAGGAAACAGTTCCAAACTCATTTTATGAGACCAATATTACCCTGATACCAAAGCCAAGCAAAGACACTACAAGAAAACAAAGCTCTAGGACAATATCTTTGATGAATATAGATACAAAAATCTTTAAGAAACTATAAACCACCTAAATTCAACAGCACATTAAAAGATTCACACACTATGACCAAGTGATATTTATCCCTGGGGTGCAAGAATGATTCAACATATGCAAATCAATTAATGTGATCTACCACATTAACAAAATGAAGGGTAAATATTGCATAATCATCTCTATAAAGGCAAAAAAAAGCACTGACAAAATTCAAGTCTTTTATGTGAAAACTATCAACAAACTAGGAATCAAAGGAAACTACCTCATCATAAGTCTTATATGAAAAGCCCACAGCTAACATCTTAATGGTGAAAAACATAAAGCTTTTCTTTTAAGATCAGGGACAAGGCAGGCCAGGCGCGGTGGCTCACGCCTGTAATCCTAGCACTCTGGGAGGCCGAGGCAGGCAGATTGTTTGAGCTCAGGAGTTCGAGACCAGCCTGAGCAAGAGCGAGACCCTGTCTCTACTAAAAATAGAAAGAAATTAATCGGACAACTGAAAATATATAGAAAAAATTAGCCGGGCATGGTGGCGCATGCCTGTAGTCCCAGCTACTGGGGAGGCTGAGGCAGAAGGATTGCTTGAGCCCAGGAGTTTGAGGTTGCTGTGAGCTAGGCTGACGCCATGGTACTCACTCTAGCCCGGGCAAAAGAGTGAGACTCTGTCTCAAAAAAAAAAAAAAAAAAGATCAGGGACAAGGCAAGAATGCCTACTCTTGCCACTTGTCTCCAACATAGTACTGGAAGGCCTAGCCAGAGCATTTAGGCAAGGAGGAAAAAAAGTACACAAATTGAAAAGGAAGATGTAAAATTATTTCTGTTTGCAGATATGATCTTTTTTGTGGAAAATCCTAATGATTCCATAAAAAATCTACTGTAACAAACAAATTCAGTACAGTTACAGGATATAAAATCAAAATACAAAAATCAGTTTTGTTTTTGTGTGGTAATGATGAACTATCTGAAAAAGAAATTAACAATCTCATTTAAAATAGCATCAAAAAGAAAAAAATACTTAGTAATAAATTTAAAAAGGTGAAAGACATATACTGAAAACTATAAAACATTGATGAGTAAAATTAAAGAAGACACAAATAAAGGAAAAGACATTTCTGTATTCATGGATTTGAAGACTTAAAATTGTTAAAATGTCCATACTACCGAAAGCGATCCACAGATTTGATGAGATCCCAATAACGTTTTTTACAGAAATAGAAAAAACAATGCTAAAGTTCCTTTGGAATCACAAAGGACTCTGAATAGACACAAACAATCTTGAGAAAGATGAACAAAGATGGTGGCATTACACTTCTGGATTTGAAAATATATTACGAAGCTACAGTTATTACATCAGTATGTTACTGGCATAAAGACGGACATAAATCTGCATAGCAAAGGACATAATTAACAGAGTGAAAAGGCAACCTACAAAATGGGAGAAAATATTTGTAAACTATATATTTGATAAGGGGTTAATATATATATAAGAAGAAGGAACTCCTACAACTCAATAACAAAAAACCACATAACCCAGTTTTAAAATGGGTAAAGGACTTGAATAAACATTTTTCAAAAGATGTATAAATGTCCAACAGGTATAGGGAAAGATGCTCAACATCGCTAATCAGAGAAATGCAAATTAAAACCACAATTAGATATTGTCTCATACCTGTTAGGATGGCTATTACAAAAAATAGGAAAAAAAAGATAATAAATATCGGTGAGGATGTGGAGACATGGGAACCCTTGTACACCATTGGTGGGAATATGAAATGGTGCAGGCACTATGTAAAAACGTTAAGGAATTTCCTCAAAATATTAAAAATTGAACTACCATATGATCTAGCAATCCTATTTCTGGGTATTTGTCCAAAATAATTGAAGTCAGGATCTGGAAGAGATATTTACATTTACGTATTTATTGCAGCATTATTCACAATAGCCAAGTTTTGGAAACAACCTAAATGTTCACAGATGAATAGATAAAGAAAATGTAGTATATACATACAATGGAATTTTATTCAGCCTTAAAAAAGAAGGAAATTCTGCTACGTGTGACAACATGGATGAACCTGGAGGACATTATGGCAAGTGAAATAAGACAGTCACAGAAGGAAAAATACCACATGATCCCACTTACGTGAGGTACCTAAAATAGTTAAACTCATAGAGTAGAGAGCAGAATGGAAGTTTCCAGGGGCTAGGGGGAAGGGGAAATGAAGAGTTGCTATTTAATGGGTATAAAGTTTCAGTTGTACAAGATGCGTAAGTTCTAGTGATCTGTACAACATTATGCCTATAATTAATATTGTACGCGTAAAAATTAGTTAAGAGGTAGATCTCCTGTTAAATGTTCTGCCACAGTTAGGAAAAAACCCAAATAAGAAACAACTGACTATAAGCTATTGACGAATGCTCAGTAGATTGTCTGTGGTGATTTAGGTAGTTTTTATTTTTGTTTAGGATTTTGTTTGCTTGTTTACCAGTTCGTAAAGCATTCTATGAGACCATTCTTGCCTCTCTTGTGGTCCTTCTTGTAACCAGGGCTGGATTTACACCAGTGTGCATGAGATTCTGATCACAGGTTAACATTTGAGAGGCAAGCAAAAGGCCTACATCTTCCTCACTGCTTTGAAAGTTTACCATTCCCTTTTATTTACGTCAAATTGTTTCCAGCTAATCACTGATATGTTGACATGTAGCACAGAGTAAATAATCTCATCAGCTAACAGAGAACAAATG
This sequence comes from Propithecus coquereli, assembly GCF_000956105.1. Classification (NCBI taxonomy): domain Eukaryota; kingdom Metazoa; phylum Chordata; class Mammalia; order Primates; family Indriidae; genus Propithecus; species Propithecus coquereli. Next base: position 8,146,839 of record NW_012140524.1, on the reverse strand, counting down.
CATTTTTATATATTTTGGAGATTAGTGTTGAATACAAATGAGGAGTAACATAATGACACTGTGAGATTTGTGCAGGGGAATAGGGGGAGGGGAAGGACTTAAAGAGAGGATTTCAGTGGAAATCTCAACAGCCAGCTTTCATCTGTGTGGTCCTTCCTGCGCTCATGGCACATACTTATACCATGATTGACAACCCTTTAATGAGAAAGGCTAAGGTCATGAGACAAAACTCTCTTTTCTTTTTTCTCTTTTTTCCCTCCCCCTTTTTTCTTTCCTTCCTTTCTTTTTCTGCAAAAGCTAGCTATGACGTGTAAGTATTGCACCTGTCACCCTGACCTCCTTGTAGAGCCATCATCCCAGCAACTGTGCAACCAATGCTAAGTACTGTGAATGTAGCTTGTGGGGAACTGAATATATTTAATACCAGTGGAAAATAGGAAACTAAATGTCCTTGTCTGTAAAGTAGGGGTATCAGGCTAAGTGATCCATATGATTGCTTTCCTTAAGATTTTGTATTTGTGAAGCATTTATATGTACATAAATACTTTCACTTTTTCCTCTCATCTCTGAGGAAGTATGTTAAGTTTGAATTTGTCACAATTTCCCAGGGTGACTCTTAGATGAAATGTCACTGACAGCTTGTGGTTTGGACTTTTTGCTTGCTTTCTTTCATTTTTTTGACTCTAGTCGGAAACAACTAGAAGCCATTAAACAACTGCAAGAAGATGCTGTCAACCAGGAAGCCATCCTCAGGAAGAGGCTCCAGGAAGCCAGCCAACGGCTGGCAGATGCAGAGGAACAGGTAGGGTGGCCCTTGACTACATTAGATTCAGGGCAAGTCTCCTCAGACGTTCTTGAAACCATGAAATAAAAATGGAGGAGGAACAACAACAGAAAAACAAAGAGGAACTGTGAAGTTCAGTCCCTAGCGACTAGCAGCGTGCGGAGGAAGTACAGGGGGAGTGTAAGAGAGGCGGTGTCAACAGCTGCTGATGAAACAGGCAACTCTACAGAAGGAGGCAACTTGACATATCAGGACTTCGCCGCTGTAGAAATAGCTCAGGCTCACCAAGCCCGTGCAAACACAGAATTGCAGAAGTTCAGGAGAGGCTTATCACTTCCCTGAGAAGAAAAGCACATTTCCAGCTTTGTGTGCATAATCAGAGTGAGAGCTCTCAAATGCTTGCTTTCCTGGCCACACTGCTAAAATCCAGTATTAACTATCCATATCCAGGTTAAGGATCGACATCAGGCAGCCCACTCTGCCAGGGAAAAAGCTGCGTCTCTACTGCAGAAATTAGAGGAAGCAATTTCGGAACAATGGAACCTGCAAACTATAAATACTGAGTTATCGAAAGCTTGCCAGACCCTTGAGCAGAAGACAAGAAAACTGAAAAGTGAGTAGCAAATATTCACTTATGCCCCAGGTCAGTTCACCCTGAGGTGGGGCAAAAGACCATGGCCATTTTTCCAGATTACAGCTGAGGCATTATTACTGAATTTATGGCAATGAAATGGTTTGAGAAGGCAGTGGGGCTTTCAGAGAGGTTTGCTTAGTGGCTAGGTGCCTGGATTTAACCATTAGCTTTCATTTTTGGTGGTTTAAAACAAGCTGGATTTGTCTGTGACTGCTTTTTCTTTTAAACTGAAATAAAACTTCTCAATATCTTTAAAAATAAACAAGAAGAAAAATCTTGTATGCATGAGATATTTGAACTTGCAAACTGTTTACATATTCTACCCTGATTTTATTAGCTAGTTTTTACCCTTCATATGGTAGAAAAGGCCCTGTCTCTCTCTATTTTCTTGTCAGTGGTAATTTTAGGGGATTGGGCAAAATAATTATAAGTTTGATATGTATCAAAATATTAAATATGTGTAAAAATCCTTTTTGAATTTTAATGCATTTTATACACATTTTGCATCCAAAAATAGGAATCTTTGTCATTTTTCTGTATTGCTTAAAAGAGTGTAAGCATTTAAAAAGGATTTATGTGAAAAGACAATTGTCAAATTACAGATGTCACTATTTGTAAACCAGTTTTATTCTAGAAACATAGTGTGGTAAAAATAAAACTTAGTTTAGCCATTTATCAGACAACAGCTTTTGTTAAGCTAGCTTCTTATTCTATCAGTGTAAATGTTCTTTTTTTAGAAAGTTGGTTGGAGGAATAAACAACTAAATATAAGCTTGAGATAACCTAGAGATGAAAATTTTCAGGCTTGTGTTTGGGATTTATTGTACCCTTTCTACTGTTATTTGAGAAAGCTACTTAAGAGTTTAAGGAATTGTCTAGTTTCAAATTAGCAATGGTTAGTCAACATTTTATTATTATTTTTAAATCCTTATGAACTTTCCAGTTTTCAATAATTCTACATATTAGTTTAGTTTGATTCACTCTGTTAGGCAATGTAAGGCATGCTTTAAGTTACATAGTCTATGTGTTATTTTACTATTGCTCAGAGAACACTGGAGAAGGTTCCCTCGTGATTAGAACTGTTCACGTTGAGACATGAATCATAAGGCATTCCAGATTTGGCTTAAGGTGTGTCTGCTTTAGACACTGTGCTCAGAGGACTAATCTTTTGCTCCAGTTATATTCATTTGTTGATTAAATCAATATTATACTCCAGTTTTATAAACTACTAAGAATTTATGTTCCTTTTTTCTTCCCATGATTTCCTTATAGTACTTTCTTGGAATAGTCAACTTTTGTAACTTATTCCAAAGTATACATTCTTGATATTATGAACTTGCTATTATTGTCTTCCCAGTTTATCCTCAGGGGATAATTGATTTAAATATTATTAAAAGCAGAATATGAAAGCTGTCTTGGGTTGAATGCATCTATTTTTTTCCTGCCTGGATACAGTAGGGTTGGACACTTCCTTTTTATCTTGAGTTGCTCATAACCTGCCCGGATTTATGAAATCCCTGACTTGTTTGTGTCTTTTGCCGCCCAAAGAAGGCATACATATCAGGATTTTGCTCAGAAGACCATTTGCTTTTGAAGATCTTTCTACCCATGCCCTTAATAGTCAATCTTTGGGAGAAGAAGGAAATCTACATAGCACATATTTTCAAAATGTTCTATACAGCAGATATTCCAGATAGGCTGTGAACAATGTCAACGAGGTAGGACAGTTATCACACAAACACATCCACGCACAGCCCACCATGACCACTGCCGCCCATGCTGTTTGAATTCTGAGTCAGACGTTTGAATTCTGAGTCAGAAAACAAAAATATTTAAGTCTATTTAGCTTTTCTGAAACTCTCTGGCTAGTTTAATAAATTCATGAAGTGTTGAAGGCAATTGCTTTCTGATCCATCTAAGAAGATTCATCAGTAAATTGTGTGGGGATGCAGTTGGTTTGTCCAAATGTTTAGATCAATGTGCTCAGTATTGACAGACTGGAACTAGGAATTTGTGTTATTCGGTTAGAAATCCTAAACTTTGTGTTGAATAAATAATCTTGTTCAAGTTTTCCAGGGCCACTGGGACTGGACTGATTTAAGAGATAATTAGTGCGCATGCTTTCATGAAATGTGCCATTAGAACTATTAAATTCCTTGGGTGGTTACTTACATATTTTCTTTCTTCTGCTTCTTTGTTTATATCTAAGCATCTTGTTAACATAGGCAATACTGAATGATAATGAGTGTTTGCTTTAGAAAGGAAATTTTAAAAGTTTCTTGGATCTAGTATATGCATATAACATACTGGGATGATCTCATGTACAGAAATCATAGACTAATTTTTCTAAACTATCATTCCCTTACTATTCACTATCTCTTGTCCCTATCTAACATGAAATCTTCATTGAGTCAGTCATTTAATAGACAGTGGGGGAATTGCCTTTAGGAACCATAAATATTTCCTTGGGGAAAGATCCTGAGACACTCCTGTATATTATAATTCCTTATATCAATATAGTAACTGCATATGAACTTCATAGTTTAGAGAAGACTTTTCACTTAGACGATCTCGCCGAACACTCTGCTAGCTTGCTATTCTTAGCGTGGAGGGCATGACGTATGGGAGAGGAAAGAGCCTTAGGGCTTTGAGGATGGATGCAAATGAGAGCCACTGTCCTCAGTAGTCAGTAAACAAGAGGGAAATGAGCCAAAGACGAGGGGATCCAGGTGATTGAGGCACTTAAAGATAGACGGTGTTGGGATGAGTGCCAAGGAGAAAACCAAAGCCAAATGCAGCTTGCTGAACAGCTCCAGTGAGCTGAGGACCCAAGTGTTTTCCCAAATGAAAAATGCAGGTATGGATGAAATTATCCAGGAAATGTAGTATAATGATTAAGAGCATGGGATTTCAAGTTAAACCTGTATTCAAAGTCTGCAAAAGAGTAGCTGCATATAGTTGGGGAAACCACTTTGCCTCTCTGAGCTTCAGTATCTTTTTCTGTTAAATGCAGTTGTTGTAAATTATAAATAACATAACAAACGCAAAATGGTAGGTAGTGTTTGGTCACAGTTGGTATACGTGCTCTGCTAGAGCACGTGTCTGTGACATGAATCACCACATTTGTGATTGGTAAATGGGGAATGACATGGTAGTGTAATATGGAAGTTACATTGTTTCATTCATGATTTTCTTGGGAATAGGATTTGGACTGGTAGGAATAGAATTCTCATCTTCAGCAGGAAAGGAAAAAGCCCTTAGCTTGGCTGCTGATCAGGCAGGAGCCCTCTCAGCTTTATTTTGAGAAAATTAAAAACAAGTGTCTGCACCTGGGCCTCCCTCCCACGAGATGATCAACCCCAGCCTTACAGAGCCCTCAACTCTGGCAGATCAGACTCCCTTCTGCGTGCACTTTCGCAACCTCTCTGCCTCTGAGGTCTGCTTCCATCTGTGTTTTCTTTGCACCCCATGAGCACTGTTCCAGTGAAAGCTAAGAATCACTGGCATTTCCACTCTACTGTCTTTGTGTATTTCTGATATCCTGTAAGGCATTTTAAGATCATGTCTGAGTTATCTATGTTATCTTCCTAGGCACTAATAATTTAATAATTGTGGGTTAGTACTCTGGTTATAATGTTGCCTATATTTTTTTAGCGGTTTCTTCCTAACCCTATTTATCTCATAAACCCTGTGGTATTTCTGTTCTTAAAATTTTTCATTCTTTTTTATTCATGTTTACTTAACATATCATAAAATGTTCAGATCTTGAGTGTATTCAACCAGTTAGATAAATGCACATCCAAACACAGAGCTTCTATCACCCCAGAGACTTTCCTTGTGCCACTTCCCTGGCAATGCCTCTTCCCCACCTCCACCACCAGAAGGAGCAACCACTGATCTGACAGGTTAGTTTAGCCTACTCTAGAATTGAGTTATACTGGACGTACTTCTTTGTGTGTTTCTCTTCTTTTCCTCAGCATAATATTTTTGAGATTCATCTATGTTGTGTTTATCAGGAATATATTTTTATTGTTGAGTTGCATGTGTTCGTATGAGCATTCCAAATTTGATTGACTTTTCCTATTTTTGGATATATTAAGTATTTGCAGTTTGGGGTTGTAATGGATAAAGCTGCTAGAACATCTACGTAACAGGTCTTTGTGGACATGTGTTTTTATTTCACCTAGAATAATTAGGAGTAGAATCGTTAGGTCATAGAGTATTTGTGGTTCTACCTTTTTAAGCAACTGTCAGTTTTCCGTAGTGTTTGTAGCATTTCACTCTCCCAACCAGCATGTGTGGGAGTTCCAGATGTTCCGCATCTTCAGTGTTTGGTAGTGCCAGTCTTTTTCATTTTAGCCACTCTACTGGGTATTTCATTGTGATTTTAATTTGCATTCTTCAGATGACTAATGATGTTGAACACTTTCTCTTGTGCCGATTGGCCATTGTACATCTTCTTTTTGAAGCCTCTAAGTGTTTTGCCCATTTTAAAATAGGTTGTTTGTCCTTTTATTACTGGATATAAGTCCTTTGACAGATATATACTGAACAGTTTCTCTTAGTCTGTGATTTTTAATGAACCCCAATATTTTTAATACACAATTTTGCAGAACATGAGGTTTTTTTCAGGAATATATAAATTATGTTATTAAAGTCTATATTCTATAAATGTCAGCCATCATTGCTAGCTAACATTATTACAGCTCTAATAAAGTTATGGTTTTCATTTTCAAGAGTCAATTAATGGTGGGGCCTTTGCCTGAAAGCCTTATTGCACAGTCATTTAGAAAGTTGCTTTATTTCAGCTTCCTGCAAAGGCAATGTATCCAAGACACCTGGTCCCATCCTACATCACAGGTGGCAACAGCAGGGGACACAGTGGCCATTGTTTTGCTTCTATATGAAGACTAAATGTTCTAGAGACATCTGCAGGCCCAACTCCAAACACACAAAGATTATGCAAAGGCGAATGCAAATTGAGGTCATAAGGCAGCTTGTTTTGCCATGTGGAAAATATGGAAATAGTTGCTACACATTGCACAAAACATCTGTTGAAACTGGTTTTCAATTTGAATGCTTTGAGATAGAGTCTGTCTAAAACCCAAGATTGCCTGGTGGGCAAGCAGATGGGTAATTTCGACAGTCTTATAGTATTATATTTCTTAATGAAATAATTCTGAACCATAAGATTAATTTGGTAATTCTAAGACAGTATTTTGTATTTCAGAGATACATGACCTTCAGAAACATGATGGCCACTTCTGAAAACTTTGGTTGCTATTATTTAGCTGTAGGTCAGGAGAAGGCGGGGCCTTCTCCCTTAATTAAGTTAACACAAAGATTTTTCAAAAATCTAATCTTTACTAAAGTTCTAAGTATTAATAAGAAAAAAATTGTAATTATTTTAACAGGTTAGAAATACTTTTAAAAAATTGTATTTACTGGGCCTAGTACTGTGCCAAGCCTAGTTGAAA
>NW_012140524.1:8127513-8139844 GCF_000956105.1 Propithecus coquereli | reverse complement strand
AGCCCTTTTGCCTGAAAAACAATTAAAAATTAGATTATGTATTCCTTTTCACATATGTTAGCATTATGTTCATGACTCAGAATTTCTTCAGGCTATTAAGATATAAAACTGTTGATCTATAAAATACGAAGCACCAGATTTCTATGTGTTTTGGATACCAGAGTATCTGCTGTTAATAATTTTTCTGGTTGTTAATGATAAAAAAAAAAAATAGTGGTAGCAATTAATATGCTTCCATCTAGCAGAGTTCCCTAACCTTGTTTAAATTTTGCTTTTTATCTTCTGTGGGCTGAGAAATCAGTCAAGCTAGTGAGAATTATGTATACATTCAGAGCCCACTGCCTGAGTGGAAGTGTGAGATTTGCCACAGGCATAAAGGGCATGGATATCAGTAGCTATTTTGGTTGTTCAAAAGATTTGGGCTTATTTTTTCATTCTTGGCTATATTTCAAAGAGTATGGCGTGTCCAAGAAATAATATGTTATTATGGAAATCAAAGAGTTAGGTATTTTTCCCCATTTCCATTGTTTCAGGGATAAGACTTGGGAAGTTACTGGCAAGCAGGTTTTAGTTAAGTAGAAAGGCAAATATTTTTAAGTTCATAGAATAGTACCCCCCGGATTGAGCACTGTTCCATGAGTCCAAGCTCAGCTCTGACAGTTGATGTTTCAATCCTCTGGACACCAATGTTTTCATGATCTCAGATCTGCTTGTAGGATTCTGGGTTTCTAGGGCTACAATTCTAGGGCTCAAGCAGAGGTTTATAGGTTAGAGGATTTCTGTATCAGTAGGAGGTTGGATTGAATGACTTCAAGGTATATACTTACGTTAAGATTGGATAATTCTGTGACTCACTTCTAGAAGACAATTCACTTGCAGCTACCAGGGTAAATTTTAAACACCCAGGGGTGATAATGGTTTAGCTGTTCCAGCTTGCTTCTCCATTGTCCCCAGTCACAAGCTGAGAATGCCATCCTCAGATGTGGTCGTTCTCCCTCTCCTTTCCTTTGGGCCCCAAACTTAAAGCCATTAAAAATTTATGAAGCAATGATACGAATTGAGAGAAAGGAAGTTAAAAATGGTCATATTGAGCTGGTTATACATTCTCTTTGTAGCAACAGTTGAGTCGCTTCGAAAGAAGTTAATCGAAGGGGGACTCCATGGCTTGCTGTTTCAGGTAAAAAGAAAAAAAACAACAACAAAGAAAAACCTCTGTGATATGTGTTTACTCACTGTGTGGGGAAGATGTCTGACCCATGTAAGGTTTTGAAGCTAGTTCATGATATATAAATGACTTTAATCACTAAGTTAAATTATCAACTTAGAAGAAAATGCTTTGGGGGACTTTGTTCTCTTACTGAAAGCATCTAGCAACACGAGAGTGGAGAACTCACATTACTGAGGCTCCTGATAACACCTTCCAAAGAGGAAGCATTTTAGAATTTACTTGGCCCAGCCACTGTATCTATTAGCAGAGAGCCAGTTTTTTAGTCGTAGACACCTCCTTTCTGACAGTAAGAGTACCTCCTTCAATTTGTAATCTTATGTTGAAATTTTGAATACTTTCGAATAGGCTTTGCTGGTTACTGTTGCTTTTTTCTTTCTCCTGTTTGAATTAAACTTTCTACTCCTTTCTGTCTGGATGTCTCCATATATCCCTGGTAGAGCTGAATGTATTTCTCTCCCTTATGAGGCTTGGTGAATCTCCTTTTTGCTCATAAGTGAAGAACATAAGGGACCAACCAGCCAGGTTGTTGCTGGAGAAGGGGATGGAGGAGGAAAGAAGAAGGGTGATATTTGCATGGATCTGTTTCCTGGGGATAATGCAGACACATCTGTTTAAGCAGGGAAAAAAAATTATTCATGTGGAAGATTAAGCTAGGCAGAGTGCCTAAAAAGCCCTTGGCTATAAGTTGAGCTAGAAAAACCTCCGCATCTAAAGATGCTTTAATCATCTCAAGAACACCAACATTTCATCTTATAACTATGATAGATATATATCCGCCTCTTGGATCGAGGCCACGATTTTATTGCTATAAATTTTCATGGACACATTTCACTACTCTGAGTTCTATCTCCAACCAGCTTTTTGGCCTCTGCCTAAAAATGTCAGTGAAAAAAACTTTGTTTCTTGTTCATGATCTTCGATTTTCATTCCTAGATCAAGTGATGGTGGAAATACAATGAGAGGTTTACAGTTACAAATGTGTTCCCATAAAATAGAATACAAGATTAAAAAAAAAAAAAACTGGTCAATTTTACCCACCTTAGGTAGTGTCATATTTGAAGTCTAATGTGTTTTGTATCTTTGACACTTTCTTCATTCTGTCTTTGAATGCACTTCACCATTTTCTCATGACAGAGCTTTTTAGATGAAAGATTTCCTTACTATGATCCCCTGTCCTGCACAGATACAGTTCAACAACCTCTTCAAGGAAAATTGGTTAGTATAAACATTTTGAAATTATTTAGAATCCACATCTATGCCCAAATAGAAAGCTAAGTCCAGTGTGTATTAGTAGCCTTAGCATTTTAAACTGTATTGCTAAGAGCTTATCAGATGAAGCAATGGATACCTATTTTTTTCTTTATCTCACATACACAAACATGTAATTCTGGTTGGTCCTAAGAAGTAGCAATATTTCAAAATCTTTTATTGCAGTATCATGAAGCATTTTATAACTAAGCTTGCCCCCTCACTCATACCTGTTTCCTCAGAGCCTTTGTTTATAGCAAAGTGTCAATTATTTGGAATTGATGATGTTAGCATTCTGCTAAGTTTTTGAACTATGATTTTTTGATAAGAATTATAATTTACTTATATGGTACATTTAATCAAACACATCAAAGCTTTTTTTACTTGACATCATTTATTTCCTTCCTGACCTCTCTCACGGGGTCATTTGAGACTAGTGATTGTCTTTCTATCTTTGAAGGTGAAGAGAGTAGATTATGAAATGTATTATGTTACACTCTTTTAGACAACTAATAATACTTGGTTTTCTGTTCAGAAGCAGTGTTGCCACAAACTATACGGTGGTCAAGAAGCCAGAATACATCAGACGCCCCTGACCTTGAAACATACGTGCTGGTATACACCTCTGCTGGGTAAGCATGGGTACCCCTCTCCTACAGCTGCTCAGACACAGCTGGGGGTGGGATTCATTGGAAAGGGAAAATAATTGATCACAATTGTATTTGTATCGGAAGAATTGTTGAATACTAGATATTTATTCTTGAATTCAGTCAATCAATATATATTTGAGTACTTACTCTGTGCAAGGCACTATATTATGCATAATAAAGTATAAGTCCTAAAGTCTCTCACGGACAGGGGAGAGACAAGATGTGGGCTCAGAGAAGTCAAAGAAGACTCCATAGAAGAGGATAGAGTTAAATCAGCCTTGAAAGATGGGTTGGATTTGGAAAAGCAAAATGTGTCAAAAAACCTATTCCAATGGGTGAGAGTGATATGAGCAAACAAAACAAAAAATAAAAGGAGAAGTAAGAATGCAAAAGGCTTAAGTGTTGAAGAAGAGTCAAAGCTGCACAAGTCATTTTGGAAACAAAAGGATTCAAGTTGAGGTACAGTAGAATATAATTTTGGAGAAGGAAAAGCAGGTGTGGGTCAAATTGTAGACTATTGCTCAATGCCAGGCTAAGGAGAAAGGCTTTATCCTAGGACATGCTCAAAGTAGTGACATCTCTCAGCACAACCTGCATGTGGCTAAAAGCAAAAGTTAATGTCTGGTTCTGAAATGTCAAAAGAAATGGGATGATCATCAAAATAAATTTAAGAAGGAATAAAGAGATAGCAGAGTGATTTGTGGATCATTTAAACTTGAGAAGGTCACTACTGATGGAGTGTCCATGTGTGTCAGACAGTGGATTAGTGCTTTATAGAGATTATTATATTCACAATAACTTGGTGATAACCACCACCAACAATAGCAGCCCTTAAAGAGCGCTCACTATGTACCAGGCACAGTGCTATGCTCTTTTTCTTTTTTTTTTTGAGACAGAGTCTCACTGTGTTGCCCGGACTAGAGTGCCGAGGCGTCAGCCTAGCTCACAGCAACCTCAAACTCCTGGGCTCAAGCGATCCTCCTGCCTCAGCCTCCCCAGTAGCTGGGACTACAGGCATGCGCCACCATGCCCAGCTAATTTTTTCTATATATTTTTAGTTGTCCAATTAATTTCTTTCTATTTTTAGTAGAGACGGGGTCTCGCTCTTGCTCAGGCTGGTTTCGAACTCCTGAGCTCAAACAATCCGCCCGCCTCGGCCTCCCAGAGAGCTAGGATTACAGGTGTGAGCCACCACGCCCGGCCCAGTGCTATGCTCTTAACATATCTATTAACTCATTGAATCCTCACATTCCCATGAGATAGGTGTTTATGTAATTCCCATTTTAAAGATGAAAAAACAGAGGAACGTTGAAAAAGTAATTTGCCCAAGGTCATCTCTTATTTCATGTATAAGTAACGAAAGCTCAGAGTGGCTTAGTTACTAATTCAAGATCACACAGCTGGTATGTGGCAGAGCCAGGATTTGAACTAAAAAATTGTGATTGACTCTAAAGCCCTTGTTTTTTTTCATTAAACTCTGCTGCTTCCTATACTGAGAAACACACATAAGACGGTTTCTCAAAAAGGGCAGTTTGTCATCCCAATCTATTTCCTGCATTACTCTCTGACAGGTTCTGATCACAATATCTGATGCTTTTCTCTTCAGGGGTCTGCAAAGTTGTTTGGTAAAGGGCCGGATAGTAAATATTTCAGTTTCTGCTGCCACTACTAAACTTTCCTGTTCTATTACGCAAAGGTCTTCTGGCCTCCCCAACAACCCCTCTTTTTTAAAAAAATATTTGTCATTTCCACCTTCATGTAACTAGGCATCAAAGGCGTTTATGTTAAAATGTTAATAGAATTGGGTTGAGTTTTGCTTTTTCAGAAATGGTCCAATCTCTTAAGAGGAGAAGAATTTATGCTTTAATACAGTTTAAACCAGAAATCCATCTCTATTTTTATTCTTTTCTGTTCTTTGCAGATGCCTTATCTCTGGATAGTCTTACAGCGATTCCAAGGCTGGAAGTGACACCCTTCTCATGTGTAGCCAACCGAATCCATGCTTCGTGTGGAAAGCCCCAATATGAAGAAATAAAGGATGGTGCTTTGAATGTGACAAGACAGCACAAGTAAGTTAAAAGAGCGAACTTTACTTAACCCTACTCTTTATGGGTGGCCTAGTCCCAATGCCTAACATTTTAACTGATTAAATTTTCATATTCTGAGATCATAACATCTTTATTGTAAAAATTCTCTAACTTTCTGAAAATTTACAATTTTAAAGTAAAGACATCACTGTAGTTTTCTCGTTTCTTTTGAATTTCATAATTTCCATTCTAAAATTTAGAAGACAAATTAGACTACCTAAGATGTTTCCCAGTTTTTAGGAATATACCACATACTGCTAAATTAACTAAGGTGGGTTGTGATCACATTTCTATTCCTTTCATACTCAAGCTTAACATGCCTTTGGGAACCTCCTGTCCTTGTACCCATCCCTGCCCTTTTTAAGAACCCTGACTGATCTTCCAATCTAAAGGGGGGAAAAAACCCCACCGTCACCAATAGACTTTCTCCTACAATATTCTCAACACTACACTCCGCCACGTGTGGGTTTTTCCCCCACGCACTAACCAATTCTCCAGCAGACATCACATGAGCATCCTCTAACTCAATTCAGTTCTGACGCTATTTACTTGGAGGTAGTGTCAGATGCCATAGGTTACGGGGTCAGTCCCACAAGACTGCCCCCACTTCAGATGCCAATCTCAAGTCCCAGGTTGTGACCTGTACTTCTGACTAACTGGCTATAGGTTGGGTGTTCCGATGACCCCCTCCTTGGGTTTAATTAATTTCCTAGAATGGCTCACAGAACTCAGGGAAGCACTTTACTTACGTTTACCCGTTTCTTACAAAGGGTATTTTAAAGTATACAAATGAACAGCCAGATGAAGAGATATACAGGGTTTGGAAGGGTCCCAAGTGCAGGAGCTTCTGACTCCGTGGAGTTAGGGTGTGCCACCCTCCGGGCATGTGGGTGTGTTCTTGCTCTTCAGCCCAGAGGCTCTCTGAGCCCTGTGCTTTAGGATTTGTATGGAGGCTTCATTACATAGGCACGATCGATTAAATCATTGGTCGTTGTTGATCGACTCAGCCTTCAGCCCCTCTCCCTGCCAAAGGAGGTTGGGGGGCTGGGGCTAAAAGTTCCAGCCCTCTAATCACATGATTGGTTCCCCTGGCAGTCAGCCCCCTTCCTGAAGCCATCTAGGACTCCACCAAGAGTCACCCCATTAGGAAAAATGATGCTCCTATCACCTAGGAATTTCAAGGGATTTAGGAGCTCTGTGTCAAACACTATCATTCAGGAAATTACAAAGGTCTTAGGAGCTTTGTGTCAGGAACCAGGGTTAGAGATCAAATATTAGAACAAAAGATTCTCTTAATGCCCCTATCTACAAGGTTTTAGGAGCTCTGTCTCAGGAACTGGAATATCAACTCTACACTGCCAAGTTAACATACATAGGTTTTGATCATATTTCTGTGTCTTTTACAGTCAAGGTTAACAAACAAGCCTTTAGGAACCTACCCCTGTCCCTGCATCCCTTCCTCTTTTGATGCTTGTTTGCACTCACCTGCCTTGTTAAGTACACAGACTAATCTTCCTTAGGACAAATTCAGAAATGTCAGTGGAGTTTGGAAGACCTACCTGCCCCAGTGAAATGTCTTTTCTGTATTGAGGGTGGGGAAGGAAGACTTTGAATTGAAAATTCCTTTTCATTTTTGGCTGGATTTTCTGTTGTTTTAACTTCTCTCTGATGAAGGTGGGAGCTCTCTTTCATCATGTCTTAAGCCATAAACTTAATTAGAAATTTGATAAATTTGGGACTGGGGGAAGAGGAGTGGGAACTATGTTATAGTTTGGTATCTGCTAAAATGTGTAGTTTTTCTATCTGTAGTAAATAATTCCACTTTCTACTGTCAGGTGCCCAGGCCCCACAGGTGGCCCCCACCCAGGAACAGATCTTTCAGGCTGTATCAGGATGAATGATGAACTAAGAATGGAAGTGAGTGTTTCATTTTCAGTATTACCATATCCTGTTCCTCGCCTATGGGTGTTCTTTTTCTTTTTCCCTTTCTTTGTATCTCTCTCTCTCTCTCTCTCTCTCTCTCTTTTTTTTTTTTTAAGTATTATAGATACTCTTATAGCAAGTAGGAGTCCAACACCACAAAACTCAGATGCATGAGAAATGTCAACCTTTGAAGTCAAGAAATTGAAATTCAGCCATCCGGGGGGCTTTCTGCCCCTTGGATAGTATGAACTCTGGGTTATATAACCAAAAGGAGATTTCGATGAAGCATGCTGAACTTTTTGAGAGGCAGGCTGGCTTGGGACTTAATTCACTAATGACTGTAAGAAGTTCCAGGTCCCATTGATTCTCTAAGAATTGATGTCAAGGCCAGATAAACTTTGAGGGGCTGGCCCTTTGTTGAAGACCACAAAGCAGGGCCAGGTCCATGGAGACTATCTGTCCCTGAGGTCAGGTACTAATACCACTTCCCTATCCAAGAAGAGAATAACAATAAATGACTCGAAGGCCACTTAGGGTCAACTCCCTAGATCCTTGAAATGTGGTTGGAGTGCCTTCCTCAGTCTTCAGCCTGAGCTTGAGCCCCGTAATCCTCTCAATCAAATGGAGCAGACGGATTTCAGGATATGACAATCTATCCTCCTCTTTGTTTTTCTAACACTTTTATTGAGATAGAATTCACAATTCATTAATTTAAGTTGTTCAATTATTAAATGACTTTCAGTATATTCATAGAGTTATGCAACCATCGCCACAATTTTAGAACATTTTAATTACCCCCCAAAGAAACTGTATACCCGTTAGCAGTGTCTCCCTATTTCCCCTACCCCTATACCCCCAGCTCTAGGCAACCACCAATCCACTTTCTGTTCTATAGATTTGCCTATTCTGGACATCTTATATAAACAGGGTAATACACTATGTGACCTCTTGTGTCTGGCTTCTTTCACTTAACATAAAGTTTTCAAGGTTCACCCATGTTGTAGCATGTTATCAGCACTTCATTAATTTGCATGACCAAATAACATTCCATTGTGTAGATATACCACATTGTGTTTATTCATTCATCAGTTGATGGACATTTGAATTGTTTCTACTCTTTGGCTATTGTGAATAATGCTATTAACATTAGTGTATAAGTTTTCGTGTAAACATGTTTTTAATTTTGGGGAGTATATATCTAGGAGTAGAATTGCTGTATCATATGGTAACTCTACGTTTAATGTTTTGAGGAACTGCAAAACAGACTTCCAGAATGGCTACACCATTTTACATTTCCACAAGCAGTGTATGAAGATTCCAATTTCTCTGCATCCTCACCAATACTTGTCTGTTTTTTTTTTTTGATTATAGCCATCTTTGTGGGTACAAAGTGATATCTCATTGTGGTTTTGATTTGCGTTTCTCTAACGATTAATGATATTGTACATCTTTTCATGTGCTCCTTGACTATTTGTATATCTTCTTTGGAGATGTGTCTACTCGGATCTTTTGCCCATTTTTAAAATGGGGTTATATTTCTTTTTACTATTGAGATGTGCAAGTTGTTATTATTCTTCCTTTTAAGTGTGCGTATCTGACATCTTTTTCTGGTCATTAGTACCTGTCTTATTCAGTGACTAAGAAAAAGAAAGAAAAAGGAAATGAATCTATTTTGCTATTACTTAGCAATTCTTATAAAGTTTTAATAAAGGAAGTTGAACTTGGAAGCTTACAGGATGTTGGGTTATTAGTAATTCCCTTTTTATCTGGCACTGACTTCACAAAGAAGGAAGAAACAAATACCAGTTGTGTACCAGACACTTTGTAGGAAAGCATTTCCCCGTGCCATGTTATTAATCCTCCCTATGCTTTGAGTGTAGTATTCTCTGCTTTTTACAAAGGAGGCAACTAAAGGTGAGAGAAGTTAGATAACCTGTCCAAAATCACTCAACTAGTAAGTAGCAAAGTCAATTCCAATTTAGGTTTGTCTAGCTTCAAAGGGTATGCCCTTTCCACAACCATAGTGCACTGAATTTAGACATTTCAATTGTAATAATCCCTTATAGTTACCTTGAAAGTGGATTTTTGGCTAAGAAATGTACTGCCTTATGTATCCAAAAGGACCTCCTCATTGACTCTTATTAGGATATGTGACCAGGTGTTTTTTCTAAGTCTTGACACCCATTAAGGAGTAGATGCTAACAGGGATCATGGCAGAACTCCTGTCAAATGTTCCTGGGGAAATGTATAGGTTCCCTGAAGGTTTTCAGGCTCTCTTTGCCATTTCTTCTGTAGTCCCCAGGAATTAATCTGTTGGCTGTAATTTGTGATGGATAACATCAATTCCTCACCTTCCCTGTTCCAGGTTTTTGCTCCACTGAAGAACCCGGGTAGCCTGGTAGCTGTACTCCCATCCCCCACCTCCCTTGTCCCTTGAGCACCTCGCCACCTGCCACCCTTTTTTACTCCCTATCTTTTAAGCACATAGAAAATTCTCCTTACAAAATGCTTTTCTTTTTTTTCTTTTTTTTTTTAAAGACAGAGTCTCACTGTGTTGCCCAGGCTAGAGTGCCATGGTGTCATCCTAGCTCACAGCAACCTCAAACTCCTGGACTCAAGCGATCCTTCTGCCTTAGCCTCCTGAGTAGCTGGGACTACAGGCATGCGCCACCACGTCCGGCTAATTTTTTCTATATATTTTTAGTTGTCCAATTAATTTCTTTCTATTTTTAGTAGAGACAGAGTCTCGCTCTTGCTCAGGCTGGTCTCGAACTCCTGAGCTCAAACGATCCTCCCGCCTCAGCCTCCCAGAGTGCTAGGATTACAGGCGTGAGCCACCGCACCTGGCCTAGAGAATGCTTTTCTAAGTATTTTCTTCAGTAATAAGTACAGGGAATTAGAATAAAATATAAGAAATTATTAAAAAACATAATCCGTGTTCATCCCAGTGGACCCCAAAATTGATAGTGTTTTCTTAACTCCTTGGTTTTCAACAATGGATTTTGTCCATCTCTACAGGCTTCTAACAAACAACATGACCTGGTGTTCAAGGCCCTCTCTAACCTGGTTGCAACCTACCTTTCTACTTTAGTTTCCAGTCACTGCCTGTGGCTGTCCCTGAATGTCAGGCAAACCAGGTGGCTCGTATCGTCAGAACATATTGCACAAACCTGTTGGTGCTGTTTCCTCCGCCCAGAACACTGTTCCCGTTTCCATTTATCAAACTTCTATTCGATTGTCAAGGCGCATTTCAAAAACCAATAAAGCTTTTCTTGTGGTAGCATAAAATGTTGCCAGTCAGGCATCTCCAGTCCTTCTTGAGGTGGAAATCGTAACGGAAGGGGGAAGATCAGGTGTTTCTCAGGGTTGGCTCTTTGTGTGAACTCTGGAAAAGTCTCATGGTCTTAGGCCTCAGTTTCCTCATGTCTCTACTATCCCACTCAGGAAAAAACTAAGTTCATTCCTTTCTTTGAGACCCCAATAACACTTTGTCACCTATTTTCTGGTTGCATTGTAGTTATTCATTTTCTTGTACTTATTCCTATATTGGATCAGCTTGCCAGAGAATGCCTTTATTTGGCCATTAATGAATGTGCATCTAGCACCCTGTATAGATTTGTGGACAGTAGCACCCGTTATTGTTTGTTGAATGTCTATTTATTTATTTTGACTCACCACAAGGTCTATTTAAAACATTGACAGCGAGCACTTAATTAATTTACTGTTTTCTGACTCCTTTCTTTGGACTGGTGCCCCTAAGTGCAAGATTTACTTTTTATTCCTTCCCCACATTCACAGAAGAACCTGTATTCTAGCATCTTTATCAGAATGCACAATGTAAGGTAGCAGTGAACATCAGTATTTTTAAGAGGGTCTTTGAGAGAGCAAAGGACTCTAAGAGAAATGTCTCAAAAAGAACATCTCATAGTAAAATAATTTGGAGCCCATTTTGGAACATTCTTGAGGAAACTTCTTTACTGACCCAATGACTTAGTTTATTTGGGATCTTCTGGTATAGCTTGGAAAGAAGGAAATAAATTATTTCCAGTTTTTATCTTTTAGAGATTCATACTGTAATATTTATGGCTGAAATGTTGCAATATCTGGGATTTGCTTCCAAGCACTGCAGGGGTAGGCTCAGTGGGTGAGAGTTTGAAACAAGATTTGTCATAGCTTGATAATTGTTGAAGCTGTGTGATATATATACAAGGATTAATTTTTCTGTTCTGTCTACTTGTATATTTATACAAATTTTTTCCCAGTATTCCTTAGAATTTTTAGCCACATGGTATAGGTTTTGGAATCAAGTAGACCTGGATTTAAGGCTGACTCTAAGCCAGGTGCAGTGGCTCATGCCTATAACCCTAGCCCTCTGGGAGGCCAAGGCAGGAGGATCGCTTGAGGTGAGGAGTTCAAGACCAGCCTGAGCAAGGGCGAGACCCCATCTGTACTAAAAATAGAAAAATTAGCTGGGCATTATGGCGTGCACCTGTAGTCCCTGCTTCTCAGGAAGCTGAGGCAGGAGGATTGCTTGAGCCCAGGAGTTTGAGGTTACAGTGAGTTAGGCACTGTACCCTGGGCAGCAGAGCGAGACTCTGTCTCAAAAAAGTAAACAAAGAAAAAACTGGCTCTATTACTTATTAAGTGTTTGAACTTGGACAAGTGGCCTAACCTGTCTGAATTTGTCCCCTGTGAAATAGAGATATTACTTTTCAGGGTTCTTTTGGGGATTCAAATACACACACACACACACACACACACACACACGCACGCACGCACACATCCTGCACAGCTAAGTTCTGGCCTAACCAGTTCATGGAAACAAACCAATTAGGTCATATTTAAAGGAAAGATACTGCCTCACAATGCCTTTTCCCCACTTGCTGATGAGTAAGAAGGCCTTTCTTTTTCATGGAGTCCCTTCCCTACGTTTTCAAGAATCTGCAGAGGTGCATACCTAATGTATCACCATGTTCTTCAGGCCTCACCAAGGAGTGGGTTCTAGGTAGGCACTTAACCGCTTGAGAAATTGTGGGGCAAAGAAGTTGGTTTTCCTGCTCACATCTCTGCAGTCCCTTTGTTCACTGCACACTGCTGACCTCCTTACTCTGTGTCTGGGCCTCTGAGGATGTCCCTTTCCTGCTTAGTAGAGAGACGACTCTCTCTTCTCTTTTTTTTTTTTTGAGACAGAGTCT
>NW_012140524.1:8124578-8127233 GCF_000956105.1 Propithecus coquereli | reverse complement strand
GACTCTCCCTTCTTGTTCCAGCACTTTTAGAAAGGGGTCCCACAGTGGTGTTGGGTGGATTCCTTGTGATGTGGTTGTTAAAATTACCTTCTGCCTTTCAAGACACATAGATAATCCAGGAGGGCCGGGGGACACAGTGGTCAGGAGCACAGTTGCCCACCAAATCCAATGTCACCACTGCCTTCGTCAGCTAGATCTGCTTCCTCAATTCCTCTGCACTCTTGGCAATTTCTCTCTAGGGGCTAGTTGTCCCTCCTTACTCTGTCTTCCTGTTCTTAATCACCATTCCCGCCACTGAGTCTGAAGAGTAAGCAAAGGCTCTCTGGGCCTTTGCAAAAACGGACATGTGCTTAGGTACCTGTTCATGTCCCCAAATATTCCAAGAATTAAGAAGCTCCATGAAAATTCTATGACAACAAAACTGATTCTCTTTTCTACTTTACTTCCATCTCAGTCTGACCCCACTGAGATATTTTGTAACATATGTGAAATATCTGGATCATAGTAAACACTCAAAAAAATTAGCTGTTACCGTCACCCTGAATCAGAATTATCAACAGCGTGAAGCTCAGAGAATACCTTGCAACAGGACAGAGACCTGGACATGAATTTCTCTATTTTTCCTTTGTTCAAAAAAAAAAAAAGAAATCACATACACTAAATATTAAGTGTCTTGCCTGCCTGTGAGTTTTCTTTCGTGTTATTACATGTTTTTGTCTAAGATACACTATCCCTGGGAGGAGGTGATTTATTAAGGCCAAGAACAGGATCAATTTAAAAATATCTCAGAAGATTTTCTGGCCATCGTCTGTCCTGTTCTTCCAAGTTGTGTGTGGGAGAAGCATTAATAACCTTGGAGAATAAATAACATTGCCAGTTGCAAAACTGGGACGTGTAGAAGTTGACTGATAACTGTATTATAAATGAACCTCAAAGTGGTGGGTGCGTCCCGTAGATCTGAGGGTGTGGTGTACCTTTAGTTAGAAATTGAAAAAAAAAAAAAAAACCCTATAAGCAAATGTAGTTTTGTTTAGGTTCCAGTAGTTCTAATCTTTTAGAAAGTTCGTCTTAACATTCTTCCTCTTTTCAGAAATTTTAATGGACCCTGAGTCAAGTCTGAAGCAAGTCTATACAGACTCTGGTCAATTTTTCTTTTGTTCCCAGAAAAATCACATTAATTTATTTTACTAGCATCAGTTGTCTAAAATAGATCCAATAGTAAAAATTACACTGGTCACATAAATGTTTATTAGTAGAAGGATTTCAGATCATAACATCTATAAATTTAAGCAGCATTTGATATGGAAGAGAAAAGATAAAGTAATCCTGGGCGATTACCTAGGCCAATTAATTGCCATTACGAGTATCTTAGAAGTTGTTTCTTATTGTTCTTCATATTTTTTCTATCTAGATATTGAAATAATACTGCTGTGTGTGTGTGTGTGTGTGTGTGGCCTGCATTTGCTGACCCAGCCCATCGGAGAATCTGTCTCACTTGTTCCATGAGTACCTCGGCTACCCCACCCTACATTAGGCTCTTACTGTCAAAAGCAAATGGGCTGGATTTTTCATGTAAATGTCATGCAGGTTAATATTTGAATAGCCTGGACAGGAAGAGCATTCTTCCTGCTCTATGCTATCGGCAGGTGCTAGATGCATTGACTTGAGCCAATCTTATACATGTAAGTAAATCTCTCATCTGAATTTTCCTCTTCACACTCTTAATTTCTTGATTTTCCTTGGTTTTAAAATATATCTAGTAGATTATCTTTTTCATGATCTGTCCGGATCTTGCAATTGGCGTGTGTGGGTTAGTTTCTTCTGTGAGCCTGGGATGCTGACTTGAATAGGGACAACTTTTGGAGCTGGAGGGAAAGAGCACGACAGTGGAAAATTTTTGCTGAGTTACCCTCTACCCCTGGAGGGCTGTAGCTCCAACTTTCATTCACTGTAATCCTAAATTTGAAACTAAATTTTAAAAAAATAATCTCCTTCTTTACTCTGGTTATTCTTACAAGAAGGAAAAAAAAAGTTAGACCAAATTTGGGAAAATTTAGGATATGTTGTATATTGGGTTATTTTCTGATCACTGAGATTTATAAAGTTAATGATTTGGGAATAATATCCAATTGCTTACCTTGCAACTGTTCCAGAACAATGTAGTAATATATGGCTCTTAGATATATGTGATTTATCCAAAATCACGGAATTATTTGTTTAATCAATAAATATTTTATATTTGTCAAAAGCCTTCTAACTAAAATATCTCACATATAAGGTATAGCACAAAAGGCCTTACACAGAGCATTAGGGCAAATGAGACTCCTTTGTAATGTTAGGGAGGCAAGGTGTATTTTTGCTGTATTTATTATTTTGACTTTAAATAGTAATTAGACTCTTTTTTAAAAAAACAACGTTCGTGAAAGTGCTGTGTTCCATTTTCCCTATCTTGGGGACTGATTTAATAGAACAGGAAATAAGAGCTGCATTCTCTTTCATATCTCTTAAACTCAAATATGAATATCTGTGACCCTGATAGGTAAAAGATGAAGTCTTTTCTGACAAAATTAGCTTTTTAGTTATAGTGCAATAATAAGTGTTATTTCAGGCTGCATATAACAACAGTTTTTTAAATGTATTATAGAATGTTAAGTG
>NW_012140524.1:8120885-8121438 GCF_000956105.1 Propithecus coquereli | reverse complement strand
TATTAATAATATTTTCAGACCATGGTTGACCACAGGTAACTGAAACCATGGAAACTGAAACCTCAGATAAGGAGGGACTGCTATAATATGGAGAGAAATTCTCTAACATCTATCAAAATGTTAAATGTACATATCGTCTGCTATGATAGTTCATTTTCCTGGAATTTATCTTATAGGTAAATATGCACACATCCAAAATGACATGTGTAAGCTTATTTATTGCAGTATTGTCTGTAATAACTTGGAAATAAGTCAACTAACTATCAATGGAAGATTATGTTTTGGCATATCCATGTAATCAAATACTAATATGCAGGCACAAAAGATATATAAGGAGACAGGGTATGGTGGCTGATGCCTATAATTTCAGCACTGTGGGAGGCCCCAGATAGGAAGATTGCTTGAGGCCAGGACTTTGAGACCAGGCTGGGCAACAAAGGAAGACTCTGTCTGTACCAAAAAAAAAAAAAATTAGCCGGGCATGGTGATGTGCATCTGTGTTCCCAGCGACTTGGGAGGCTGAGGCAGGATTGCTTGAGCCCAGGAGTTGAAA
>NW_012140524.1:8116790-8119585 GCF_000956105.1 Propithecus coquereli | reverse complement strand
TTTCTTTTAAGAAATCTTCTATGGCTTGGCTTAGATTTCTTGTGGACCTTACCTGCTCCATCCCAATTCTCAGTCAATGGGCATGTGTATGTTTTTTGTAATATGTAATTTGTCTCACATGCTAGTGCCTCTGCCACTTACTGGTCTGATTATATTGCCACCCTCACTATTTCTTCCTCTCGTTACTGCTCCCCCAACTGTTTTGTATGTTTCCTTTTTCTCATAGGCACAAGTCCAGCTCATGAGAATATTGCAAGCCAGGACTCTATGAATAAGGATAAAACCGTACTAACTATGGTAAGGAAATACATACATGTTAACACTAAAAGTAATAATATATTACAATGGTAGAACTGTCCCTTTAAGTTTTCAAAGTACTCTTAAAAGTATTAATATTATTTTATCGTTTCAAACTGTTATGAGGTTGATAGAATTTAATTACATCAATATTTTATAGACAAGGAAGTAGAGGCCAAAGTGTTTTTGTGACTTGTCCAAGATCACACAACAGAGTCAGAGGTAGGACCTCCTGGCTTCACCTTGATTTTTCATTGATTAATCTTTCACTCACTCATTTATTTTTTCATCAAAGGTCTATTGGAATCAAGCTACATATCTCTTAATAGAGGGCTGCTTAAATAAATGAATGCATCAAATAAAGTTGAATAAATAAAATTGAATAAAACAGTTATATCTATCCTAGTAATATATTCCAATCAGATGAAGAAAAAGATAATTACTCAATAATTAGAGTGTGATTAGTGATTTGAAAGGAAAAATGCTTGGGATGGAAGGCCAGAAAAGTCATGGAGGAGGTACCATGTAAGTAATATTGAATGTTCTGTAGTTGCATGGCAAAGCTTGAAAAACATTGTAAGGATATCTGTAAATGTTCATAGAAAGGAGTTACATTTATTTCCCTAAAGAGGACTCATTATTTTCATTCATTATTAAAATTCATTATTGTATGAATTAATAATTATTGAAGAGTAACTTATAGACTATGGATCCAATTCCACAATTCTTCAAGGGTCTTATGTATTAGTCTCTCCATCATAGATGTGGAGTTTTGGGTGAGTGTATTACTGTTGCTTTCCCCTCAGTGTATAAGCATTGTTCTAGTTAGGCCCATCTGGTTGCAAGAAACAGAGACCCATGCAAGCTAACGCAAGTTAAGAGGTGGTTATGGCATGGCTACATTTGGGGCAATAAGGTTTTTACAGCATTTGAGTCTGAAGGGAGCAGAATGACTGGACATGTGATTTGGGATGATCCTTTGACTATATACTATGAAGTAGAATCAACCCTTGGTTTCCGTAGGGGATTGGTTCCAGGACTCCTGCAGATACCTAAATCAACAGATGCTCAAGTCCCTTCTATAAAATGGTGTAATATTTGCATAAACCTATGCATACCCTCTTATATACTTAAATCATTTCTAGATTACTTATAATACCTAATACAATGTAAATGATATGTAAATAGTTATTATACTGTATCGTTTAGGAACAATGACAAGAAAAGTCTGTACGTGTTCAGTACAGACACAACCATCATAAGCCTGATTACATTGTTGATTCTGGGTTGATTGAATCTGCAGATGTGAGACTTGAGGATGCAGAGTGCTGACGGTGCTGGGAGAGGGTAGTGCGGGCTGGGCTGGCACACGTGCTTAAAATGGTTGCCCCTTGTGAAACGTGAACAGAGGAAAATCCTTTAGTCTCTCATAAGAGGATCTTCTGAGAAAAAGTTCCTTCTCATCTCAAAAAAATGTAGACATAAAGACACTTAAAAAAATAATGGATTCTCCATCCTGGATGATAGAATGGGAAAAAAATGGATTAGAAAAATGCAGTCATGGAGGTGGTGGGACTGGTTAGGATACCATGGTGATAACTCAGACACGATGAAGGCAGTGCGAATTTAGTGACAGTGGAGAAAAGGAGACTCATCTGAGTTGTATTTAAGAGGTAAAATTCACAGTAGATTGTGACATATCAGGGGTGCGGGAAAGGTAGAGACCCAGGTTTATGGCTTAACCTACAGGAAGAATAGAATAACATGAGAATAGGGAGGAGGAAGGGATTCATAGATGGTTTTAGATGCTACAGTGAGGTCAAGTATGATAAAGAGTGAAAATTATCAGTTGGATTTGGCAATAGGGAGTTCACCAATAACTGGTGAGAGCACTTTCCTTGGAGTGTCGGATGAAGGGGTGAAGTAGTTAATTGATCACACATGGAAGATGAACTGGAAATAGCAGCTGTGGACAACTCCTCCCAGAGGTGTGGCTGTAGAGGGCAAGAGAAGAAAATGCTATGGCTGGGAAGGGTCATGGGATTGGGAGAGGATTCAAAAACTTAGGGGATATTTAAATGTTCATGACAACAATTCAGTGTTATATCTATGCTATTGTATTTGTTACATTTTATTGAAACCTTAATTTCAATTGTCTAAAAATTACATGACATGGTATCAATGGCCCCACCAAGGAACTTTGTCTTCTTAGACTTAGTTTTTAATGGAAAATATTTTTTTGGTTTTCTAAATTTCTCCATTAATCTGAGAATGCTGAATAATTATTATTTTAAAAAGTCTTATACACCAATTTGCAGTCCCACCAGCAGTGTAAAAGTGTTCCTGTCTCTCCACATCCTCGCCAACATTTGTTGTTTTGTGTTTTTTTGATAGTGGCCAATCTCACTGGGGTTAGGTGATACCTCATTGTGGTTTTGATTTACATTTCTCTAATGATTAGAGATGTTGAGCATTTTTTTATATGTTTGCTGGCCATT
>NW_012140524.1:8111144-8115390 GCF_000956105.1 Propithecus coquereli | reverse complement strand
GGGATCCTACTGCCTCAGCCTGCCAGAGTACTAGGATACAGGCGTGAGCCACCAAACCCGGCCTGAACCAGTCTCCTTTTCTTCTTAACCTTCAGCACAGTTCCTTGTATACTATAAAGTGTTTTTGACAGAGTAGGATTAGGAGAGGCAGGAAGTTGGGAAATGATTGGATACAAGGGATTTCTATTCTCTGTACAGCAATAAAATCTCTTTATGATTTCAGGAAGCCAAAGAGGAACCAAAGACAATAGAAGAACATAAAAAAGAATGTGCTTCAGGAGGTAAGCAATGTTTTCTTTCAACCCCCATGGGGACTTTTGTCCCCTGCTGATATTTTTGCGAGTGGAATTTTTGAGTGACAACCTGCCATTGACAAATTCTGCGTCTCTGGATAAGATTAGCCAATAGGACCAATTCTTGATTTCATTTGGATCATTTTCTAAAAGTCACATTTCCCAGAAAACTTGTAATAACTAGTGTCTGTTGTGAACTAAGAACCAAGCCAATGTTGGTGGTAAATTCTAAGTTCTACTTCGAGTTCGTTTTCAGTATCCCATCTAAAGTAAATTGACCAGCATTACAGAAAGTGCCAATGTGCTTCCCTCCTCAGCCTACCTCCGTTAAGAGGGAATAGTTGATAGAGTTCAGACTTTGGATTCTTCTAGACTCTAGACTGGGTCTATCTCTGACTACCTACGTGATCCTGGAAAGTTACTTAACCTTAAGTCTCAGTTTTCTTATGTGCAAAATGGAAAGTTTAAAAAAGTACACTTTATTGGGAATGTACTATATGCTAAATACTAGGCTAAATTCTTTATGTGCATAGTTTTGTTTAGTCCTCCAAATACTACATGAGGTAAGTAAATTGTGATTCAGTTGTTTAGCCTATAAAATGTGGACAATAACAGTATCTACCTCGGAAGGTTTACAGGGAGGATCGAATAAATTATTATGTATGAGGCACTTAGAAAAGTGCCTGGCACAGAAGTTCTTATAAAAGTTTGCTACTATATAAAAATAGTATTGGCCTTATTTTGTAAATGGCTTAATGAGGTTGTGGCTTATTCAGGACCAGATAGTTGTAAGAGTCAAACAAAGCTCAGATTTATTTATTTATAATTTTTACTTCAAAATATTGGGGGGTACAAGTGTTCTTATTACGTGGATGAATTGTGTAATGCTGAAGTCAAGGCTAAAGCTCAGATGTAAACCAAGTTTGTTCAACTTTAAATCCAAAGTTATTTATATAATAACTAATATGTTATTCTTTATAAAGTTCTCAAAGAAAATTATGGTATGTGTAAAGAGCTTTGTTCTGGGACTGGCATATAGTAAGCCTGTGCTTGTTGCCATGTTTACTGTTGCTATTATTGTTACCAATGTTACTACTACTACTACTACTATTATTGACAACTGCTATTCCTCCCGCTGCTGCTATTAAAGCCTTGCAAAGAAGGGCCAGGACACCAGAGGAAGGTATGCATCTCGCCATTGGATCAAGTATAATAAACATGCAAATGCAAAGAGAACAAATCGGTCTGTTCCTTGATTCTGAGACATCTTTAGGTTTCAAGGACCATTCACATGCTGAAGTGTGAACCAATGATTTTAATGTCATTGTGATCCCAATAGCTTATTATAACATTATCTTTTAATTTAAACAAGCACATTATTAGCTGTCATTTCAGATATATTTAAATGAAATGCCTTTGTTTAGTGAAACAATATTTGACAAAATATTGTTATTGCTTTTAAATGTTAAGCCTTCTTAAATAAATAATATTTTACTGTCTTTTAATAGACACTGCTGTTTCTCCTCTTCCTGTAACCACTGTGAAATCAGTTAACTTTAGACAAAGTGACAAGTAAGTGCCTCTTCACATAGCATGTTAACATGTTTTATTTTTCTGTTGGATTATGTTTCAATAAGTTCTTTGTCTTATCTTACAGCACTTCTGCTAATGAGAAGGAGGTGGAGGTGAGTTTAAAGCACCTGTTTTTTTCTTTTAAAAAGAAAAAAATGTTTCAGACTCACCTGCTGTAGTTGCTCTGTGCTTTTGCAGAAGCTCTCATGCATTTGGCGTCTGTTCAGCTGGGCGACTAAGTGCAATGAAGCCTACGCATGTCAGTTTTATGTCGCTGGGAGGAGAAAGAAATGCCTCTGTATAATCTGGAATTAAGCTGAAATATTTGACCACATCTAATTTTCTCTCCTCGCCTTCACATTATTTTGACAACAGGCAGAATTTCTCAGATTATCTTTGGGATTTAAGTGTGACTGGTTTACGTTGGAGAAAAGAGTGAAACTTGAAGAGAGGTCCCGTGACTTGGCAGAAGACAATTTGAAGAAAGAAATCACTAACTGTTTAAAGCTATTAGAGGTGAGAATCAGAACATTTAGGGGTCTAAGCATTTGGTTATATTTTTAATAATGTTTTCTTAATTACATATGAGTTTATATGTATGATCCACACCAATACCAGGTACCAAGCCCTACCTGACTCATGTGAACTAACAGAAAGAATTCAGGATCAGGCTGAAATACAAGTTTCACTAATAGGAGAATATCAGCAATAAAATAAAAAATGTCCTTTAAAATAGGTTGTATGAGTCATCTGCCTTCTGTCTGGATTTTCAAATAGATTTCAGGCAGAAAAGCAGTCATTCAGAAAACCGAGTAATACGAGATAATATCAATTTTAAGCCTCGCAGAAGAAACTCAGAAATCTATTTCCAGGCTAGGTGCGGTGGCTCACACTTGTAATCCTAACACTCTGGGAGGCCGAGGGGGGAGGATTACTTAAGGTCAGGAGTTCGAGACCAGCCTAAGAAAGAGTGAGACCCTGTATCTACTAAAAATAGAAAAAATTAGTCGGGCATGGTGGCACATGCCTATAGTCCCAGCTACTCAGGAGGCTGAGGCAGGAGGATCGCTTGAGCCCAGGAGTTTGAGGTTGCTGTGAGCTAAGCTGACACCACGGCACTCTAGCCCAGGCAATTGAGAGAGACTCTGTCTCAAAAAAAAAAAAAAAATAGAAATCTATTTCCATTTATGATTAACTGAGGAAAGGGAATGGTGACTGATTCAGTCTTGTCAGGTGACAGGCAAGCCTGCTGTAAGGTACTGAGAGAAGAATGAGGGTGCATAGAAGTGTGACTACTACTGTTAATCCTTTCATATTGTGAAGTTATCACAAATTTAGAGGTGGATTGGAAAATTAAGGGATTTAATTTTGGATGAAGAAAATTAAAATCGAGAAACTATATTATGTTATTTTTCATTGTGATAAAAATATATAACAAAATTTGCTACCTTAACCATTTTTAAGTGCACAGTTCAGTAGTGTAAGTTTATTTACACTGTTGCAAAACAGAACTCCAGAACTTTTCATCTTTCGAAACTAAACACTCTACACCTGTTAACTATCCCCCTTTCAACTTACCCCATCCCTGATAAGCACCATTCTACTGTTTTTATGAATTCAACTGCTTTAGAGACTTCACGTAAGTGGATTCATACAGTATTTGTCTTTTGTAACTGGCTTATTTCACTTAGCATGATGTCTGCAAGGTTTATCCACATTACAGAACTTGACAGATTCCCTTTTTAAGGCTGAATACTACTTTGTTATATGTCTGTACCACATTTTGCTTATCTGCTCATTCATCGAAGGACATTCGGGTTGCTTCCACTTATTGGCTATTGTGAATGTGCTGTTAGAAACACGGGTGTACAAATATCACTTGGAGCCCTTGCTCTCAATTCTTATGGGTTTATATGTACCCAGAAGTAGAATTGCTAGATCATATGGTAATTCTGTTTTTAATTTTTTGACGAACCACCATACTGTTCTCCATAGCAGCTGTACCATTTTACATTGCCACCAAAAGTGCACAAAGGTTCCAATTTCTCCAAATTCTCACCAATATTTGTCAATTTTTGTTCATTTGGGTTTATAGTAGCCATCCTAATGAGCATGAGATGGTATCTAATTGTGGTTTTAGTTTGCATTTCTCTGATGATTGGTGATGTTGTACATCTTTTCATACGTTTGTTGGCCATTTTTATATCTTCTTTGGAAAAGGTCTATTCAAGTCCTTTGTCTATTTTTTAATTGAATTATTTGGAATGTTTTGTTCAATTGTAGAAGTTCTTTATGTATTTTGTTCTATAATGTTAATGTACTTTATATATTAACCCCTTATCAGTTATATGATTTGTAAACATTTACTCCCATTTTGTAGG
>NW_012140524.1:8108121-8109173 GCF_000956105.1 Propithecus coquereli | reverse complement strand
CTTAGTTAACCATATTCTGTTTTGTTAACAAGTGACATCTGTTCTTCCCTTCCCAAGTGGAGGTGGTTATTTAAACCACTGTAAGAAACTGCATGTCTGACAGTTGCCATTCTAGTTGGTTAGCAACTCGCCACAACCTGTATATATCTGTTTCACAAGTGGCTACCCTTCATTGAGCACCAACTTGGTCACAAGAAGTTGGCATCTATTACCTCTCATATCACAGTATTCCTGGAAAAATGTGATTATCTCCACCTGACTGATGAGGAAACAGCAAATCAAAAAGTTGACATTTTAACATTTCTAGAGTTACAATACAATTTATAATCAGTGGTGCCTAATGGTTTTATAGGCAAAACTTTTTTTTCTTAATGATATACAAAACAATGGTACCTCTTAAAATTTATGGTGTTTTAGGTTTAGGTGAATCTTAGAAATTCTCTAACAATCATACAGCTAATGAGTTATGTGCAAAGTCTTGTTTGTTTCCAAATCTTCTGTTCTCTTACTTCTGTCTCTACTCTAGTGAGAAGGATGGTTCTTCATCATGAAGGGCACCATCTTGTATAAAGGACACTGGATTGGGAGGAATATTCATAAGGCAATGAATGCATACTCACCTAGCCAGCCCAGTCATACCTTACCATCCATGGAAGAGCAAGTGTAGTAGTCACAACATTTCTAATTTCAGTATGTTTGGTTACTTTTCTCAAAATTCCAACTTACGTTCCTCAAATGATACATTTGATTCATTTATAAGCATAATCTCGTAAAGTTACCATTATCATAATCTGTTTACCATTTCTCAAAATTCCAATTTATGTTCCTCAAATGACATATCCAATTAATTTATAAGCATTAATCTCTTTACCATATTAGTTGATGATAAAAAGCCTATACTATTTTTTTTTTTTTTTTGAGACAGAGTCTCACGCTTTTGCCAGGGCTGGAGTGAGTGCCGTGGCGTCAGCCTAGCTCACAACAACCTCAAACTCCTGGGCTCAGGCGAGCCTACTGCCTCAGCCTCCCGAGTAGCTGGGACTACAGGCATG
>NW_012140524.1:8103730-8106903 GCF_000956105.1 Propithecus coquereli | reverse complement strand
GTGATAGTTTGAGTCTGTTTCTTATACGTTTCTTTATATCCTAGTTCCTTCTAACCCCTCACTAGAGAATATTACTCTTTGTTTTATTTTGTACTAAAGTTATGTGTGCACATATTTTTTTTTTTCTGAAAAGTCAAGTAACTCTGTAAGTCGTATGGCCCAGTTTCTCATGCTCCAGAGCAACAGCTTTCAACTCTTTTGGCTTGTTTTGTGTTTGCATCTACGTTTCTAAATGTCATGCTTGTGCTGTCATTTCGTGGCTTATTTTCTGTTTTAGGTATTGTCTGTTGCTTTCCCATTGTGAAGATGAATATTTAGCTCTTTATCATCCTGCGCCCTCACACATTTTCACTGTCCTTTACCCTGTTGTTGTCCATCCTTCTTGAAGCTTGAACTTGAAGCTTGAACCAAGCTTGAACTCCATGGTCAAACATAGTATTCACTACGTGGCACGAACCCCCCATACTTTCCCCTTTCTTGTTTTGACTGAATCGTTCGGCAAATCTACACTCCTGTTTAAATGCACTTCTCCACCTGCTCATGCCTGTGTAGCTGGAAAACACCACAGCCCTGTGCTAACTGAGCTCCCTTTAAGTCCATCATCCCGAACCTCAAGTCAGTCCTTGGACTTCTTGTCATTCACCCTCCCTCTCTTTTAAATATTAGTTTCACACCCTTGTCTTTCTCCTCAAAGCATAATCATGTCCTTCCTGTATTCTCTGTCAAATACAGGTACTGACTCTGCTTCCTACCTCATTGAGAAAATTGAGATAGTGAGGAGGGAACTGCTCTAAGCCCTGAACCTACCAGCAGCTGAATCCCCATACACCTCCTTCCTCCTGTTACTAAAGATGAGTCGTGTCTCATCCTATCTCAGGCTAGCCTTTCCACCTGTATGTGAGATCCCATCCTCTCTAATTTACTCATGATCATGGACTCAAATTCTCCCAACCTTCCTCCATCTTCAGTGTTCCCCACTCTACTGAACCATTTTATCAGCACACAAATATGTTATTTGCAAGATGGGGAAAAAAACACAAACAAAAAAGCCTTTAACCCTTTCTTCCCTGGGTACCACCCTGTTTCTCTGCTCCCACGTATAGCAAATCTCAACAGAATGATACTTGCTATGTCCAATCTCTCTCTTCCCTCTCTCTCAAAAACACACTAAAAACACTCTTCCTTCCACAGAGCTGATTTTGCCAAGGTTAACAATGACCTCCACATTACCAAATTTGGAGGGACCATGAGAAGTTTAGTTTTGAATGTGAAGTTTGAGTTGTTTATCAAACATCCAAGTGGACAGTTGAGTCAGCAGTAGTATATTCCAGACTGGAACTCGAGAGAGTAGATTAGGCCAAACATAAGAATCTGGGAGTCGTCATATGGGGATTGAGGGCAGATGGGGATTGAATGCAGATGGAGATCAGGTGTACACGAGGGGAGTCCTTGGGCTCTTCAATACTGAGAGGTCTGGGAGGAGAGATGCAACCATAAAGGAGCCTGGAAGGAACAGCCCATGACGTGGAGGGAAAAGCCAGGGGAAGGTGATACCTGGAAGCTAAGTGAGTAGAGCTTCCCCCCCATCCATCATCTTCTTACCTTGGTCAAAAGCAACTCTTTCCAAGCCAAAACTGGGTCCGGAGGATGGTAATTCTCAACACCTTTCTCTCTCACTTTGCATCCAATCCTACAGAAAATCCTAATGGCTCTACCATCAGAGTATATTTAGAATTCAACCACTTATTTCCCTCTCTATTGATACCATCTTGATCTAAGCCTCCATTCTATTTCTTCCAGATTAATACAATAGGTTCCTAAATGATCTCTCTGTTTCCACCTCATCCCAATCCCTCCTCCCAACATTGTCTGTTCTTAATAAAGCAGCCAGAGTAATCCTTTTAAAACTTAAGCCAGATCATGTTACTTTTTGGTTCGAAGTCCTCCAGTGGCTCCTCACTTTACTCAGAGTAAAAACCAATGTCTTACAATGGCTTAAAAGGATCTACGTGATTTCCCTGACCTTTTATGTCTTGCTCTTTATCTCCTGTGACCGTCTTCCTTGACTATGGTGCTGCAACCACGCCAGTCTCCTTGCTGGTCATCAGACGTGCTAGGCAACCTAGGTTCTTCTAGGCTTTTCTTACCACCTTTTTTAGGGTTCAGCTTTTGCAGGTCTTAGTCATTTACCATAGTCCTCCTTCTATACAGCTTTCAAAATCTTGTTGCTATTATATCCTCTTCTGTTTTATTTGCCCTTGAGATGCATGTCTTAAAAAAAAAAAACCTTTATGGTCATTTTAGTGGGGTTTAGAAATGGAGTGAAGGTAAATACATGTGTTTAATCACCATCCTTTCATCGAGTATTCAGAATAGTATTTTTAGTGTAAATTTGCTCTTTTATTCCCCTACTAGGAAAGCCGGGTTAGTAAAGCAGTTGAAGTGATGATTCAGCATGTAGAAAACTTGAAGAGAATGTATGCCAAAGAGCATGCTGAATTAGAAGAACTGAAACAAGTTCTTTTGCAGAATGAAAGGTCTTTCAATCCTCTTGAAGATGAAGGTAATAAAAGTTTAAGATAATAGTATTATGTTTTTCTAACATTCTCCTCTTTTATGCTAAGTCTTATTATATCTTTAGTATAAAACCCTTAGGTAAAGCTTATATTAGAAAAATAATTCATTGCTGTTATTTATGTAGCCAAAAGTAAGATGTCAGAAAACAGGTTGGGAGACATGAAGGATTCTTTGTTAATGACACCAAAAATTCCTTAACTCAATTTAGATAGCTGTGATGAGAGAATATATTTAATTCAACTCAATAAGTTGACCCTAGTACTCCCCTATTTAGGATATGTTAGGATTGGCTTTTTCTCCTTATATGAAGGAGCAATAACTTAAACAAGCCACTCTCATCAACAGTGATGTTGATTCCTCAAAGAAGGGATGACCCTGGCACAGTAAGCTAAGGGACTGAAAGAGAGACTGAGGCCATGAAAAGTATCTTCACATAGGGTTTCTATAAATTGTACAATAGTTTTTTATTTCATTTTTTGAGATGGGGTCTTACTATGTTGCCCAGGCTGGGCTCAAGTGATCCTCCTGCCTTAGCTTCCTGAGTAGCAGGGCTACAGGTGTGCACCACCATGCCTGGATAATTTTTATATTTTTTA
>NW_012140524.1:8095315-8100633 GCF_000956105.1 Propithecus coquereli | reverse complement strand
GATGTTGGACAAATTGCTTAACCTTACATGGTCTCAGTTTTCTCATATGTTACATTGAGAGATCTTAATGAAATGATTTTATGTTTGTTTTACACATTTTCATTGAGTGCCTACCATGTGATAGACTCTATGCTCAATCTTAAGGAATATAAAGATGAGCAAGGACATACTGCCAACCCTGAAAGATTCTTTTTTTTTTTGGTTTTTCTTTTTTTTAAGTCCTGGGAGCCTATCGTATGTGTTGCAAACTCTTTTCAGACTTAGAGCTAACATAACGGATCTTTTTTGAGCTACGTAGAAAAAAAATTCAAGAGGTTTCTTCAAAAGACTATATTCTTTGCCTTTTGTTAGTATGGTATGATTTCTACTGAGAAGTCTTTGTAAACAAAAATACTGAGACCTTGAGAATTTTACAAGAATGTAATTTATTCTGGCTTTTAGGCCTTGTTTTCTTTAAAAACTAAAGTCTGCCATATATATATTCCCTATAGATGTTCGACTGAAAATAAACTTTGAGACACATTTTCCTTTAGCAGTTGTGAGGCCATTATGAGCTTTGGATTTCAAGTTCAACTAGGAACTTCATCAGTGAACAAGATAATGAAACAATTGTGTTTTGTTTAACCTCTCTTTAAATAATATGATTTGATTTAAAATACAGTCAATCCAATTGCTATTTCCCAGTTGAGTACTAAGTTTAACTAGCTTTTATTTTAACTAGCTTTAATTGAAAATATTTTCATAAACACTTCTAAATTTATTAAGATTTTTAAAGAAAGAAATGAACTTTGATGTTATTCCAAGTTAGCACTGATCAGAGTAAAGAGTAAAATCAACTGCTAATACAGGATATTTAAAAAGATGTACAAGAATATTTAATAATGAGGAAAAATGTTTACTCTATGTTGAATGAAAAAAATACAAAGAGTAAGAAACATCCACGTTTGTTTTTTAAAGTATGGTTAAGTGCATATATACACACTTCAGAGAAAGAAATCACGGTAATAACATTGGTTAATTATGAATGGTGAGATTAATATAGTCTTTGTAAATTTCCCTTTTTTGCATCTTTGGCTAATATCTCAACTTTCTACACATTTTTCTAAATAGAAGTTATTTTGTAAAATTAGATTCCTATAAAAGGTTTACATTATAAATTTGTGATTTGACTTTTAGAGTTAGATATTTATCAAATCTTCTTAAAACATATTCGCCAGCCTCTTAAGTTATATTGTAAAGTTTAGCAATATTTTATAAATAATTATGGCATATTATCCTTAGTTTCAAATATTTAAAAACAATATTTATTGACAGAACTCAAGATGACTCAGAACCACCTGGAGAAGAAATAGTAGAAAGGACAAGGAAGCCAAGTCTTTCTGAAAAGAAAAATAATCCCTCAAAGTGGGATGTCTCTTCAGCGTAAGTTGTCTAACTTGCTAAATGCAACCTTTATAGTGGAATGGGAGAGGGTAAGGCAGTACTAATCTTAATCAAATTACTTTACTAAAAGACATGTTCAATTGTTATACTTCAGATGAATAACAAAGGAGGCAGGAGAGTTTATAGGAACTTGACTCAGAACCAGACAGCCTAGGTTTGAATTCCAGCTCTCTAGCTAGCTATGTGACCTGGGCAAGTTCGTTCATTTTTTGAGTAACAATTTCTTCCTCTATAAGATGAAGATGATAATAGTAGCTATGTCATTGTGGTGTTGTCATGATTAAATGAACTAGCATGTGTAAAATGCTTAGTACAATGTCTAGCACAGGGTTGACTATTTTCAAAGACTTAAATGATGCCATAATATACTTTTTGGCAGGTGTTTCTAAAAAATTGTTTAAATTTAATACAGCTAAAGTACAGAGTATGGTGAGAAATGTGACATGTTTCTATACAGTAGTCCCCCCTTATCCGTTGTTTCATGATCCAAAAATAGGCGAGTATGGTACAGTAAGATATTTTGAGAGGGAGAGACCACATTCACATAGCTTTTATTATGGTATACTGTTATAATTGTTCCATTTATTGCTAGTTATTGTTAATCTCTTACTGTGCCTAATTTATAGATTAAATTTTATCATAGCTATGTATGTATAGGAAAAATACATATATCGTGGTTTAGTACATACATGTATGTCCTGCTTTACCCAGTAAATAATATTCGTTTCCACTGTAGGAATGTAAGTTACCTTACCTCATTGAAAGAATGACATAAATACTTGTACGTACTTGTTAGGAGTTAAATGATGCCTAAACCACATTATTTTCAGATTCTCATTATAGCACATTTTTTTTTTTTGAGACAAGGTCTTACTCTGTCATCCAGGCTGGAGTGCGGTGGCAGGATCATAGCTCACTGCAGCCTCAAACTCCTAGGCTCAGGTGATCTTACCACCTCAGCTTCCCAAGTAGCTGGGACTACAGGCACGTGCCACCATGTCCAGCTAATTATTTTATTTTTTGTAGAGACAGGGCCTCACTATGTTGCTCAGGCTGTAATTCTAATAATTGTAAGGGGTCAGGGGGTGCACACTGTGCCCAAAATCAAAATGATAAATCATAATATGTAGATTATAAGGCAGTATTGGTGGTACGTGAGCAGATCATTGACTGGATTGGTATTGTTAGCAAATGGAGTGTTTCTAATAACAAGATATTGATTACCAAATTCTATATTTGTGTTTTCCTTATAGTTATGACACAATAGCTTCCTGGGCAACACATCTCAAGACTTCCATCAGAAAGGCTAATAAGGCACTCTGGCTTTCTCTTGCACTCATTGTACTGTTTGCAGCTTTGATGAGCTTCTTCACAGGCCGATTTTTCCAAAAGTCCGTGGATGCTGCTCCCATACAGGAAGGGGACACCTGGATATCTTTAGAACATATCCTGTGGCCATTTACCAGACTCCAACACAATGGGCCACCACCAGTGTGACAGCAGCACATGCTAATATATGTATCTTGATTTTTAAAGTTTCAGTATCTGAACTTTATAAATTAGTAACTTTTAGCTGGGAAAGTATAACATGAAACCAGAGGTTTTCAGAATGACTGTAAGATATTTTACATTCCCTCTTTTTCCGATTATCTCTCCAACTAAAATACAAGGAGGAAGAAGCCTGCCTGTGATCTTTTAATGAGTTTTTGAGGAAGAAATATTATATTGTTTTGTTAAAGTTTATTGGAATAAAGAATCATTCAAATCTTCATACAGTGAAAGTTGAAATTCTCAATAGGCCAAGTATTCAAAGGAAAATTTCAGTAGAAAATGCTGATTAGACAATTTTAATAGCCTAAAATATATTCACTCATTATACTTTATTGAAGAAATACCTGATTTTTTTCCAACATGCTTGATTCTTCATGCTGATTAAAATTTCTAAGTGGAGATTAAGAATAACTGAGCAATCTCGTAGAAAGTAGCATTTGACATACAGCATCAAGAAACTGACAGTTGGAACTCCGGGTTTTCTCCATTGCTTCTCTAGAAGCAAAATCCTTAACCATGTGATATAAAGTAGAGTGAAACTCAGTTTCTTCTTTAAGTGCTTCAGAAAATGCCTCACTCTCTTCATTGATCTTAAGTGTTTGTGCTCTATCACCGGTAAACATTAAAAGGACCCAATTAGGGTTCTTAGTACATTCTTCAGTAAGGTGTTCCTTCACCTAAAAAAAAAAAAAAAAAAAAAAGAAATTAAAAGAAATCTGTTAAGTTCCTCTTCTATTAAGTATTTTGGTAGTAGAATATTATTTGAAGGGCTCAACTAAGTCCCCCAAATTGCTAACGTTGAATATTCTTAATTTTTAAACCATGAAACTGTTTATATCTTGGTGATTACTGACCTTATCCACATGTATTAATTCATGCAACAAATATTTATTGAATGCCTATTGTGTTCTAGGTGCTAGAAATATAACAGTGAAATAAAACACAGAAATAACTGCCTGCAACAAGAAAACCCTACCCTTAAACAGCTTACATTTAAGTGGGGGAAACACAATAAACAAGAAAAATAAATACAATGGCTTGTTTATGCTAAAACATTCATCAGTCAGCCTTTAGAATTTGATACCTTCTCTACTAGGTAATAGTAACTGTGTCAGAAAGTTAAGTTGGAAGCCTAATCCTCTCAAGATAGTTTGTGAATCATGATATGTTCACGTTAAAGGCTTCCATTTGTTCTTGAGTCAACATAAGGAGATATAAGGACTCTGGCCTGAAGTCAAGAGCCTTTGATACCATAATGAACAACAAAGGTATAACCTTTACATAGTTTGGATTTATATTTTTGACAAACTTTGAAAAATTTTGAAATTTTAAGACTCTATTTTGAATGTTTTGGGTTGTTTTTGGTTTTACCTTTTTAAGAGCTAGTACTTTATTGCTTTGGAGGACCAAGTAGTTTTATGGGTTTTTACATACTATACCTTAAATACAACTTTTGTAGAATTACATAGTAGGTTCCACTTGCTCCAACCAAATGCAAAAGCAGAACTTAGTAGGGCCATTTGTCGATAAGCTTTCATTTCTACCAAAGGAACCTGTCAATATAGAAACAAACAGAATTGACCTTAGAGCCTCCCAACAAGTCTCCCTTCCATCTTTGGCATCCCTTCAGTCTATTCTCAACACAGAAGAATCCACTTAAAATTGTAAGTCAGAGTACATGACTTCTCTCTCAAAACTGGGTAGTGGCTTTCCTTTTCTCTCAGAGTAGAATCCAAAGTTAACAATGATCTACACGGCCCTCCATGATCTGACACCTTAGCCCCCACCACCCCATGTATACTTCATTACCTCTTTGCCTCATCTCCTTGTCTTCTCCCTTTGCTCTCTGTTCCAGGCCTCCCTGCTGTTCCTCCAATCCTCAAACAGACCAGGCCACTACCTCAGGGCTCTTGCTCTAGCTGTTCTCTCTACCTGGAAGCTGCTTCCCCAGATATGCACTTGGCTTAATTTCCTACCTTCAAGTTTTGCTCAAATCTCATTGAGCCCCCTCCCTGACACCCTATTTAATATTGAACACTACCTCAACCCCACTATTCCTGATCTACCTTTTCTTATTTCCATAGCACTTTCCACCTTTTTAATATACTGGATCATTTATTATGTTTTTCCTTTCTACTATCAAGTAAGCTCCACAAGGGGAGGGACCTTTGTTTTATTCACTGATGTATCCTAATCACCTAAAACAGTATCTAGCATATTCTGTGTTCAGAAAAAAAACTTTTCATTGAATATTCTTAAAACATCAACAGGATATTATATTCAACATTGTAGAGTAACAGGTAATTTGAGTTACTAAAACCAAG
>NW_012140524.1:8093221-8095265 GCF_000956105.1 Propithecus coquereli | reverse complement strand
AGGTGATTAGTTATGATCATGTGCTGGTATTACCATGACGAGACACCAGGTTTCTTGGGCTGCAATGTGATATTCTTGATTCTCAACTAACCTATTTAACCTAATTAAATTAGTGATGATGGTTCAAAAAAAGGTTTCACATAGAACACATTTAAATTAGTTTATTTACTACATTTAAAGTATTTTTATATCCCAAAGTTGTACTTATTTAAACTTTAAGAACCACATAATCATACATAACACTTTCCTGTGCATCTCTCAAGGCTGATATGTGAACACATCCATTCATTAAAATATGAAAATCTTTAATGTGTTAAATGCAAAAAACGAAACCATGGAAAACAACTATAAATGTAGGTAACTATATCCTCATGAGTTGGGAGAAATCTTTCTAAGCATAAAAGCAATGGTAGCAAAAGGGAAAAAGACAAGAATAGATTTACCTGGATCAACAATAAAAAAATCTTTCTGCCAGAAATATGAACAAAATTAATATAGGCAAAGGTTATAAACAAGTGGTTTTCAGAGCATATATACATGGTTATTTAACATAAAAATGCAATGTTTAGTGTTATTAGAAGTCATATAAATGCAAACTCAAACAAGAAATCTTATATTTTTGTTTGATTGGCATAAATTGTATAGTAATAATCCAACGTTAGAGAAGGTGGAATATAAATTGGCAAAATATTTCTGGAAGTCAGTTTGACCATAACAAGATCCTTTAAAGTATGTCTGTTATTAAACTCAGCAGTGGTCAAATGCATGGATGCGCATGTACAAGGATATTCATCAGTGTTGCTTGCAACAATAATATATTAAGAATTTTCTAAATGTACATTTTCCTCCTCCGGTAGCCATCTTCTCTTCGAAGAGTGACCATTGCCTCTTTACCCAGAAATATTGGAAATGTAGGAATGGTAAGAAAATTCCTAAGATTTCTTAGTCAAAAGTAAATTCATTTTCATATGGCAAAAATATAAACTTCACTAAATTCATTTTTTATCATTTCTTTAACACCTGAACTTCTAAAGGTGGCTGGGATGGAAAATAATGACCAATTCAGTAGGAGGTCAAGCAGTTGGTAAGTATAATTTTATGGTTGCTCTTTGGGAACCTTACTATTTTATAGTTGGGCTAAAGTAAATGAGTATTTGAAATAAGTGATATAGTAACATTTGATTTGTACAGAGTATAAGTAGAATGAATAATTGTATAAATTGGTATATGATCATGAATTTATTATGAAGTAGGTCCAAATATGCCAAGAAAAAATTAATTAGAACATAATTTTTATACTGATTTAAACAGTAGCAAATAAATTGATAATGGCTAAGGATGTATATGATTTGACAAGTGGTTATAATCATCTTTATTTAGGCGTATTTTGGGGTCAAAGCAGAGTGAACACCGTCCCTCATTACATCGATTTATTAGCACCTATTCCTGGGCAGATGCTGAAGAAGAAAAATGTGAACTGAAGTAGGTGAAGCTTGGTGTGTGTATTAACCTGACATGAACTGGGGCCTAAACAATGGGAGCCACTTTTGTTCCATGGAGATGAGGTCATGCTGCATGATCAACAAGATCAATTCACCGTAAAAGACTTTTATAGATTGTAAAGCGCTATATAAATGTTACTTGTGAATACATTCACTCTTGTAGCTCTCAAAATGGCAAGGTTCGAGATCTTAAGTTAGAAAAGACCGTCGAATTTGCCAAGTTTGTCAAGGTAATTTTTTCCTGTCTGTATGTCTGGCCATCAGGTGGAAATGTTAATAAAGAGCTACAGAAGTAAAATGGTCGTCGACTTCGATTTTAAAAAACATAAAATATATATGTGACATATATGTATTATATAACATAGGCATATATGTAACATGTATATACATCTACCCTCCATATATGTAAATTAAGAGTAGGGGAAACATAAAACTCTATCACGGTCTCTATATCTACCAAATTAAACAAAATATACTTCTATAGTGAAAAGTAAAGGGTATGAAGGAGAGACAAGAAGTGATGTCACTTCAAAGACCTTGGG
>NW_012140524.1:8090095-8090434 GCF_000956105.1 Propithecus coquereli | reverse complement strand
GGAGTGTTTCTAATAACAAGATATTGATTACCAAATTCTATATTTGTGTTTTCCTTATAGTTATGACACAATAGCTTCCTGGGCAACACATCTCAAGACTTCCATCAGAAAGGCTAATAAGGCACTCTGGCTTTCTCTTGCACTCATTGTACTGTTTGCAGCTTTGATGAGCTTCTTCACAGGCCGATTTTTCCAAAAGTCCGTGGATGCTGCTCCCATACAGGAAGGGGACACCTGGATATCTTTAGAACATATCCTGTGGCCATTTACCAGACTCCAACACAATGGGCCACCACCAGTGTGACAGCAGCACATGCTAATATATGTATCTTGATTTTT
>NW_012140524.1:8065792-8081820 GCF_000956105.1 Propithecus coquereli | reverse complement strand
CACATCAGTGGCATTTCTATATACCAGTAACAGTCAAGCTGAGAGTCAAAGCAAAGACTCAATACCATTCACAATCACTACAAAGAAAATAAAATACTTAGGAATATAGTTAACCAAGGAGGTGAAAGATTTATACGAGAAGAACTATGAAAACACTGATGAAAGAAATCGAAGTGACACAAATAAAAAAATCATGCTCATGGATTGGTAAAATCAACATCATAAAAATGTCTATACTGCCCAAAATGATTTAAAGAGTCAAAGCAATCTCCACCAAAATACCAATGTCATATTTCACAGATCTAGAAAACATAATTCTATGCTTTGTTTGGAACCAGAAAAGGGCCTGAATAGCCAAAGCAATCTTAAACAAAAGAACAAATCTGTAGGCATCATATTACCAGACTTAAAACTATACTACAAGGCTTAGTAACCAGAACATCATAGTATTGGTACTAAAACCTTATCAATAACATGATACAGTATACAGACATGGAGGCTCTGCCAAGAAACCAAAGAAAGTGAGTTTTGTACATTGGTGGTCCTTGTATATGTTTAATTTTGCCTAATTTACCAGGTTGAGGAAAGTGCAGAGTTATTTACCCTTTTAAGAAATCTTACATATATCCAGTCATGGAAAAAGAAAGAAAATATATAAGATGAGAAGTCACTTAGACTACCTTTGCAATAAACTGATCAGCTATGGAAACACTCCATTTGTCAATATAAAGATCATACTACAGGCTTACTTTCTTGGGGAAAATTACTAAACATGAGAGAACTCTGGATTTCTGGTCTTTTCACTTATTCTTTCCTTCCTTTCTCAACTATATAATCCTGTATAAAACTCACGGTGTACACAATATTATATAAAATTTAATACTTGCTAACATTCTAAATGTCCCCTACATTAAATTTGCAAAGATTCCTTCTTGCCTTAGTGTTTATGGCAACATAAAAATGAGAGTGTACACTAGGGAAGATATTCAGTCCAGCTTCCTTCAAAGCCATAATGAAAGAAAAAGGAGTCATCCATTTTCCTTCCAAAATAGAGGAATATTCTTTTTTGTCTTTTAGTTTGATTGAAGATAACATGCAGAGGTTTTCCTAGGTTAAATAAGAAAAAAAATGCTTTTATGTAAGTTGAGATTATTACTTCAGTATCATTTCAGGCCCAGCCTTTAGATTCTTTATATTTTTAATCATTTATCACTATATTTAAAAGAGTACAGGGCAGGCATGTGTTAGGCCTGATCTGGGAGCTCCATCCCAAAGTCCCCATGTTACTGTAAGCAGTTTACTATTAATAACTCTTTTTGGGCTTCATCTGAACCATCAAGGGAATGGAGTAAAGGATCTCCCAAATCTCCTCTGATTTTATAAGTTATGACCTGAGAATCTGTGTATGTTCACATTGAATTAAAATAGCTATTTGATAAAAATCATGACTAATTTCAAGCATCATTCTTAATTTTTTACATGTAAAATTTAACATAATGATGTAAAACTATTATCCAGTTATAAAGTTTCGTAAAGTGGCAATTTGAAGGTATGGAATTCACATCTACCATCTGGAATTTTTTTAATGTTAATATATTTTACTTAACCCAATATATCTAAAATATTTCAATATGTAATCAGTATAAAATTATTAAGAGACAGTTTACATTCTTTTTTTACATCAAGTATTCTAAATATGATATGTATTTTACAGTTATAGTACATATTAATTTGCACTAGTCACATTTTTAAAGCTCAGTAGCCACATGTGGCAAGTAGATACTATATTAGACAGCACAGATGTACCTTTAAAATCTGACCTGAAAATGTACACTGAGTAATCTTTGTTGTTTCAATCTTCATATTAATAAATGAACACTGTGAAGGTGTTTTTATCCTTCCATGGGATTAGAAGAAGAGTCAGGGGTCTTCAGGGCTGCTGGAATGGTACAGGGGAAGCCTAACAGTAGGCTCCCAAACTATAAGCCCTTACACCATTTCGGAAAAGTCACTTAATCTCCTGATCTCTTTGGGCATCAGTTTCCCTCTCTGTAAGACGTAAGGGTAGACCAGAAGCATTTTAAGGGCCCTTGTAGACTGATTACCCTGAGATCCCCATCTCCCATCTCATCCGGTTTTAAAAGTAATGTTTAACAATATTCTAGTCTTCTGCTACATTCAATAAGAAATTCCAGGCTATCTCTCTTTTTAAGAACAACATTAAGATTTATTTTACATATCATAATAGAATGGCCTCAAAAAGGGTAAAAATGTTTTCTGTCTCTTCAAAACCCCTTCAACTTTTTTGAGAACTAAAACCTACATCCCTGCCTCAGACCAGTGGTCAGAAGGGGGAAAGGGGAGTGTCCTTTGTTCTTTGTAACATAGGAAATGGCTCAAGGGAATTGTCTGGGTGGGGGTCATAAGATTGTCTTAGCTGAAGATGGGATTAATCAGAACCATTCTCTTTACAAGCCCTATATTTCTGCTCAGAAGCAGGATGTTGGTACTTTAAGATGGGAGTTTGCCAACCTCCTCATTTTCTGGCAAATAAATAAACTTCTCTTTCCTTTTCCTCAAACCACTTGTGCTTATTCTTCTGATGCAGCCTTGGGGGACAAGTGCCAACCTTTTGGTAACAAAAGTCATCCGTTTCAAGTATACAATCCAGTGATTTTTAGTAACTTTACTGAGTAGTACATATATCACCATAAATCAGTTTTAGAACATTTTCATCCCTCCCAGTAAGATCCCTTATGCCCATTTACAGTTAATTCCCATTCTTACCTCCAGCCCCAGCCAACCACCAATCTTCTGTCTCCATAAATTTCAGGCTACGTAATTGCTGACTAAAAAGAAATAGAGGCTCATTCAGAGAGAAACCAGCCTCCAAGGGGATTTGAAATGGCTGAATGGTAAGGATCAGGGAGCCTCTTTAGGGTGGATCAAAAACTCTCTGAAATTCACACTGCAACCAGGCTTGTCAGTTCATTAGTTGACCTATCCCTAGTAACTTTAGGGTTTGAGCCTTGCTATTTATATGTTATTGCCTATTTAATTATCCAATTAATATTTCATTTAGAAATTATAGCTCCAGGTACACTTTAAATGTAGTTATAAAAGACATTTCAATATATAAATCAACAGTGACTGACTGCTTTGATACACTCAATTATATCTATCAAAGAGGTGAGAGTAACTCACCTTAATTTGTATCTGAATCTCAGTAAATACTGTAGTCACTATCAAAAGTACTTTATTTACATCCAGTGGTCTTAGTTCCCATGACTGGTATGGCATGTTAATATGAGTATCTTGAATCAAGGTAACAGGGCCAAAGGTCTCCAAGCAGAATGTTATAAGTCTTTCTTCTTGGTTGTAAGATACATTGCTGATGCCATCAGTTCTCCAATGTTTACCTTTATAATAAATGAAGAAAGTGACATTAGTTTCATTTTTTTTCCTATAAAAAATAAGGTGAATGAAACTACCCAAATATTTTTTATGTGTATAAATTGACCTTTTATGTTTAGAATAGAATCTCAACAAAAGGCCAACTGTGCTGGGAGACTTCCCCTGCCTACAAGATCAAGTCCA
The DNA here is from genome assembly GCF_000956105.1 of Propithecus coquereli. Lineage (NCBI taxonomy): Eukaryota > Metazoa > Chordata > Mammalia > Primates > Indriidae > Propithecus > Propithecus coquereli. The sequence goes on along the minus strand of NW_012140524.1, from coordinate 8,078,223 downwards.
AACTCAGCATTAGAAGTAGAACTGTCAGAATGAAACTTTGATTCACTTTTCTGGCTCCGTCCCTTATCACTTCTCACACCTGTTTTCAGCCCCACTTTTTTCCTTCCCTAACAACAACACACATCTCTCGGTCTTTGCACATGCAGATCTTTCTTCCTAGAATACTCTTCTCTAATCTTATAAAGAAAACTCTTTTAACCTTTATTTTAAAACAACTTTAAAATTCACCTGTTTTAAGTATACAATTAAATGTTTGTAAATTTACCCAGTTGTGAAAAAATCACCACAATGCAGATTTAGAACATTTTTATCCCCCTGATTAGATCCCTTATGTGCATATACGGTTAATTCCCATTCACACCTCTAGCCCCAGGCAACCATTAATATACTTCCAGTCTCTAAATATTTGCCTTTTTTGGACTTTTCATACAAATGCAGTCACATACTAGGTAATCTTTTGTGTCTCTTACAACTCAATAAAAAACACAACTCAATTTAAAAGTGGGTAAATGATGTGAATAAACATTTCACCAAAGAAGATATAGGCTATCTAGAAGAAAGGCTAATAAGTACATAAAAAGATGTTTAACATTATTAGTCATTAGGGAAATATAAACTAAAACCACAATGAGATACCACTTCACACCCCCTAGAAGGGCTATAATCAAAAGGACAGATAACAAATGTCAAGGATGTGGACAAATAGGAAACCTCAAACACTGCTGGCAGACATGTAAAATGGTACAGCTACTTTGAAAAAGTTTGGCAGTTTTTTAAAAAGTCAAATATAAATTTATCATTCAACCCAGCAATTCCACTCCTAGGTATATCCTCAAGAGAACCGAAAACATGTATCTTCACGAAGTCTTGCATGCAAATGTTCTGTTCGATTTCTAAGGCCCTGCTCAATATTCCACCCAATGAGAATTCTTCTGTGACTCTTTAGATGGCCCCTGTCCCTGCCAGGCTCTAGAGTACTTTGCATCTATTCTAGCACCCTGCTATGCTGTATTACAGTATGATGTTTCCCCCCAACCCCTACCCTCAGCTCCCCTACAACTTTGAAAACTCCCAGAAGAAGGAGTTATCTCATTTATCTCTGTATTTCTCATTGTTTAGATCTTTACAGGACAAATGAATGAACCATTCTCTTCCCAGACACTCTCCACTTCTATTTGGCTCTCTTTCCTCTTCTCATATGGAGGGTTCCATGACTAGTTTTTTCTCTTAAATTCAATATAATAAATATAGTTATACTGATGAACTACATTATTTTTAATTCTTTTTGCTTCTATATTAACAAAATTTATTTTAATTTGTAATGGTAAAAATTATTGCCTATCAATAAATTCTCCAAATTTCTAGTATTTCCTGGCAAAAAGTTTCCCTATAATTTAAAAATTACTAGAGTTGTGAATTACTGTTGTCTGATTACTGCAGTTATAGAGTCAAATTTTGTACAGTTATATTTCTCTGAATTATGTGGGATAATTTACCTTGTCTAATTCTAATTTAGTGTGAATAATTTTTAATGTGATAAATATTCAGGAACATTCATTTTTTTTTTTTTTTTTGAGACAGGATCTTGCTCTGTCACCCTGGCTAGAGTACAGTAGCATCATCATAACTCACTGCAACCTCAAACTCCTGGGCTCAATAATCCTACTGCCTCAGCCTCCCGAATAGTTGGGACTACGGGTGTGCACCGCCACACCTGGCTAATTTTTTCTATTTTTTGTAGAGATGGGGTCTTATTCTTGGATTACCATTTAAGTGACACCTCTAAAGCAATATGAAAGAAGAAATTACATAATTTTCCATTTTGATGTATTTTATAGTTTAATATGTTGTTAAAAATTTACTGTTTTTAAATACCTAAACTATTTCTAGAATATAAATAATATCTTGTGGCTCTGTCTACACAAGCAAAAATGTGGAGCACTGGGACATTCATAAAGTTTAAACTACAAAATATTTACTCTTCTTGATAGATGGTCCTAAATTCTCTGTTCCTAAATTCTTAAATTCCTAATAATTAAGTAGAATATGTAAGAGCTCTGTGCCTCCTTGATTTTATCTGTTCCCAGATTATCACCAAGTGTGTATCTGTTCCCAGAGTATCACCAAGTCTGTAAACCCCTTCACAAATAGATAAATGTAAAACAATCCTTAAAAACAAAGCTATACAGGCTGGGCACGGTGGCTCATGCTTGTAATCTTAGCACTCTGGGAGGCTGAAGCCAGAGGATTGCTTGAGCTCAGGAGCTGGAGACCAGTCTGAATAAGAGCATGACCGTCTCTACAAAAAATAAAAAAATTATCTGGGTGCAGCGGTGTGGGCCTGTAGTTCTAGCTACTTGGGAGGCTAAGGCAGGAGGATGGCTTGAGCCTAGGAGTTTGAGGTTGTAGTGAGCTATGATGATGCCGCTGCACTCTAGCTGGGGCAACATAGCAAGACCCTGTCACCAAAAAAAAAAAAAAACTAAAAAAAAAAAACCACAACTTAAAAAAAAAAACAAAGTTATACAGCTTACATCTAGGATCCTTAAAAGTGCATACATTAATTCACAAGACTAAGACCTTTCAAAATTCAGCAAGCCTACCCCAAAGGAGGTGTTTGTTAATGATTAACAAATCATTGTTTATATCTCTGTTGGTACTTCTAACTTTATTAATATTTATTTAATATTTAGAATAAGCAATAATTTCCCATGGTTTAAGAATCAAAAATTTAAAAAGGCATATCATGGCTAGTTTTCCTCTTTCTCATATTTCCCATTTTGCCCATTCCCTATCCCTAATACTTGTTTGCAATTTATAAATGATTAACATCAAAATAATCAAATATTAATCACCCAAATCTGAATTATTTATTTCATGAGAGAGTAGGCTCTTCATTTGTTTGTTTTTGATTTGCTAAATTACCTTGATATTTTCATTCATTTCCTTATTTTGAAACATAATGATATAATTATAAAGTAATTGTTCAGACACTATGGCAGATACATTAATAAACAGTTTAGAAACTAATAATTATAAAACCCAATACGTTTTTAAACTCCAACCTCTATTTATTCCCATCAAGAGCAAACACAAGACCCTAGAACTGGTATAGAAATATGTAAGATAAAAACTCAGTTTATATACTACATTTTCTGTTTCAATTTAAGGATCTGTATTATTATCCCTCTTTTTATTACATAATTATAAAAGCTGGTTAAGGCATTGCTGTACCTTCAGCATCCCACCTCACAACCATAGGATCCTCAAAAAAGATTACATTCTCGTGAACCTCAAGTGTGACATCTATAGGTGGGAAAACATTTTCTGGATCATACTCCTCTGTAGTTTCTGGAGGATACTTGTATTTCTGTAATCCTTCTTTGAGTATCTTTTAAAAATGACCAAAACAACACAAAGTTAGAAGTTGAGTGGTAATGGTTAAAAATGTAAATATTACTGAATAAGCTATATAGCTATTTTTATTATAATAAGCACTGCAGTTTGGTCCCATTTATCTATAGATTAACTAACAATGTCACAACAAAATCTAAAAAGATAAATGATTGAGGGGGGGAAAAGCACTAAATTTGAAGGTTATTACAGAACTTCCAATGGGCCAGTTTCTATGCTGGGGCTTATTCATTATTTTATTCCTCCGAGCAATCCTAAAGGCCTGTATTTAACAAAGACAGTAATAACTAAGAGAGTACTTTGCCGAAGATTATAAGATGACTTCAAGGAGGCACCAGAATTCAAAAACAGATCCATGGGACCCCAAATTGCATGTTCTAATACCTTGGTAAAGGCATGTAGGTGAAGACAGAAAGAAGTGCAGACAACCTTTTGAGAAGTATAGAAATGAATGGATGAAAAGTGAATTAAGCAGGCAGCAATTTTTTCTGGGATAAGGGAGATTTGTGCATTATCTGAATGCAGTAGAGAATGATCTAGGGAAGGGAGAAAATTAAAAATGTTAGAAAATAGAGAAAAAAAATTCAATGGGACAAAATTCTAGAGGAGGTGGGAGGTTATTGAACAAAGCCTTGAAAAAAGGAGGAAAGCCTCTTTGTTGTAGGAGAGAAAAATAGGTTTGAAGGAGGATTCTTTGGGTTTAAATGGAGAGCATGGAGTGGTCTCGGGACACTCTGATAAAATTCAAAAACAGCAGATCTTTAGATAGATCCCTGAAAACTCCAGCTCAGGCTGGGACCCACCTATGGATAAAGAGGAAATTAAAATTTTATTGAGAGGGGCAACTAGGAAAAAAATCCTTGGGGGACAATAATAGGAAAAAAAAGTTGATAAATATTTCTCTAATACAAGAATGCACCAAGGTCCTTAATGGACGGGATTGAGGGTGAGAAGTACCTGGCAATCAATGACCATGCTGTGCAGGAGGGGAGAGGAGAGGGAGAAGGTAGAAGGGGGAGGGTAGTGGGCTATGACAACATAATTGGGTACATACGCTAGAATATTAGACTACCATTATTAAAGCCAAATTGGCACTATCGAAACATAATGATATAGGTTTACAATTAAGTTACTATATTTGAATTCCAGTTTTAAAATTCATATTAGATTCTTTACCATCTGATTCAAATTTTCAGTACTCATACACTTAAGACTATTTAAAATTACATTTTTTCCTTTGTGCTTGTTTAATAAGGATTAAAGCTCATTAGATGTTAGATAATTTGAAATAAAGTAAAAGTATGAGAAACTATTTTACTTATAAGTTTTGATTCAAGAATCAACCTACTTCCACAATCATCCAGCCCTTCACTGGTTTACACTGTGGGGGAAGCTCCAAAATATCCAAGTGGTACACTCCACCCAGAGGTGTGAATTGGCATAAATCCACCTCATTGTCTTCAAAGAGATCTGGCTTTTGAGGAGCATCCTCTATCAGCAACAAGTGTGCTAAAATTAATCAGATTAATACAGTTTCTAAATAGATCACAACATTTTTGTATTTTCTTAGGAGGAAAATGAAAAAATTCTAGTACTGGTAAAGGAATTTTTTTATTTAACTAGCTAGTAAAGCTTTTTAAAAAGTGGTTAACTCAAAACAATTCATAGAGCTAACCTTGGAAGTGGGAATAGGCATGTGTAATGGTGGGGCACAGGGGAGGGCTTCATTTTTATTTTATATACTAAGATTTTAGAAATTTTCATACAATAAGCATGTGTTACTATTAAGGAGAATCATTTGAACCTAGGAGTTTGAGGTTGCAGTAAGCTGTGATGATGCCACTGCACTTTAGCTAGGGCAACAGAGCGATACTCTTGTCTCAAAAAAAAAAAAAAAAAAAAAGGCTTAACACAAAATTTGATAATTGACAAATTAATTTCTTAAAATTGGGTATTATGAGGCTTAAAATCTAAAAAAAGAAAAAGTTGTATGGTGAAAAAATAAATTTTGGTCCATATATGAAATTAAAGCTAATGTTTTTTTTTCAACAAACGTAGGCTCAGCTCATAGAAAAATAGGAATGGAGGCTTGAAAGTGAAAAAACTGGATGGGATAATCTCTGGTGTTAGGAAATTCTATATTCTATACGATTCCATATTTTTTGGTATACAATCAGAAGGAATATCTGAAGTCCCATATCACAGGGACCATTCCCATCCTTAACCAAAATTCTTTCAATGTAGCATAGTGGGTAAGAAAGGGAAGTCAGACCACTTACGGGTTTTACCCTTCATTAGCTGTGTGACCTTGGGCAAGATGTGCTAATTAACTTTTCTATTCTCAGTTTCTCTACAAAATGGATCTAATGGTAGTAGCTACCTTATAGAATTTGGGAGAGGAGTGAGTTAATACATGTAAAAAGCTTAGAACTGGTGTCAGAAACATAGCAAAAACTCAGGAACTGTTAGTATGATTACTTCTTATTACAACTTTCCTCTCCCATAAAAGCAAGTGCACTGGGATAACACCGAATTTAACTCATGTAGATCAGGCACTGAAAACTAAATAACCAAACAAATTCCAGTTAAGCAATTGCCCTTTTTTTCTTGTGTGCCATCAATAAATTGCAGTCTTTAATTTTAAATATATTTAGTTAATAATTAATTTACCTGAAAAGAAAGAATGAATGTGTCCAAATTTAGATAGTTATGTAATATTTGGGGATCACCAGATAGAAAAGTTTGGTATTTTTGACAGAGGTTCATTTATTGACTCCAGTGTCATATTTCCAGCAGTAAAATTACTCAGTAAGAGCTTAGAAAAACTATAAAGATATAAACCTCAGTGACTGCTGAAACAAAAGTGTGTTAGAAAAAGTGAAGAAGTTGGGAGGAGAGGGGCAAAAACCCACCTAACAGGTACAATGAACACTATTCAGGTCATGGGCACATTTACAGCCCTAACTCAAGCCATGTATCAAAAACATTTGTGTCCCCTTAATATTTTGAAATAAAATAAAATAAATACAGGAAAAAAAGGAAAAAGTGAAGTAGTAGACAAGAGGACTGTTGAGAAAAATATGCTAAGAAATACACAGAAAATAAATTCCTTAGAAGTTATTGGAAGAAGTATAGGTTATTAAGTATGGAATGTCTGATTTTTAAGTACTAAGTTTGACAGTTGATATCTCTGACATCTCACTTTGACAGTTCTTTTTTTTTATTGTGAAGGTACATCCTCATTCTTTCAAACGCACATTTTGGCTTGTGATTATCTTTCAAAAAAAATTTTTAGAGCAATTTTTGTGAAATCATGGTAAGTCAAAAATTTGTGTTATTATTTTTTTTTTTAAATTTGTGTTATTTTTGAATATGAGTTCCAATGTGGAACCAATACAGTGCAGACAGCTCAAAATATCAACAAAGTGTTTGGGAAGGACGTGGCTAATGAACACACAGTACACTGCTGGTTTGAGAAGTTCCATTCTGGTGATTTTAATCTTGAAAATGAGCCATGTGGGTGACCTGAGACCAGGTGGATAATGATGAGCTGAAATCTGTAGTGAAAGTGAATCCATCTCAACCTATGCATGAATTAGCAGCAAAGTTTGACATTACTATTCCAGCAATATTGGACCATTTGAAACAAATTGGCAAGGTAAACTTTGGATAGGTGGGTTCCACATGAATCAAACGAGCATCAAAAGAAATCGTCTTGAAGCTTGCCTTTCTTTGCTGTCATGACACAAAGGTGAACCTTTTCTACACTGTACTGTTAGGTGTGATGAAAAATGGATTCTTTTGGACAATCGCTAGCATTTTGCACAATGGTTGGATAAAGACAAAGTGCCGAAACACAGTCCAAAAACAAATATTCATCAAAAAAAAGTTAATGGTATCTGTTTGGTGGTCCAGTGCTGGTATTATCCACTACAGCTTCATGAAACCTAGTCAACTGATTATAGTAGGTGTCTACTGGAACCACTTGGACAAAATGATGAGGATGCTTGTGATTAAGCAACCAAGATTGGTCAACAGAGATAGGCCAGTCCTCTTGCAAGACCACATGTCGCAAAAAACAACGCTGCTCAAACTACAGAAGCTGGACTTGGAAACTCTCTGTCATCGACTGTATTCACCAAACCTTGCACCAACTGACTAAAACTTCATCCAGGCTTTGGGCCACTTCTTGCAAGGAAAAATATTCAATTCTCAACAAGCTGTGGATAATGCCTTTGGCGGTTTCATTGCCACTAGCTCTCCAGGCTTCTTTGCTGTTGGCATAAACAAGCTACTGTTAAGATGGCAAAACTGTGTTGATAGTTTAGGCACATACTTTGATCAGTTGTACTGCTTCTTGTTTGAGATATAATAAACTAAACTTGATTTGAAATCGGACATTTCATATTTAATGACCCAATGCAATGCTAAAGTTAATGGAAAAGGTGTATATAAATCTCAAAGTAAAAGACTGACAAATTAGACATCACTATCACTTTGACATTTCTAAACTATATTCAATTGCTATTTGCCAGGACAAGACTGAATACAAAAACTTGTGAATGCTCACAAGTGTTGAGAAATTTTCAATTGTGTATGTGTGCTTGTAAAAGTTCATTACAACATTATTGTGTGTACTAATAAAAAATTAGAAGTAACTTGTCTATCAATAGGGATTAAAGTAATGTTCCATTATTGGATGGAATTATATGGCTTCTACAAAAAGGTTACCAATGTGTTCTTACTTAGAATAGTGTTGAATATTATTCATTTATGTAGAATATGTATTGTGTTCTATGTATATACCATATTATTGGGTGGAAAAAAGTAATTTTCAACAAAAACACCTGTGTGATATGATTCTATGGTTTTATTAAAAATCAAGAGAGAGAGAGAGAGAAATCAAATTAAAAATCTATTAACACTAGTTAGAAAAGGGACTATGAAGACTTTTCACTTTAAATGTATTTCTGCAACATCTAAATTTTTTTACAATGACTTTGCATTTCTTTAGTAAGAAGAAAAATCTCAATAAAGTTGAAATCCAAGAATGAAATTTAGAATACCTGCTGAAACTGTTTCACTGAATAATTTCATCTCCAGTTCACCTTTTATGGCTTCAGATTCTTCCTCAGCAGAACTCTATAAAAAAACACAAAAACAGATGGGTGTGGTTATCACTGTCTGCTTCAGCCCAGAGCCATTCTCTTTCTGTTCCAGTTCTCACTTCAGATGCCTGCTACCTTAACTTGAGGGCCCCAAACTGATACTTGCTATAGCATATAACTGGACTCGAAAGCAGTATTTCAAAAAGCGATATTAAAATGAGAGCACATCCCCATAGAACTTCACAAGGGTAGGAGCTAGCCTGCTCAGATTCCCTGCTGGAAACCCTAAAGTGTAAAATATAGACACTGGGAAGCAATGAGAGCTATAAAAAATAAGTATTTATAGTATTTATTTAGTATTTATATTTGTGTTTTGATGTTAGCCAAGGGGTAGATTTTGCTTAAATTTGATAATCAACTCTCTGTTAGAATAATTCCAAAGCTTGCTTTTGGGTAAGTCACTCAAGGAAATTAAAGATGCTGCACATCAAGTAATGTGTAGATATTATCTCATTATACTCTGGTGTAGTAAAAAGAATACCAAAGAGGGGGTCATAAGATCTAGACATTGTATCTAAATCTGCCACTAACTTAACCTTTGTGACCTTGAGCAAGTCATTTAATTATTATGAGCCTCCTGATATACCAATAACAACACATTTGGTGCTTAATTATGTACCAGACATATAGCACATCTTGCAAACAATCCTGAGATAAGGAAAGTGAACTTTTGGGAGATAACTGTTTTGAGGGTCAAATAAAATAATGGAAATAAAAGCACTAGATAAATGCAGTGTTGTTATACAAATTTGTAAATAAAATACCTCAACTCAATAGAAAAAAATGAAGTAATCTGATTTAAAAATGGGCAAAGGATCTGAATACACATTTCTCAAAAGAAGACACACAAATGGCCAACAGGTATATGAAAAAATACTCAACATCATTAGTCATCAGAGAAATGCAAATCAAAACTACAATGAGATACTATCTCACCCCAGTTAAATGGTTTTTATCAAAAAGATAAGCAATGTTGGCGAGGATGTGGAGAGACAGGAACACTTTTACACTGCTGGTGGGACTGCAAATTAGTGCAACCTCTGTGGAAAAGAATTTGGAGATACCTCAGAGAGCTAAAAATACAAATACCATTTGATCCAGCAATAGCACTATTAGGCATCTACCCAAAAGAGCACAAAACATTCTACGATAAAGACATCTGCACCCGAATGTTTATGGCAGCACAATTCACTATTGCAAGAATGTGGAAACAACCTAAGTGCCCGTCAATCCATGAGTGGATTATCAAAATTTGGTATATGTTTACAATGGAATATTACTCAATCATAAGAAATGACAGTGATCTAGCACCTCTTACATTTTCCTGGATTAAACTTAAGCCCATTATCCAAAGTGGGGCACCACAAGAGCAGAAGAACGGGATCCATTTGTACTCACCATCAAATTGGTACTAACTGATCAACACTGGGTTGATCACATGGCAGAAATACTCTCTAGGGATTAGGGGGATGCGGGGGCAAATCTACAACTAAAGGACACGGGGAGCACTAAAGGGAGGGAAGGGCATGCCTTTGGGCGAGGCAAAGACATCAAGTGTAACTACAATGTTTGTACCCTCACAAAACCCTGGAATAATGAATAAATAAAAAAAAAAAGATAAGCAATGAATGCTGGAGAGGATGTAGAGAAAGGGGAACCCATGTACACTATTGGTGGGAAGGTAAATTAGTGCAACCACTATGGAGAACAGTATGGAGGTGCCTCAAAAAACTGAAAATAAAGCTACCCTATGATCCAGCAATCCCACTACTGGGCAAATGACCAAAGGAGGGGAATTCAGTATATCAAAAGGATATCTGCACCCCTATGTTTATTGCAGCACTATTCATAATAGCCAAGATTTGGAATCAATCTTGGCTATCAGTGGATGAATGGATAAAGAAATTGTGGTACATATACACAATGGAATATTGTATCACTACAAAAAAGAATGAAATCCTGTCATTTGCAACAATATGGATGGAACCAGAGAACATTATGTTAAGTGAAATAAATCAAGCACAGAAAGATAAATATTGCTTGTTTTCATTCATATGTGGGAGCTTAATATTGTTATTAAAAACAATTGATCTCATGGAGACAGAGAGTAGAATGATGGTTATCAGAGGCTGGGAAGGGGAGCAGGGGATAGAGTGGGGATAGTTAAGGGGTGCAAAAAATATAGTTTGATAGCACAACAAAGTGACTATAATCACCTAGTATATACTTTAAAATAACCAAACATGTGGAATTGGAATATTCCTAACACAAAGAAAGGATAATGCCTGAGGTGATGGATACCCCAATTACCCTGATTCAAATAATTCACAATGTATGCCTGTATTAAAATATCACATGTACTCTATAAAAATATATAATTCTTATATACCCATAATTAGAAATAAAAAAATTAAAAAGTTGGTATATGTGTGCTAATACTTGCAAATTTCGTGATATCCAGCAAACTTCATTTGACCTCAGATAATACGTGTATTTCCACAGCAACAGAATAACCTATACCAGAATTCTAGTCAGAAACTTAAAGCCAGTTAATCCCACCATGACTCACTCTCATCCTCAACCACCGTACAAAGACAAGGCCCCTTAGTGAACTATCCTTCCTTTTCCTCACTTTCATCACCATATTGCCCTAGGTGTCTTCCTCTTGATGAGTTTTAACACTGCTGCATTCTCCATGCACCCCACGCGGTCTGGTGCGGTTGGAGTGAGGCATGCTAGGAGGGTGTAAAGATCTGAGGCTGGAGAGGTGCAGGTGCAGGAGCTGGATTGTGGAGAGCTTTGGATGCCACTCTAAGGACTTCGGAATTTCTCCCACTGGTAAAAGAGCTCACAAAAGGCCTTCAGTAGGAAACTACCATGAAGAAGTTTGCATTTGGAAAGAGTATTCCAGTGGCCAGCGGCTGAACGGCCCACTCGGTGAAGTGTTAGAAGTCTAGGGTAGAGAGGATCAGGACCTGACCCAAGGTAGAAGCAGGCAGGGCCACCAGAAGGAGCACGTATGAGAGATGATGAGGAGGTAAAATCAGCATAACTTGGATGGTGATTAGTGCTGAGGCTCACTTTCAGGTTTAGGTAATCAGGTGAACAGTGGCAACAAGTAACAAGAAAAGAAAAGGAGGAGGAAGAACAGGTTTGGGGAAAAGTAATGAATTCAATTGTGGAATGTTGAATTTGAGGTACCTGTGGAACATTGATATTTAATATTATTTACCTTTAAAAAACAAGTTATATTTCTTACAGGGAGGATTATATTATTAAAAATATCAAAGCTATCAGACCAATAAGCAAGTCAGGCTAATTCACATCTTTAAAAAGTTGAGAATTCTTCAAAGAGTTTAGACCAAACTGGTTTCTTACCCTGTAGAACAATAACAATTGAGACTTTTTCAATTGGTAACCATGGTACTTCAGCATGCAACAACAGGAAGGAATTTATAGGCTTCTATATCATCACATACTACAGAGAATCTTGCATTTAGCACATTGCCTTTACATAATTCAATTTTTAAAAAAGTTTTTATTGCTCTTTAGCTCAATTGACTCTTTTTGAAGTTAAACTTCTTGATGAAGAAAGTAGTGTGTCAATTTACATTCTAGTGCCAGCTCCTTAACCTTTATAACTACTCTAGAATGCTTTCCTGTCATTGCATCTGTGTCATCAGAACATGCTCCTGCACAAAACTTAAACTTTAAATCTCATCTGTTGACAATATAATCCTTCCTAGTTTTATACATTATAAAGCTTCTTGTGTTTGTTGGCAATAAAGCCAACAAAATACTTCTTTGTATTTTCATCATGTTTTATATCTGGTAATAAAAGTCTTCTTT
>NW_012140524.1:8059051-8064882 GCF_000956105.1 Propithecus coquereli | reverse complement strand
AACTTTTCAATGACATGTTGGCCCAATATATACCGGACCTGGCTTATAATATGGAAGAACTTCATGGAATGCTAAGTAGCAAAGCACTTTCATTGCAACTTGATAAATGCACACATATTATCACATGCAAATTCTTTTAATATATGTGCAATTTCAATTTGTTATAAAAACATAATCTGGACCATGAATAGATGGATCAGTGAAAACAGAATAGAGATTCTAAAAATAGATCTTAGGATCTACTTGGGAATTTAGCATATGGCATTTCGGATCAATGGAAAAGCCTAGGTTTATATGGTAAGTGTTTTGAGACAGCTGGCTAAGATTTGCAATAAAATAAATTTAGATTCATTCTTCCCACTTTACACTAAAATAAATTCCAGATGGATAAAAGACTTAAATGTAAAAACATAACTCAATCAATCAAAAGCCATAAAAACATTCTGAATACAGGAAACTGATACCAACAATTATCAATGAAGTAGATGATACTGATAATATCTGCAAAATGTTGGCAAAGATACTACAAATTTGATAGAACGTCTTGAGTTTTACTGTCCATCATTATCGGACCTATACAAAAGTAGTTCATTGGTCTGAAATCCATTTTTTTCATCAAAAGATAATTAAATTTTACTATAACTTCAGAATAAACTATTGGAACTAGTTCTTGATAAGGAATTGAAGATGGGTTTTGAAAATATAACATTACTTGCTTCATTTTAGATAAAAGTTAAGAGTGATTATCCTGAGTCTGCCAAAGTCTCATTCATTCCTGTGGCTTTAAATACCATTTATAGGATGATGGTTCCCAAACATAAGCTAGTAATGCTCTTTAGCCACACACATTGTGCACTGCTTGACTCCAGAGAAGTTTACTAAACAACCTGCACACGAACATGTACATGGTAGCTGTGTCTGAGTTTCCTCTGAACTCTAGATTCACATTTGCCTACTTGACATTTCCATTTGTGTGTCCTAAATTTACCATGAACCAAACAAAACTCTGGTTTCATAGCCACTCTCAACTGGTTCACCCCATTCTTGTTCATTTTGGTAAATTACACCACTATCTGCCTAGTTTCTCAACATAAAAACTCAGCAAGATTTGTTTATTTTACCTCTAAAACATATCTTACCACCACCTTCATCCAAGCTACCATGACCTCTTGTGCCTTACCAGTATTATTAACTAGATACTGCGCTTTTACTCTGTCCCCTCAGTTTGTTCTCTACATACTACCACAGTAACCTTTCAAAGTCACATATTATATAAAGTCCATGCTTATATCAAAAGATTCAGCTCAAATGATACTTCGTCAGAGAAGACTTCCAATCTGTTCGCTTGTTTTTTTTTTTGGATTAATTTTGATCTCTTAACCCCCATGCATAATCTCTCTCATTGCACATATTGGAATGTATGGTAAGTGTTATTCTTCTCCTCTACAAGACTACTGGCTCATTAAAAGTAAGATCATGTTGAATTCCTTACAGCAGGTACTTTGTAAATGTTTGATAAATAACATATATAAATATATAATATTTATGTTAAATCTTGTATCTGTTTATTTAGAGTATCTTAAAGACAGAGACAACTTTCAACTTGAACTTTAAAAAGTTCAAAGACCCACATATTATCTTGTAGTCTCCTTAGATCACTAAAAGCTTTCTAGTGATTATCATGTAAAAATTTTTTCATAAATGTGCCAGTTTTTCACAAAGTTGGGCTTTTCTAAATATTTTGTATGACATATTAATTGGGAACACAGTATTACCCAACACCTACAATATTATTATTATTTTACACATTTAACTAAAATATGGTATTAAGTGCCCTCTAGTGGCAAAGTTCTAATACACCCATGAAAAAGGAAAGAAAATTTGTACCATTTTCTTATGTTAAGAAATTTTTAAATTAAGTACTAAATACCTGTTATTTGTGATTATCTCACATATCAAACATAACACATATATGTGGGTCATAAATTTCTACATTGTATATTTGCCTTCCATCAGTCTCTAAAGTCATTATAAAGATATAAGAAATATAATATTTATAATAAAACATGCCAACCTAAAATGATGAGTGAAGGCCGGGTGTGGTGGCTCATGCCTGTAATCCTAGCATTCTGGGAGACCAAGGCAAGAGGATTGCTTGAGCTTAGGAGTTGGAGATCAGCCTGAGCAAAAGCAAGACCCCATGGCTACCAAAAATAGAAAAATTAGCTGGGCGTGGTGGCACGCGCCTGTTGTCCCAGCTCCTGGGGAGCTGAGGCAGGAGGATGGCTTGAGCCCAGGAGTTTGAGTTTGCAGTGAGCTATGATGACACCACTGCACTCTACCGGGGCAACAGAGTGAGACCACCTCAAAAAAAAAAAAAAAAAAGAATGAATGAATAAATTAATTAAAATAAAACGATGAGGTAAGCAGCTTATGCTAAACCAAAAAAAAAGAGTTGTGAAAATAGAGACTTTTTTTTCCTCTAAAACCGAAACATGTAAGTTTGCCTACTGATCTCACAGGTAGTCTCTGATTTACACACATGTACATAAATGTTGAATTTCATGAATTTATATGCCAGTTTTTAAAATTTAGAATACATTTTGTGAGACACACATACTAATAGTGTTACGAATGACATTTAGGGTTATGATAGTTCTCATGTGGTTGCGATTATAAAGGAATACAAACTTCACCACCATCTATAAATATTGCTTCAAACTCAGAGTTCCAATTGGAATGTGAGGAGCGTACCTTTCCCGAGGCTGCTGCAGTGACGAAAACAGTCTTCCTATTGCCCTGCCTCATGCCAGATCACAAGGGAGGTGAAAGGGGGGTTAGAACTGCTGAGGAGAAGGTCCCATGAATCCCTACTGACAAGCTTGCAGATTCCCTACAGGCAGTAGAAATTATTAATATCTCTAGCACTTCCAACTGTAATGAAAAGGATCTTAAGTATCTAATTTTGACAGCAATAGTGGTTGAATTCCCTGAGATGGGTGGCTGTTCTTATGCAGGCTGCTCACAACAAATCAGACTGAGATCAGGACCCGCTTTTTGATCACTCAGCCATCCATTCATTCTCTTATCCCTTCATTCATTCAATAAGCATTCATTGAGCCCTTATCATTTAATAGGCCCTGTGCTATGTACTGTGAATATGAAGTCTATCAATAAATAAGATCATAATTTAGTGTTTATGGTAAGAATACTAATAACCAAACAGAATAAAAAGAGCATAGTGGAGGGACATCTAATTTAATATAAGGAGATAGGAAGAACTTTATGGAGGCAGAATTTAAGGTAAGTCCTGAAAGACAATTAGAAGTTAGGAAAAGTAGATGAAGGTGATAGGAGGAAGGGAATTTCACAAAGAGCAAATATAGTGGCAGAGAGGTTTATCATGAACTCTTCCCCCTTTCAGACCAAAACAGGAAATATATTGTTTCATTTCCTATGAGGAAAGTAATGTGTGTTCAGTACTTATTTACCAAAAATTCAAATAATTCAGGAGTGTACAGAGAGTAAAAATCACAGATAATATACTACCATCCTACCTTTCCCATGCCTTTTCCCCTACCACCAAAGATAGCCACTCTCTTGTGAATAGGCTTCCAGATGTTTTCTATGCATTCAGAAAAACAGAATCATACTGCAGATAGAGATTTTAACTTAAAAAATGTCTTAACAATACATCCTACGCATCTCACCATATAAAAGTATATAAAGTCCACATCATCACTTTAAATGGTGACTAATATTTGTTTGGATATTTTATAATTAATTTAATCTTGGGACTTTTTTTGCTATTAAAAATACATCAATGAACACTTTGGCAAATTCATTTTTATTTATTTGTCCCTAATAATGAATTACTAAAAGTAAAATCACTAATCATAAGCATGTTTACACAGTGCCAAACAGTGATTGTATAAATTTACACTTCTAACAGTATGTGAAAATGTGTCCCTCCCTCCATGCTCAGTGTGATAAGAAATATGTTCAATTTGATTTATTTGGTTGAGTATATTTTCATATTTTATTGGCTAGTTGTATTTCTTTTCTCAACTGCCTGCTCATGTCCTTTGCTTAATTTTATATTAGGAAATGGTCTTACTAATTTGTATGCTTTTTTTTTTTTTTTGCAAGCACAAAAATGAGGTTTATTGAGGAGAGAAAGATAGGATTATAGGGCAAGAGCAAGATATTAGGTTTACAGAGTATGATACGTATGCCACAGATGACAACCAGACTCACTGTCACAGCAGGAAAAAAGAGAGCAAAAGGAAGGTCACAAAAAGGGCTTGTGTATAATACAAATTCTTTATATTAGGATATTAACTCTTTATCAACTATGTTGAAATATTTTTCCCAGTCTGTTGTCTTTCAATTTTGTTTATAATGAGGTTTATTGGGCCTATACAAATGTTTGAATCCAATTAATCTTTTTCATTCATGGTTTTCGTTTCGATACACTGGTAAGAAAGGCCTTCTTAGTAAAAATAATAACTTTCCCATGCTTTCTTCAAATACTTTTATTATTTTTTATGAGTTTTGATTAGTTTAATTTTTTATATTGAAACATTTAATCTAGCTGATATTTATTTTTAGTCTGTAGGGTAAAATAAGAATCAAAATTTATTTTAAATCTTCACCAGCTATCCCCTTATCAATTATTATGTCAAACTCATCCTTGCCATTCTCGACTCTGGAACTTCTTTTATATAGATATAGAACCCCCTATTTCTATCCATCATTTCTCTTATCTTTCCTCCCAAAATTCCACCCAATTATCTCTGTCCTCCTCTTTTGAGCTGCAGATTGTCTTTATGAATCCAGTGACTTTTGCTCCCTGCAGTCTACTCACACTTACAAAAAGGCGGTTTACACTGCACAGAATCTGTGGCAAGTGTAGGCCCAGCTGACAATTGCTTGAGTCTGCGCTCTCTCTCACTTTTTCTACCCAGCTTAGTGTGACAAGTGGTTTTGAGTTGGGAGATTCTTCACTCTAGACAGTCACTCACTGCCCTTTCCCAACCCTCCTTCAGCACAGGAGATGGCTTTCCCCTCCTGCCTTGGTACACTTCACCTCTACAATGGGAATTCTTCTGCTTCTGTGGAAATCACATATCCTTCAGCGTTATTCATATTAGCTTTTTCAGAATGCTGTGGGGTTTCGGGCAGAATGATAGAGCACACTACATAAGCATAAGCATCTATACATGTGCCTGTTTGGTGGTAGTAAAAGGATTTGTTCCTGGAAATGGGGGGGTGGGACACGTGCTAATTCAGTCAGTGTTATTCTCATCTTTTAGGCAATCACACTTCTCTTTTGAAATCCCCTGATATCATAAAGTTCCTCCAGCCAGGTTCCTCCATCTACCATTCACACAGCTCTTGGCCAAGCTTCCCAGGCTCTGGAGAAGTTTATATTCCCTTTCATAAAGTATGATTATTTCTGCCATATCACTAATTGCCTGCTGGTCTTTACTCTGGGTTTCCTAAACTATTTGAAGACGGCCTAAATAGTACATAAAATGTGCATTTTACCATCCAGTATGCTTTTCCTTGGTGTACATTTTGGCATTTTCAGCATTAGCATTTGCATACCTGCAGTCATCATTATAAGCTGAAACTGTTCAGTATAACATCAAATAATAACAAAAACCGATGTAGTTCAATTCAGTGATAAGGACCATTCAAACCGAGAAAAGCTTAGTTTAGTACTTTCAAGCCCTCTGGCTGAGAGTGAAGGAAATGTCTGTCCACTAGGTGACAAATCTTGAGAAGAGTATGTAAATGCACTGTGTTCAGTATTGTAGTGAATTCAT
>NW_012140524.1:8047951-8050421 GCF_000956105.1 Propithecus coquereli | reverse complement strand
AATAAGAGGAGTGAATTCCTTCTAGTTTCTATTAATATGTAGTTGTGTTTAAGTGTAGAAATCTGAAGAAATTTCTGCCCCCTACTCCTGGCTTCTAGAGCTTCTAAAACCCTCACAAGTGGTGCTAAGAGCCTATTTTGCTATTCATAATACACCTTTTTTAACCATACCTGAGTTTTTGCTAATAAGGTGATTCTTGATGGGCCCCTAGGTAGCTTCAGGATGGCAGCCCATTGCTAGGGGGATCAGCCATGTGATTAGAGGCTGGAACTTTCAGCCCCACTCTCTAGCCTCCAGGCAGAAAAGAGTGACTAGAGATAGAGCTAATCATCAATGCCCGGTGATTTAATCAATCTTTACTATGTAATGAGGTTTTCCAGAAAACCCCTAAATGATGGGGTTCAGAGAGCTTCTGGCCCAGTGAACACATGGAAATGCTGGGAAGATGGTGTGCCCACAGAGGGCATGGAAGCTCCATGCCCCTTCCTACACGTGCTCACCCTATGTATTTCTTCATCTAGCTGTTCATTTATATTCTTTGTAATAAACCAGTAGATGTAAACAAATGTTTCCTTGAATTTATGAGCCATTATAGCAAGTTACCTAACATGAGGAGCGGGTAGTGGGGACTCCTGATTTATAGCTGCTTGGTCAGAAGTACAGATGACAACCCGGAACTTGTGATTGGAAGGGGACAGGCAGTCTTGCAGTGCTGAGCCCTTAACCTGTGGGATCTGTACTAACTCCAGTAGTTAATATTAAATATCAGCACTGAATTGTAAGACACCCAGCTGCTGTCTGACAAGTTCGAGAATTGGTGTGGGAAAACCCCACACACATTTGGCATCAGAAGTGTTATAAGCATAAAAAAAAGTTTTTCTTCTTACTTGAAATTTTTTGGGCTTTCTGAATCAGAGGATTCATATCTCATCAATTCTGGAAAATCATTACTCATTATCTCTTCTGAATATTGTCTTTCTTCCATTCTTCTCTATCTCCTTCTGATACTCCTTTTCCGTGTATTTTTAGACCTTCTTGCTCTATCAAACATGTCTGTTAACAACTCTTTCATATTTTCCAACTCTTTTTGCTGTATTCTGGTAAATTCTTCCAATCCAACTTCTGATTCACTCATGATTAAGAATTCTCAGTGGAGACATCTGTGTTTCCCCTTCACTAAGCTAAAGATGAGCCAAGCACATCTTCTTATTATCTCCTTTTGTAGAGTGGATTTTTGACCTATTATTTGTAACACCTTTTGAGACTCCCAGACATACATGGTCTCTGATCCAACTTGCCAGCTTGCACGTACCCTAGACTCTGTCTCCTGATGGCCCTTTAAACCACTGCTAAGCACTAGGGGTTAGCAGATAATCTCTGGAAAGCCACTAGCTTTGAGACTTTCTCACTTTCTGGATTGTTTTATGGCCTCTAACGTTTTCTCTTACTTTTTCATGAAGTAGGCAACGGATTTAAGTCATTAAATATTCTTTCCCAGTATTCTTAAGTGCATTGTAAAGTAGAAGCTTCTCAGGCTAGCCTAACCATTCTATTTGCAGCAATAGAAGTTAGGCTATTCTTACTAATCTTTGTACCCCCAGTGCCTAAAGGAGTGTATGCCTGGCACCTAGTAAACACTAAAAGTCATGGGTGCTGAATTACTCAACAGTGGATAATTTCAGCTGACAATAAAATCACCTACTTTCCCCATCCCCACAAGTTATCTACATAAATGCATGCATCTTGATTTTTTTTTTCAGCTTGAATTAGACAAAGATTACTTCACATTTATGTGTTATGTTGACCTTATCTAAGGTGGCAAGAAATTTTTAGGAGTTGTAAAAAGAAACAAAATGAGAAGATTAGCAAATACCTCTCTCTATAGCCAAGAGTTCATAATACATTAATTTACTTTTATTTTTGGAGTCAATATCAGACTATTTGTAATAAACAATTTAAAGGATAATATTTAAATACTTACATTTAGTACTAGTTTACTCTTCTCAATCACTTCCTCAAAAGTCTCATTTGTTTCCTCTTTCCATAAGCTAATGAAAGTATTCATTTCTTGGGCTATGGAAGGATCAGGACTCCCATCACATTGGATGTAATGGTTCCACTGTGGAATAAAATTGTTTGAAGGTTCACGCGGATGAAGAGTCAACCAAAGATTAAATTACTTTTCTGAAGTGTAAGTTCTCAGAACCCAGTATCAACCCAAATAAATGAGTGAGGCAAAAATCTCAATCAATGGAGGCTTATTAAGCCGAGATTTTGAGGATGCACTGGGAAAAACACCAACTGCAGACAAACTGTGGCTGTTTTTTTCTGAAGGAGAGGTTGAAACTTTCAGCATTTTAAAGGCATACAAAGAGAAGGATAAAGGTGGGGTAGAGGGTACCAGACGAGGTAGTGGCTACATTCTTGTGAAGCCCAAGAAATCTACATTTTACATAAAATAGGGAGTGAA
>NW_012140524.1:8045456-8046836 GCF_000956105.1 Propithecus coquereli | reverse complement strand
TTTTTAAAAAAATAAATAAATAAATTTAAAGTTTCTTGGGATCAAAATAGATGTTGGACCACAATTCTCTCTTGTGGTGACAAAGTATATTAGCTTAAAATAAAAAGAAAGAAAGAAATCAGTCTTACCTGAGAAAGCAATCTAGTATCTCGTTTCAATTTCTCTGCTTCAGGAAAACAACCCTCTAATAAATAAAGTTCTTCAAGTTCTTCATTTCTCCTTTCTAGATCCTGTTGCATGGGGATAGATACATTGATTTGCTCTTTAATTTTAGCTTTATGTTTTGCAAGTAGCATCTCAAACTTGGTTGGTTAAATAAATAACTGTAGTTTCAAAATGAGTACTAAAATTAGTTTGACTATAACTGATATTTTCAAAAGGTTTCATCTGAAACAGTGGTTTGTGAAGTATGATCTACAGAATCTTGGTGGGTCCCGAAAACTGTTTTGGAATCTGTGAGGTCAAATCTATTTTCATAATAATAATAAGACATTATTTGTCTTTTTTGCAGTGTATGTATTTGCACTGATGGTGCAAGATGGTGTAAAACTACTGGTGTCTTAGCACAAATCAAGACAGGAGACCCAACGGAGAAGTGAGGGGAAAGAGCCAGTTTTACATACGAATGACCTGAGGAGGAGGTGAAAATCATTCATTTTATTAAATCTCAACCCTAAGTACATGTCTTAACGTTAAATGGGAAGTATGCATGAAACACTTCTGTTGCATATCAAGCTACAATACTGTCTTGAGAAAAAAATATTCGTGCAATTATTTGAGTATTTTGGCAGAATTTCTCTCAATAATGAATGTATTGAGCCTGACACTTCAAGGATACAACTCAAAATATTTGTTGACAATGATAAATTCAAGCTTTCAAGCAAAAAGTCAAATTTTAGAAAACTTGTATCTATCACTGTTTCCCAATCCTTAAAAACTTGTTTTGATTGGAGATACTAATGCAAGTGATGTTTGATACTGAATAACAAAATACATCAACATTTGAAAGAAAATAATTCAGTGAACCAAATTTTTCCAAGGAAGCAATGCGTGATATAGCAAAATCATACATGGAATCAAGATCTATTCAAAGCATGTTGACAGAGCAGTATGTTTTAAGTTCATTAATGTGGTTTCATATTCCACATTAAGAAATTACCACTTGTTGAGTTTTGGTACAGTATCAAAGAAAAATATCCATAACTGTCTGAAAGGCTATTAAAATATTCCTTTTTCCAACTGTGTATCTTTGTGAGGCCAGATTTTCTCCATATACTTCATTCAAAACAACACATTCCAACAGCTGGAATACTGAAGTAGATATGAGAATCCAGCTGTCTTTTGTTAAGTCAGATATTAAAGATATTTTTAAAATATAAA
>NW_012140524.1:8042745-8045406 GCF_000956105.1 Propithecus coquereli | reverse complement strand
GTATGCGCCACCACATCTGGCTAATTTTTGTATTTTTTTGTAGAGATGGGGCTGGTCTTGAACTCCTGGCTTCAAGCAATCCTCTGACTTGGCCTCCAGAAGTGCTGGGATTACAGGTGTGAGCCACTGCAGCTAGCCCCTCTTTATTTTACAGAGTTTGGGTTTTTTCCCTTTAACAGAATAATAGGAATAACAACAACAATATGATAACAACAAGGAGGAGGAGAAAAACTACTAATATTTACTGAATGCTTGCTATGTACCAGGACCTATTCCAAATGCTCTATATGTTTTAATTCATTTAATCCTTATCATAACTCTATGAGGTAGATACTGTTACTGGGGCCTATTTTACGGATGAGGAAACTGAGGCAGAGGATGGTCAAGAAACAACTAGTAGGTAGCGAAATTTAATTTTGAATATTGACACAGAAAATATGTAGAAAATTTCTAAATTAAGACAATAAGCACAGTGGCATAGGACTCAACCAAGAATGCTGGGCTTCCATCCTAGCCACTTCTTGCTAGCAGTGTGGAATTGGGCAAGTCACTTAACATCTCTGTGCCTCAACCTCCACATTTGAAAAATTGGGTTAATGGTGCCTATTTCAGTGTTATTATGAGAACTCAGCAAGTTAATATTCCCAAAGTTTGGCATAGACTGGGTGCTATTTAAGAGTTTGAAAATTTAGAATTTGGTGTTCACTATGGGATCATTTCCTTCTGTTCCTGCTATGCAACTCTTGCTATTCCGTTTGTGGCTTTTGCTTTAGGTTGCTATTACTGGGATTACTCTCCTCTTTTGTCTCCTGTTTTGTTTTACTTATCCTTTTCCCATCTTCCCCGTTATTACTTCTACTCTGTACTCCACGTTCTTATAACACGAAGATGTCCCTTCAACTCATGACTCGTGAATTTCTAGTGCTACTTCCCACTGACTCCCTGCTAATTGCAGAGTACCAGATTCCTAAACTGGCATCATGCTGTTAAGAGAAGAAAACTCAAACTCTGTGAGGTTTATTCTGAGCCTAATACGAGTGACCGTGGCTTGGAGCACATGGCCTCAAGAGGTCCTGAGAATATGTGCCCAAGGCAGCTGGGTTACAGTTTGACTTTATGCATTCATGGAAACAGGAATTACAAGTAAAATCATAAATCAATACATGGAAGGTGTACACCGGTTTGGCCTGAAAAGCAGAACATCTAGGGCAGAGGTTAACAGGTTATAGGTAAGTTCAGAGCCTTCGATTTGTAATTGTTGTTTGTAATTGGTTAAAGAAATGAGGCTTTGTCTAAAGGCTTGGAATGTTTTAAGTTAAGGAAGTCTGTTACTCAGAGATAAGCCTCAAGTAATCTGTTAATTGATGGCCTGCAGGTGTGGTTTAACCTTTGTCTTGCATGGCCTTAAGATTTAGTATTTTATTATTACAAAGAGTAACTCCAAAAGGGAAGGGGCATAAGGAGGTACGCCTGACCTCCCTTCTCCCCATGGCCAGCAACTCGGTTTTAAGGATTTTCTGGGGTCTCCATGGCCAAGGGGTCGATTCAGTCACCTGCGGGGCTTCGGATTTTATTTTGGTTCACAATGTCACGGCATCCTCCCTGGGAGAGAGGATATACGGTGGCAAGAACATTGTATGAATCCATTGACATTTAAATACCTCAGAGTGTATGGAAGACTCTTTGGGGCCTTTGGAAAGTCAGAGCAAGGTCCAACTAAGGTCTCATAGGGAACTGTAGGCAAGTCACAATCTATGTTTCTTCAAATGAAAAATGAATCTTATAACGTTGTTGTCCAGACAAAATCAGGGGATGCATGGTATGCACTTAAGAGTCTGGAGTTACTGTGTCTTATAGCAACATGGGGAAGTATACTACAGCAACAGTGACAAGAAGCATAAAAATACTGTGAGGAATGGGAGCAAAAAAGCATTAAGGGATAATAACAGGAATAAGAGGAGTGAATTCCTTCTAGTTTCTATTAATATGTAGTTGTGTTTAAGTGTAGAAATCTGAAGAAATTTCTGCCCCCTACTCCTGGCTTCTAGAGCTTCTAAAACCCTCACAAGTGGTGCTAAGAGCCTATTTTGCTATTCATAATACACCTTTTTTAACCATACCTGAGTTTTTGCTAATAAGGTGATTCTTGATGGGCCCCTAGGTAGCTTCAGGATGGCAGCTCATTGCTAGGGGGATCAGCCATGTGATTAGAGGCTGGAACTTTCAGCCCCACTCTCTAGCCTCCAGGCAGAAAAGAGTGACTAGAGATAGAGCTAATCATCAATGCCCGGTGATTTAATCAATCTTTACTATGTAATGAGGTTTTCCAGAAAACCCCTAAATGATGGGGTTCAGAGAGCTTCTGGCCCAGTGAACACATGGAAATGCTGGGAAGATGGTGTGCCCACAGAGGGCATGGAAGCTCCATGCCCCTTCCTACACGTGCTCACCCTATGTATTTCTTCATCTAGCTGTTCATTTATATTCTTTGTAATAAACCAGTAGATGTAAACAAATGTTTCCTTGAATTTATGAGCCATTATAGCAAGTTACCTAACATGAGGAGCGGGTAGTGGGGACTCCTGATTTATAGCTGCTTGGTCAGAAGTACAGATGACAACCCGGAACTTGTGATTGGAAGGGGACAGGCAGTCTTGCAGT
>NW_012140524.1:8040614-8042360 GCF_000956105.1 Propithecus coquereli | reverse complement strand
AATAGAGTAACTACCAATAGTTATAATCTTGTATCAATTGATTTACCTACAGAGAATATCTAATATGTAATGTTTTATAAATTTATTTTCATAGTCATTTTACAATATACATGTATATCAAATCTTCAAGTTGTATACTTTAAGAATATACATTTTTGTCTATCAATTATACTTCAATAAATCTAAAAAAACTACTGAATCTAGGTAGAGGGCATATGGGGATTCACGGTACTATTTTTCCAACTTCATGTTTGAATATAGTATTTTCAAGATAAAAAGAGAAAAATAGAGTAACTACCAATAGTTATAATCTTGTATCAATTGATTTACCTACAGAGAATATCTAATATGTAATGTTTTATAAATTTATTTTCATAGTGAACTTAGTAAACTTTGTGAAGTGTAAAAAAAAAACTAGACCTTAGCCATACTGATAACATTTATTTCTTTAAAAACAAAATATTAACAGTTAAATCTGGATAAATATACATGCTTTAAATTATTCTACTGACTTTTCCATAATCTCTTGCTTTTTTTTAAAAAAAAGAAAAAGAATATTGGATTATTATATTATGTAGCATAAAATGTTAACTCTTACAAAAGTGAATAGTAACATTTAAGCAAAACATCAAACTTACTCTGAGAAGTATTTCTGTGGCTACATTAAATTTAAGATGGAGGAGTTCTTGCAGTTGTAGAATTGATCCTTGGTACTGTATTATATTTTTATTTTGCAAATCACATGGTGGAGTTTCCAATAAAATTAACTTCAATTTCCCAATTAACTATAAAGTAACAGAATAACAGATTATTTACAGTAATCCTCTGACAAATAGTCAAAGGAAAAGTGAAAAAGGGGATATTCTACCAAATTTGAATTCAGGAACACATTTTATCTCCAGTAAAACATATAGAAATCCTTTCCTATATTTATTCTGTAATTTAAGATCATGGAGAAATAAATATTTCCCCCTAAAACTCCCTTATTTAGTATTTTTAACTATGTATAACAGAGTTTCATTAGCAAGTTGACAGATGAGTCACAAGTTGTCATTACCTAAGACCTTGGAATTGTGAACTAAAATTAAATCATAAGCTACTCACCTCCCACTAGCCAATTGAATGGATCTTTTCTTGGACCCCAGAAAAACCTTAAAACTGTGTTCTTGGCCATGAAGGGACAGGAGGTTGTATTAATACATGCCCTGTTATACCCCCTCCCTTTTGGAGTTTAGATACAACAACTGACCAGCATTAATGTTAAAATAGAGATCATAAGACTGACAAAACACTCTTTGTGACAACAAGGTACTAAATGATTAACAGGACCTAAGGCCATGCAGAGCAAAGATTAAATCACCTGAAAACCATTGATTTGCTTAATAGAACACGTGAGTAGGTATATCATGGCTTGTCTCTGATTAACAGACAGACGTCTCTGTGTTAACTTAAAACAAGCCTTTGACAAAGCTTCATCTCTTTAACCAATTATAAATCAAAGAATCTTTAAACCTACCTATAATCTGTAAGCCCCCTCCCTTTTGAGATGTCCAACCTTTTCCGGCCAAAATTTTTCACACTTTCCATGTGTTGATTTATGATTTTACCTGTGATTCCTGTTTGCTTAAAATGTATAAAACCAACCTGTAACCCAATTGCCTTGGGACCACTTGCTCAAGACTTCTTGGGCATGGATCCCTGGGCCTTGGAAACACATATTTGGTTCAGAATAAACCCCTCCATCCA
>NW_012140524.1:8039152-8040564 GCF_000956105.1 Propithecus coquereli | reverse complement strand
ATTTATTTTCTTTTACTAGTTTTGTTGCTTTGAGAAATACATGTGGCACCTGTGGATTACTAGAATATTACCTTTTTCAATCTTAACATCAGAATCATGACTTTCCATTTTAACTAGACACATGATTCTTTACCTGTATTTTATTAAAATGTAGACTGTTCTATTGCAAAAGTTAGCCTATCTATGAACATATTAAGTTTAGAAAGCAAAATATCCTGTTTTTGGAATCCAGATGAGTCAAGTGTTTTGCTAGTCCAATACCTGATATCCAATATTAAACATACAATTTAAGGATGTTCTTAAGATTTTTTAAATAAAGAATAACATAGTTTGATGCCTATTGCTGAAGAAATCAGCTCTCATAAAGGGTTTAAGTAATTTAATATGTGTTTGGTTGTTATAATGTAAAAACTTAAAAGTGTTGGGGATTGTATTGATTGCTAATCTTTTTTAAAAAGTGATTATTTCTCCACACTTTTTGTTTTCTGTGACTTTAACTTTTTGAAGTGTTCAGGATAGTTGTGCTATAGAACTGTTCCACATTGTAAATTTACGCGATTATTTCCTCATGGTATTGTTTAACTTGCTCCTCTATCCTCTTTATTTTTTATACGTTGGAAGGTCTAGGGGTTTAATTAGATTCAGATCAACCATTTTCAGCAAGAAGGCACCACAGGTTATGTTGTGCTCTTCATACTGCCTCCCATCAGGAGGCTATGATGTCCCACTATTAATGATGAAGACTTGATCACTTGGTTAAAGTGTTGATTACCACATCTCCCCATGGTAAAGTACATTTTCCCCAATTAGTAAGTAATATGAGGTCAAATACTTTGGCACTATGAGAGCAACATGTTCCTTAACAAGTTTCTACCTAATCATTTAGGTAGCCACTGAGGATCCTTATTCGAATCAATTATTACACTGGGCATTGAAAATGGTGATTTTCTAACTGATTATTCCTTTCACATTAGTTAGATGGCATTCTTCTATAAAGAACTATTCTTCCTCATCCCACTTTCCCCCTTCCTTTTAAAAGTATCACTATAGACTCATGGTTTTTTAATTTATTCGATGTGCTATAATTAATAATAATCATTGTTCTTTCTGATATTCAAATTATTCCAAATTTGGTCTCCACTTCTTTAAACTAATCTCCGTTCCTTTGATATGATCCATTAGTCTCTGAGCATTTACTTTCTTTCTAGCACAATAAGATAATCCAGCCTTATCTTTCACTTTTCCTGCCTAGACCTGGAACCACCATTTACCCTAATTAGTCTTGCTTCCTTTTTAAGAAATAAAAAGAAACCTGGTTCATACTGATTTTCCATTTCAAATTTAACATTATAGTACTTTTTTCGTAATTTCCTTTTACAGATTATATCTCTTTTCTCTTAAAATAAAAATCT
>NW_012140524.1:8037691-8039102 GCF_000956105.1 Propithecus coquereli | reverse complement strand
AATATATAAAAATTAAAGGGCATCAGAGCTTCCCAGTTATGTACCTAATATAAAAATGAGCAATTCCTGTGCTAACTTTAGGATGTTGAAGCAACTGGCTCAACCATGAAGTGACTATCAATGAAAGGCAGGAAAAGATACACATTAAAAATTGAGGCACTGGCAAGGAAGTGGCTAGTGGTTTTCAGACCATTTCTAGTTTAGGGAAAGTCTTGAGAATACTTCAAGGGAATCTAATAACGCATGTTGTGTGAAGAAAAAAAATTATATATTTAAATGTGTCCTACCATTTGTACTTCAATATCACCTTGTTCCTCAACTTTTATTTCTTCCTCATTATTTAACTTAGACCCACTTTCTTGTGGTTCAGACTCTTTACGGTCCTCTTTGCTGACTGCTTTTTCTACATTTTTAAGTTCATCTTTGAAAATCTCAGTTACTGTGATGGTATGTTCTTCTTTTGATGGTGTTGGAATAGGTTGCAAAGGAGAAACATGATCATAGTGAGTATGTAGGAGTCGTAGAGCAATGTCACTTGTTGCTAATATCCTGGGAATTTCAAATCCAATTTCTGTTCCAGAGAATCTGATACTTCTGTACCTGTTAATAATTAATTTTAACAAAAAAGATGAGAGCTTAGGAAATTCCAGGTCTGTTTCAAATTTATACCTAAGCAGTCTCCACTTTAATGTCACTCCGGTTTTGAGGCCTGACCGTATATATGCATTCTTTACAGCATATGGACCCAGTTGCTGACGCTAAAATTCTCAAAACACTGTCCTGGGATCCCTAACCCCACTCTTTTCCTCCATCTCTGGCAGCTTCTTCAGTCTCCTCTGCATGGCCTTCTTCCTAACCATCTCCTAAATGCTGATGTTACTCATCGCTCCATCCTAAACCCTCCTCTCTTCTCCCTCTACACACATATACTCTGAATATTATTATTTCTGTGGACTCAATTATTATACTCTCAGGGTTTTTTTTTTTAACATGAGTTTTATTTTTCCTGGAGTGGGGTAGGGGAAGAGGCATCTCCAAATGGACATTAAGAGGTCCAAAAGTGCCTTTCCATATGTGTGAGCATATGTAATTTTTTCATGTTCAGAAGAATCTATGACTCCCCAAAAGTTAAGAACCATTGATCTGTATGTTGATGAGTCCCTGAAATACACTCTACCTCAATGCCTTCAGCCAGTTGCACTTTGATATCTCATAAGTACTTCAAACTTAACAAATCCAGCACCGAACTCATCCTTACAACCCCACCCACCATCACCATCAAAATAAAATTTGTTCTGCCTCCACTATTCCTTATCTTACTAAAAGATACCACCTCAATTCTCTTCTTAAGCCTGGGTAAAGAGTGCAGAGCTATTCATTTTACTTCTATCTTTGAAAACTATACTGATTA
>NW_012140524.1:8033012-8035651 GCF_000956105.1 Propithecus coquereli | reverse complement strand
CCCCGAAGGATGGATATATTTGAAACACAGATTTGGGGCGGGGGAACCAAGGGCAACACACGTAACCTAAACATCTGTACACCCATAATTTGCTGAAAGAAAAAAACAAAAACAAAAACAAAACATTCCCCATGATATAGATCCTGATATTATATTCTTATCGGGAGTCACCTAAAAAGGATTTATAAGATTACACGTAAAAAATCAACATGGAACCTGAGGATAGTCTTTTAAAAACCTGACTCTGAATCTACAGATGTTCTTAATGCTAAAAGCTACATACACTTGGAATATTCAAATTTTTAAAATCACTTTTTGGTATTTTAATTAACCAACACTTTTATCAATGTTTAATTGGTATTTTACAAATGAAAGTGGCATTTTTAATTTGGCAAATAAAATATTATTAAATGGTAAGAACTTAGGCTGCTGTATTTCTTGCTAGAGAATATTTCCCATACCTAATGAATCTGAGTTTCAGAATTCCTATTGCACAATCAGCACCAATGCCTCTAATTTGATCAGTAAATATAAACACTTTAGGATAGGGTTGCAAGAACTAGCAAATAAAAACACAGGATGCTCAGTTGAATTTGAATTTCAGATAAACAACGAACTTTTTTAAGTATGTCCCAAATATTGCACGGGGCAAATTATCGCAAATTAGCCACTGATTATCTGAAATTCAAATTTATTGGGCTCCTGTATTTTATCTGGCAACCCCACTTCAAGATATATCTGAAAGTGATTGATGTGTACTAACAGATCTTTCCGGGTACCCTCTAAATGGTAGGTATTTATTATAAAACAAATTAAATTTTAAAATTAAAGAGTTTTGGAAAAAATTGACTGGATTATAGAAATACTAACCTATTGTTAGTATTGTCTGTATATGAAATAGTATCAATGTTTATTTTGTACCTTCCTCTTTCAGCCTTCTCTCCTCCTCCTCTTGTAGCTGCTTCAATCGCTCAGCTTTGGTGATTTTCTTTTTCTTACCACCAGACTTAACAAAAGCCACAATATAAAAAAGACTATTAACATGCACCAAGGTTACTTAATAACACATCTCCTCAAATAGTAATTATGAAAACCATTTTTCCTTTCATGAAACTAGTCTTTCATGTATTCAATCAACAAACAAGACTGCCTGTTAGTACAAAACCTTGACTCAGTGCTTTGAAGGACAAAGTCTGGAAACAAATAAGAAAAATAAGCATATAAATTATTCAAAGGCAAGGGTGACAGTAACATGTATATGCACTTTAAATAACTTGCTCATTCCCAGTTTACACATCTTTAAAATGGTGCTAAAGAAAACCTTGTCTTCTTGTAAGGTATAAAGTAAACTATATGTAAAAGCAGTTTGAAACCTGCACATAAAAATGAAAATTATTTTTATGATTAACAGGTATATAGAGAGTTATTTTGCAAGTCTGGAGGAAGGAGAGATTACTTTCAACAGCAGGGATTGGGTAAAATGTTCACAGAGCAGAGGGTATTTAAATTTGTGCCTAAAGGATTTTAACATCCAGGGGAAGAGATTCTAAGAAGAGAGAAATGCAAGTGAAAGATAAGTAGCTGAAAGAGCGCTGGATGACCCGACAAATTCAGTGAGCTCTGGAAAGACTCCAAGAGGAGGTGATGAGGAAATGAGAATGGGAAAGACGGCTAGAGCCTATGCTGAAGGGTTTGGACATTATTCGAAGAGAAATGAAAAGCTGTTAAAAGTTTTTTGAGAAGGGCTGTGGCCCATTAGAAATATAATTTTGAAAATTAACCGGGTATTAGAGAAAAAACATTAAAAAAGGGATACCATTTTGGTGACTATTAACAAGATTCTTTAAGTCTTGACAGTGGAAATCAAGAGGATCTGATAAATATTTTATAAGCTACCTTATTTAATAATGATTAAAATTGAAGGCAAGGAGAGGAAAAAAGTCAGAGGAGAGTCTGAAGAAGGAAGAATGGCAGTCCCGAATAAGTGAATTTGAGAGAATTGTTGAAAGGAATTTACACAGAATCATTAATAGTATGCAATGCTGGTAGGCAATGCTTGCAGGCATTAGAATTGCAGAACTGAGGTTCAGCAAAGAGGTCAGGGCTACAGAACCAGATCTGAGAGCAATTTCTATGATAATGACTTCTCCATTTTCATAAGGGAAAGGGAAAGAGAAGAAAGAGTAAATGTAGGAGGAATCCACAAAAAGAGTGGTTAATCCTTGGTATAGACAGACTCTTGGATGACCATCTTCTGTTTTTGGCTCAACTGCTCCAGAATGCTCATGGAACTCCTTAGCTCCACTGGAATATCTAGTCCATTGGCCCTACCACTTTCCTAACATTTATCAACCCCTTCCACACCTTCGTATCTTCCTTTCCTAGGTTAGACTTCACTGTTCATCACCATAATCACTATCTTACATACCTCTACCTCCTCTATTCTCCTCTTGCTCTAAAAAGCTCAGTTGGCAAAATCCTAGTTCTAGTTAAACTCAACTTTCCATTTATTCTGTGCTAGCAACAGGGGCAGCTGAATCTTGCCAGAGGAAAATACACACAAGCTCAAATTTATGAGCACAAAAGACTCTACGCACTGTCCGGTATTCCCATAACTATTTCATTCTCATTTCAAACCT
>NW_012140524.1:8030474-8032367 GCF_000956105.1 Propithecus coquereli | reverse complement strand
GTAAATATTAAACATAAAAATTAAATTTTTCCTAGATGTATATCTCTTGATGAGATGGTTGGGCTTTTTCTTTTTTCTGGTAGCTCATAATCCATGGATAAATGTTAGCTATTCCTGAATGAAACAGAGGTTCAAATTGATTCTATTTTTAATTTTTACAAATACATGAAATGAGAAATCCTGTTCATATTAAAAAGTCAATGGGAAGAGGTTATAGTAACATCATGCGGTTCTTTGAATTCCTTCCACATCATACGCCAACAATCACATACTCATTTACCATAAAAAAATTATCCCTAGAGATAATCACTGACTTTTGTGATGATTTTATTTTTCCTTATAGTTTTATGTATGTATCCCTAAACAATATAGTTTTATATTTGAACTTTATATAAATTTAATTATACTTTATGTATATTGTTGTGATTTGCTTTTTTTTATTGTGGCAAAGTATACACAACATAAAATTTACCATTTACAAGTGTGCAGTTCAGTGGCTTTAAGTACATTCCCCTTGTACAACCATCACCACCACCACCCACCTCCAGAACTTTTTCAGCATCCCAAACTGAAACCCTGAATATACTAAACAATAATTTCCCATTGCCCCTAGCCCCAACCCATCAATCACCATTCTACTTTGTCTCTATGAGTTTGCAACTCTAAATATGTAAGTGAAATAATATTTGTCCTTATTTGTGATTTACTTCTTTAGATATACACTATGGTTTGTAAAATTCATTCATGTTCATGGATATAGCTATTGCTGTGTATCTTCCTGCTGAATAGAAACTATTCATTCATTCTTCTATTGATAGACATTGGATTGTTTCAAGCTTGTTACTATCATGAATAATGCTGCTAAAACCTTAGAGTGATGTATCCTGGTGTCCACTTGCAAGGGTTTTTCAACAGTGCATACCTAGGAGTAAAACTGACAGGTATGCGCATTTTCAACTTCACTAAAGTTGAACTTTCCGAAGTAATTATTTCAATTTACACTCCCACAATCATTACCCAAGTCAATATTTGTTAATTTCAGTACTTTTGCTTATCTGGAAGTTTTTTTAAAAAAACATGGACACCTTTATCAGACCAAGGAAGTGCCCTGTAACCTATCAAATTGTAACATACACTAATTGAATTTCTAACTCTATCTAATTGCATTCATTTAATTTCTTATATTAAACCAATTCTGCCTTCCTGGGATAAAATGAATATGTCATGATTTCTTATCGTTTTATACACTTCCAGATTGAGCTTGCTAACATTTTGTTTCATATTTTTACATTAATGTTCATGAATGGGCTTCAATTTGCCTTTTTCATACTATCTTCAGGTTATCCAGGTAACTCAAAATGAATTAAAGAATGTTCCCTCTTTTTTCATGCTCTGGAAGAATTTGTATAAATTATTTATTTACCTTTGAATGAAGAACTAGCTAATAAAGACTTGCAAGCATAGAAATTTCTTTCTGGAAAGATACATACCCACTGATTTAATTTCTTTAATTATTATAGACTATTCAGGTTTTCTACTTCATGAAAACAGCTTATTTTTTCTATTTGTCCAATTCATCTAAGTTTTCTAATTTATTGGCATATATTCAAGTAATGTCATTTATTGTTGAAGTCATGTCTCCTTTTTCATTCCTAATATTTATTATGTATGCCTTTTGTTCTTCTTGATATACCTCATCAGATAATTGTCAATTTTATCAGCTTTTCTAAAAGAAATAAATTGTAGCTTATTCATTTATTCAATTGTTTTAATAAATATTAAGAGTCTAACGTGCTAGTCATTTGAGATACCAGTAAACACATAAAAATCCTTGTATTTATAAGCTTACATTCAAATGTTAAGAGAGAGGCAAAAGCAATAAAAAAAAATTTT
>NW_012140524.1:8023907-8028794 GCF_000956105.1 Propithecus coquereli | reverse complement strand
CTTCCATTGTTGCTGTTAAGACCAAAGCTCAAGTATTGCCCAGTTCTGCATGTGCCCTCATGATAAAAACAGTTTTAGTACTGGTGTTTCCATTATTCCTTTGGTTCACTTAGGTTTTCCCCTAACAATTTCTTACTGCCTTATCAGCTCTTAAATGCATTTAAGATGACAGTTGTATCTATATGTATGTATTTTAGTCAGCATTATTTATTGTTTTTGTCAGAAAGGGTGGTTCCCAAAATCTTAAGCCCAATATTAATGAAAATGTAAAGATAAAAATAACATTTATCTTATCACTTTCATCAAAACAAAGCTGCAGATTTATCTCAAAGTATAAAAATGTCTACCATTTACTTAATTGGCAAACTTGTCTTCAAACTTAAACCAATTGGCCATATCAGACTGACTTTTTTTTTTTTTTTTCAGACAGTCTCGCTCTATTGCCCGGGCTAGAGTGCCATGGCGTCATCATGGCTCACAGCAACCTCACACTCCTGGGCTCAAGCAATCCTTCTGCCTCAGCCTCCCGAGTAGCTGGGACTACAGGGCATGTGTCACCATGCCCGGCTAATTTTTTCTATATATTTTTAGTTGTCCAGCTAATTTCTTTCTATTTTTAGTAGAGACGGGGGTCTCGCTTCTGCTCAGGCTGGTATGGAACTCCTGACCTCGAGCAATCCACCCGCCTCAGCCTCCCAGAGTGCTGGGATTACAGGCCTGAGCCACCATGCCCGGCCCAGATTAATTTTTTAACAGAGACAGACTGACTTCATTTTTCAGTACAAATAAATATGTTAATATGCATTCTCATGGTACCTATCTCATTTCTGATTATGAGCCAGGTGTAAGTTGATTTAATTTCCTCATACATTGTTTTAAAAAGATGCAAATTTAATGTCCTAAACTTAATACCATTTATATTTTAGTGCCAACAGTGAATGCTCCACAGAAACTAGGATTAAATCTTTGGTAACCAAAGCCTGTTTGTGAATACAGTGTTCTTAATTGAAAATAGAATTTAAAGTACACATATGAGCAACAAGACCCCTCTTTTGCCTATCCATTACAATTCCATGCCTAGAGGTAGTTGGGCATCATTTTCAATTAATTCAAATAAAATCAATTCAAATAGAAGTATTCGAAGTTTTGTAAAATCTCTTTACAATGGTATCCCTAGGCAAGAATTTGAATATCAAATTTTCATTAATAATGTAATTTTCTTCGGTGAAAGAAAAATCACAAATTATTAACTGAAAATAACTGGAATCATCAATCTGTAAGGCAATTCTTCCCACAATCTAATCAATGTTTTCTGTTATTTCATATATTTTATGAAGTATGGTGGTTTCTGAAAAAAAAAATAACACCAATGCAGTGATGGATCTTTTAACAGTGCGCCAGGTATTATGTCCTTTCTACAGTTGTACAGTTTTCTACCTTTTGTAATGAATGATACTAATTTAAGTTACAGGAAGTTTCAAAAGGCAACTTTACGGTCCATGTAGAAATATTAAACTCATTTATATTTTTATTGATACCCTAATTTTTCTTCATTAAAAAAATTAATGATATTATCTTTGTAGTCTGAATGTTTTATCGATAAATTACATTGTGAAAGGGTTTTTTTGTACCATAGTGTGATAATCATCTCATGGGCAACATCATTAAATAAAAATTATCACTACTACTACCACTCCACACTACAATATATATGAATTCTAGAGACACATTTCACCACTTACAGAAAGATACGTATGACAGACAAAAACAAGAAGTCTTTAGTGCTTTGATTAAGGAGAGCTTTGCCAACACCAGTGTTTTGTATTGTCTGTTGGTTTCATACCCCAGACCAATGAACCAAAGACTTAGAGTGGATAAGAGAAAAGCTTTTATTTTGGAAAGCAGAAGGGTGGTTGTGACAGGGGAGGATGCAATGGTAAAAAGGAAAAGGTAAATATAAAAGCTGATGATCTGGAAACAGATTTCCATAAAACTATCGGTGTCCTTATATTCTTAGAAAATCTTTGTGTACCTGAGAGCACACTTTACTTCCAGAAGTAGGTATACCTCAGTTTGAAGACTTCTGACCCAGACTGCTGCAATAACTTCCCTAAACGGTCCTCCTACTTTTATACTTGCATCCCTACAGTGAATCTGCCATATGGCAGTCAGACTGTCCCTTTAACAATGTAAATCAGATCATGTCACTCTTCTGCTTATGATTTTCCCAGCTATCCATCTTGCTCAGAATAAAAATCCAAACACTTCACCATGGCCTGCCTGGCCATGAACTACAAACCGGCTCCTGCTTAACCACCGACTACCACCCTCTCCTCTCAACTCCCCTCCCCCTCCACGTTTTCTCTTTCACTCTCTACCTCACTCACACTATTCTAACCACACTGGCATTCTCTCCAAGGTCACTCCCAACCATAAATCTTTGCAATAGCTGTTTCTCCTGCTTAGAATGCTCATTAGCTCCCCCGACCTCCAGTAGTTACTGACTTACTCTCTTGCTTCATCTGGGTCTCTTCTCAATTTTTATTTTCCTTAATCACTCTCTATGAAATAGTATCACCACTATCCCCTACACATTTCTCACTGATCTCTTACTTGGTTTCCATGTATTCAAAGCTATCTTAAATTATATTATTTATTGCCCCACTCCATCTCTCTCCTGACAAATAAAATGTAAGCTTCATGAAGGCAGGGACTTTGTCTTGCTGCCGTTCACTTAATGCCTTGAACACTGCTAAATCAATGAAATAAATATTCTTCCACGTTCGCAAGGACTTAAATCACGGCATCTACTTTCAGTGGGATGTGCTGCAGCTGTGAAAAGGAGTGAGGTAATCTCAATGTGCCAAAAGAGAAAGGTCCCGAAGGAATGCATATTCCTTTGAACCTAATCAGATATAAGATGTACTTTTAATTTATTACTACCCCAAAAAGAAATAAAGCCCAAGATGGGAGCCTGAAGGAGACACCAATATAAAGC
This sequence comes from Propithecus coquereli, assembly GCF_000956105.1. NCBI lineage: Eukaryota > Metazoa > Chordata > Mammalia > Primates > Indriidae > Propithecus > Propithecus coquereli. Next base: position 8,025,796 of record NW_012140524.1, on the reverse strand, counting down.
TGGAAATAGGAAAAGACAAATGAACCACAACAGAGAAATGCACAGCAAAAAAACTTGCATATCTCAGCCCTGACATTGGGTAGAAGGAAGAAAAAATTTCCCTAAGAATTTAAACCGCAAGCCAGTTCATGTGGATTTGTGGTTTGACTCATACTATTAGTGTGGTCCAAAACCCTCAGACAGAGAATTTAAAGTAATATCAAGTTAATAAAGAGCTAGAGTGACTAACAGAAGCAAACATCCTCTGTGGAAGAAATGGATGTCAATCCAGGACCACCATGGTTGTAAAATACTATCTATTATTATAAGACATATCTCAATTTCAGTAATGTTAAAATGTAAAAAGATGAGTACCCTAGAATTAATAAAATATTAAGTGAAAAACAGAAGGTGCAGAATGCTCCCATATGTGGGTTGACAAGGGGTGTGTGTGTAGTCTATAATGTTTAGACAATTTATAAAAAGATATACATGGTTCTTCTAGGAAGGCAGATCAGATATCTTGGGTGGGGAGCAATTTTCCATTTTTTAATGCTATTTTAATTTTGTACCATATGTGTTTATTATTTTTTCCTTAAAACGACTTCTAAAGTCAGAAAGAATAAAATATGTCTTTCAATGTTTTCCTAACTATACTGTAAATTCCCTTCACAGATTCTCCTCATCTCAAACTGCAATCTTTCAAAATGGAATAATTAAAAAGGAAATAATTTTTTCCCTGGGTTTGGTTTCAAATTTCATAGGAAGAATCTCACCATTCTCTCAGAGAAGCAACACTATAAACACAATAATCCAAAAGCATTCATTTAGCACCCATGCATATGTGATTAGGCACCAAGATAATTTAGAATGAATTTTCAGATTTAAAACAATGCCTCTAAGATTTCACAGTCTAAAACAGAAAGTCAAAGTCCACACAAACCAATGAATGACTGCAAAGGCACATAGGGCTCTTCAGAATGCTTTCCCCATAAGAATGTTTCTAGAGCCTTCATACATTTTGTTCAGTTATATCCACAGTTCCTAAAAGAGTATCAGGTTGGTAGTGCGTCCAACTGATTGACAGACGAAAACAAAGAAGGCATTCAACAGTATTTCCTAAGTTTACCTGTATAAATATTAAATACTCACTTATATAAGCATTTCTTTTAAACAGTCAAGAGCCCAAGTGTTTTTAAGTGGTGGTAGATTAAATGGGGTTTCACATATCCATTCAATGAATATTGATTGAATTTCTACTATGTGCCAGGCACTGTGTTAAATGTTATGGACATAAAAATGGCACACTCCTGACCTTGAAGAGCTAACAATTATAATTACAATAAAATAAGGGTTACAAGAAGCATGTGCTATGAGAACACAGGGTATAATTGATTCCTCAAGAGAGAATGACGGGAAAATTTACAGACAGGTGACCTTTAAGATGTGCCGTGAAGCAGGCATTACAGACCCAAATCCCTGTTGGGACCAGGCAGGTAAATAAAATAAGGGGTTTGGTCATGGTCAGAAGTATAGCAAGCTGAAGACTTTATGCACTCCTAAAAGGAGTAGCTGCCATTCAACCCATTCAAGTGTTGCCTTATAGGACTATATAGGCCCAATGTTATCAGGTTTCCAATTTTTTAAGAATAGATGCAAATCAGATTTTGGGGTGAAAATAGTTTGGTAACTGATTTAAAAATTTTAAAAAAAATGTCAGGTCAAACAAAATGTCTGTAGGCTAAATCTGGCCTGCCAGTTAAGAGATTATATTCTCTGCCTCAAAGTAGGAGAGAAAGGGGCATTTTAGACATATAGAACAGTATATTCCTTATTGTACTCAAATTTCTACACAGTACAAAAAAACAAAAAACAAACGAAAACTCCAAACAAACAAGTATATGTTACCA
>NW_012140524.1:8003362-8022532 GCF_000956105.1 Propithecus coquereli | reverse complement strand
TTCTTAAACAGTGCATATATTTCACTAATTCATTAAGCAGATATTTATTAACTATTTACACACAGGGCACTCTGAGGCACTGGAGATGATATAAACAGGAATAGCAGAGATTTTGCTCCCACATAATTTTCACAAATGGGTTCTATTTTTATCAAATTTGCTATCAATTAATAGTTAACATACTTCTATCTTGAAATAAGTACTAAACAGCAGAATATGTAAATATCATTGCCCCTGTTCTCAAGTAGCCATATTTTAAAGATGGCCAAATTGTCGCTTCTCATTAGTGATTTTAATATGAAGCAAGTTTGGGGTAAGTACATATTCTCATTCCTGCTATAAATCAGAAGAAACATTTACATAGTAAAGTAGTTCTCAAAGTTCAGAGGGCATAAGAATCATCTAGGAAACTTGTTAGAAATGCATCTTCTTGAACTAAAAATGTACACATTCACTTCCCCTCTCATATTGTGATTCAACAGATGTTATGGGTTGAATTGTGTCCCTCCAAAATTCATACATTGAAGTCCTAACCCCTAGTACACCTCAGAATTTGACCTAACTGGAAATAGGTCCATTGCTGATTTAATTTGTTAAATTAAGATGAAGGCATGCTGAAACAGAGTAGGCCTCTAATCCAATGACTTGGTGTCCTTATAAAAAGAGGAAACTTGGACACAGACACTCACAGAGGGAGAACACCATGCGGAGAATGAAGTTATGCTGTCACAAATCAAAAACTAGTGTAACCTTGGGACCAGCTAAAACCAATCAACCATTGCTTACGTTGTTACAGATGATGCAGAGCCAAAGTTGCAAGTCACACAGCTCAGGCCATATGCAATGGGAAAAGCGTTAACCTAATTAACACCACAAGCCTGGCAGACCCGCTGCATTACCATCACTTGGGACTAGTTAGAAATGCCACAAAAGCTTGACCCACCCCCAGATTGGGGAGAAAGATTTGAGCACTGCCCCCTCTTTGCCAGTTGACTCACTGGCTTTCCTCAAAAGCCAGTGCCGTATTATTGACTTCTATGCATGTTGGGAAGCCACCCCATTGCTGGGTAACACCGTAAGTGGCTAGGAGAAAGGTCTGAATAGAACCTTCCCTAGGGCCTTCAGATGTAGTATAGCCCTGCTGGCACTTTGATCTTGGACTTCCAGTGTCCAGAACTATGAGACAATAAATTTCTGTTGTTTAAGCCACTCAGTTTGTGGCTCTTTACTTGACAGCCCTAGGAAACTAATAAGTTGATTTGGAGTTGAGTGGGTTCCTGGAATATGCATTTTTAACAAGTACTCCAGGTGTGTTAGAAGTAAATGTTCCATGGTCCACACTTTGAGAATAATTGCAAGAAGGAACTAAGAAGAAACTTAAGTACCCCTTGGGAAGTAACAAACAGGTGCTTATTGTTGTCCCAATTTATCAGCAGTTTCAAATTGGCTTAAGGTCCACTTGCATTCTGCCAGGAATGTTCTCCATTCCCTATTTCTTCCTACCACTTGTGGAAGACTCACTTATACATTAAAACAGGTTGAAAAGCACCACTCCATCCTTCTCTTGTCTTCCTCCCGCAATTTCATCATTTCCAACTTTGTGTTACCCTATTTTAGATATTTCAATGGTTACATTTATGAAGCTGTATTGTAATTAATTTTTAAAATCTGTCTCCCATAGCAGGGTTGTCATATTCATCTTTGTATCCTTGGCTTCTAGCCCACTGCCAAGTACAAAGAATGCACTCAATATTTTCTGGTAATTAATGAGTTAATTCACTGAATAATTACATTCTTCATTTTCTCTGGATTTAATCACAGAAGATGTCTTGGTGGAAATCATATTTCAGAAAATGAGAACAGAGATAATCTTATAGCTACACGTTGGCTTGTCTCCTTGGTAAAAACATGGCACTTGAGGAGTGCATAAAAACAAAACGAGAAGCAATGTGAGTACCGTGAATCACAATTCATATTCTTTTTTGGGGGGGCGGGGGGAGGACAGAGTCTCGCTCTATCACCTGGGCTAGAGTGCCGTGGCGTCAGCCTAGTTCACAGCAACCTCAAACTCCTGGGCTCAAGCGATCCTTCTGCCTCAGCCTCCCAAGTAGCTGGGTCTACAGGCGCGCACCACCACGCCCGGCTCACAATTCAATTCTCACAAAAAACCACATAGAATAACTTTTTAAAGCCGAGTAAATTGCATCAGCTTTTAACTGACGAGGAGGTATAAAAATCTGCCAAGTTGCAATAGGAGAGCAACTTAGTGGGAACGTCTTACATTATTAAAAGTTATTAGGTTGGGACAAATTTTCAAGTTTAGCACCATGCGAGTTTACGATACCGTGTGACCGCTTGGGCCATCTCCCGTTTGCAGAAACTGGTTTGTGACTCCCATCTGCCGCGGGACCCAGAACAGGAAGGCCCCCGGTCAGGAGAGGGCCGACCCTCCCCGGGGTATGAGTTCTTTCCTAAACCGACCCGCTCCCCTCTAAAATATGACGGGCTCTTATTACATCATTTAACATCAGTGAAACACAATCGACGCTCGCTCGTCTCTCTAATTTTCCCTTTTTACCATGAAGAGGCAAGCACGACCTCCGTAGTCAGCAAAATCGGAGCTCAGTTGTGTGGACAAACGCTCCCAAGTTGTCAGGACAACAAGCTTGGTCCACTTGCACTCCGGGAAACAGCGCCGACACTCCTGTACCGGTCTGCGCAGTCGCGCGGGAGCGCTTCCGGCCTGCGCCCCGCCCCCTTCGCTGACAGGTGGCCCAAGCCCCAGTCCCCGCCCAGCTTCGCGGCTGACTGGTCCAGGAGTCCAAGCGGTTGGAGGCTTTTACGGCTGCGGCGTGCCAGAAAGTGAGTGAGCCGCAAGGGCGTTTTGTTTCCTTTTGTTTTCCCTAAGCCAGGGTCTGGGGGCAGTGCGTATGTTCTGGGCGAGGACCACTGGGTGTGCTTTTGGATGTGTGTGGTGGGCTAGAGGGGGTTTGGAAGAGATTTTGAGCGTCTTCTGACGTTGACAGTCTCTCTCCCTCATTATTTTCCTAAAGTGTTGGGGTGAGTCTGTGACGGTTTCGAGAAGGAAGGGAGCTGGCATGGGATTGGGACAAGCGACTGGCAACCCGGGTGGGCTGCCTGGTCCAGCACGGTTAGGGCCAGCAGGTGGACGAGGCTCATTCGGCAATTTAAAGAGAGCTGGTTATTTTGTGATTAACGACCTTCGGACTCTTCTCTCTGCTCTGTTTATTCTGTTTACTTTCTGTGCAGCATGTATGACCTTTTCCCTAAGTGTCGTAAACAACATTTGGAAACGATTTGAAGCAATTTCTGGGTAAAATATTCTGTACACGTGACGATCGCTGAGGTCCAGAAGACACATTAAGTTACTTGCCCAAGGTCACAGACTAATTGTACTCACCAGCAACACAACCTTCAGAATTTCAGACTCCTCCCCACGTGAAGAAACACTGGCACCTTAGACCAGCAGGAAAACTAGAGGAAATTAAGGGAGGCTCTTCTCCTCCTAAAGGCCAACTGAATTCGCTATGATTTTACGACCTACCTAAACCCTGTTTTAGGATGACAAGACCTGAAATACTTTAAAATTACTGGCACCATTTCTCATTTCTGAATTCTAATTTTATAGTGCTCTCTTCCTTGTAACGTCATTTACTAAAGGTATTATTTATAAATAAATAGTAGGACTGAGCTAGTCTGTGTGGGTTAAAGTGTTATCCCATTGTAACAGAAATCAAGGTTATGTGATAGCTATGACATCTCATCTCCAAATCCTGGTAGGCATATAAAAACATCTTAACATCAACTTCATATGGAGTTCTAATTCAGTTTACCATAGCTATTTGATACAGAAGATAGCTTTTGTTTTAAGTTAGTTTTTTCAACAAAACTAATGTTTCATGATTTAAAAAACCCCCAGTCAACTGAAACTAGGACTGATGGGGACAAGGAGGTGTTATGGTAATCCTAAATTACTTTAAAATAGTAGGCCTTTGAAAGAGACGATTTACTCAAATTCTCACTCTGTCAGCCTCCCTCATAGGGAGGAGGGGTCACTATGCTGTAAGGGATCATACCAATGTCCTTCATTCTTTTTTAGTACTTCTTGTGCAAACTGCTTAAGTGGTAAGAAGGTCTGTTTCCTATTCTTTCTTTACTTCCAAGACGACATAGTTCTTGCCTCTTCTGAACATGCATAGCCATCTTCTTTCAACTTATTTAGATAATCTGGTTTCTAGGTCTAGACCAAACTGTATGAAAAGCAAGGGATTTTGCCCTCTCCGTCTCTGGTGCTGGCAAGTGTGCTGGAATAACTTTTTGTCTGAAACTTTCTAGGCTTAACTAATTTGGGGAAATGTGCTTCACCTGTTGTTTCAGTCAAGTCTACTACGACCAATTGGCAAATAACATTGTACTGCCTTTCTTTGCCAGTTTTCCTTCAGCTTTTATTGTCATCTGAACTTTATTGGGATGAATCAACAACTTTGGGCACCATAACTCCTAGTAAAATGACAATTCTTCGTAAACCCAGAACCAGAGTTGGTTAAGTCTAAATGCCTTAGCCTCCAAACCCTGGGAAAAAAGCTGTCAGTGGAGATTGCATCCCACTCTCACCCACCACAAACATCCAAGTTCTTAGAGTACTGGGGGACTTCTCTTAGTCCCTAACTTATTTGGCTCTTTACTTACAACAGTAACTTCCATGACTTTGTGCAGGATTCAGGATCAGCCTCAGGTCCCCATTGTGCTCAAATTTTTCATTCACGAAATTGTGAACCCTATTTCTCCCAATGGCTAAAGTAAACCTAAATGCCTGAAGGTCAACTGTATAATAATAAAGATAAACTGCATTAATGCATACAAGTTAACATATCAAAGAACTGGAAAAATTTACCTTAGCCACACTAGCTACATTTTTGCTAGGCAAATCTTTTGTTATGCATAATTTGTAAAAAGGCTAACTAAAAGGACAACTTAAGCCAGGTTCCTAAAAGCTTTCATAGATTACAAATTGTGAATTAAATGCAGCTATTCAGTTAGCTGAAGCTCTTTTCCAGGCATTAAAGAGGCTATAATTTGATATTTGACTTACATCTATGTAGACTGAATTTTGAATTATTTGAAAGTTATATGGTTCTTAAGAGTCATTCTTCAATAACATTAAATTACACTGGAAATGACTCTCTGCCAAAAAAAAAAAAGTTTTAAAAATGACGTAGTTGTTAATATAATGGGCTAAATACACTAATTGCACTCCCTTGCATAACTCCACTAAATCTTCAGTAAAGGGATATAAAATAAATTGGAAATATGGGAGAGATGACAGCAATAAATAGAAGCTGGAATACATGAATGAGTGTGACTTAGCACACGAGAAAAGCCCATTTTATACTGGAAAATTCTCGAAAGGCACGGAAATGGGCCCTGGAATTGGGAATGAAGAATGAAGTAAGAGGACTATTTAAAAGCTATTTGAGAAACACTTCTTTGTAACTTCACCCCTCACTTCCACAGAAGACTGGAGGTGTATTTTTGGACAAAGTAATACTAGTCCCTGGACTAGGACATCCTCAGGCATCTAAAGTACATGCGAAGCACAATGAAAACAGGAATTAAGTGAATTTAGCTATACATAATGCTGAATCCAAGGCCCCCATTCTGCTTTCACGTTTTAATATTTAATAGGCAAATCCTCAGAAGATTGGAAGACTCTGCTCTGGGGAATTGACCACCCCAAAAGAAACAATCCAAGATACTGTTATCAGAGATTCCCCAATAAAGTGCCCACTCAGAGCACCCTAAGTGAAGCTCGAGTCTCTAAGGTTCACCATGTATGTATGGCTATCTAAAAAGCCTTTTCATCTTTTCACTCACAAGAGTTGTCAGAAAAGGATTACCAGACTTTGGAAGAAAGCTCAGAAGCGACAGAAACAAAAGCCAGCAGGAAAAAAGCAATTTGAAGTAAAACAATTTCAAGAAAGCTAATATTAGTGAACTCAAAAAAAAGTTTGTTCAACTACACTGTAATGCTTGTTATGTAAATTAACTCATAAACTGCTAAATAGGGGAATTTCACAACTATTAACATGGAAATAATGTTGATTCCTATGTGATTTTTTTTTTTCTAAAAAGAGCCAGTAAAGCAGTACATTTATGAACTTCAGCAAGAAAATTAAAGATCTTTGGTTAGCTGCTATACTGGCAGATGGTGCCTTTCAGGTATTTTTTTTTTAAAAAAATAAGTGCCTATACCCAGGGCTTCCTCCTCAGAGGAAGCCTCCTCCTCCCACCCACCAATTAGCAGCCTTATTGTTTAGATAAATCTCTGTCTACTTCCATGTGTATCTCAGTGTCTCCTAGCTCTGCTCTTAGACTTTTGCCAGCATTTCTAGTATTTTTTTAACAGTTTTACTGAGGTAGAATTGACAAACAATAAGCCAGACTTAAAGTATAATTCAATGTATTTCACATATATACACTCATGAAACCATCACCACAATCAAGATAATAAACATATCCATCATCCCCAAAGGTTGCCCATGCATCTTTGATTCCTTCCTGGAATACAGCCCCCACTCCCGTTCCCAGGATACTCTATTAGTGTTTTTAACATCTCTGTAATAGTCTTCAGCTATGCTGAGAGCAATCTGTGTGGTCCAAAGTAAATGTCCAGGTACTAATTTCTGGTTTATTTTTGCTAGTGCTCTTATTACAATTGCATAAGATTTGAGTGGTCTGCCCCAAACCTATTTTCACCATAAGCCCAGTTATTTCTAATGTGTTTTTCTGCAAGATGAAAGGCTTCTCAGGAATACATATATTGTGCAATTGCAATATTGCCTGTGTTACATCCTTAAAACAAGAACAGGATACTGAAAAAAAAATTATCATGAGTTCTTGGAAGTTATAGCAGAAATGAAAAACTCAACAGAACACTTGGAAGATGAAGATAAAATTCCCCATAAAATTGAGTAAAAAGACAAAGAAATGAAAAATAGAGAAAGAAGAAGAAAGAGGACATGCCTAGAAACTCAAACATCCAAATAACAGAAGTTCCAGGAAGGGAGAAAAGAGAAAATGGGGAGGGGTGGGAAATCATGAATGAAATAATTTATCTTTTTTGAAATACTTTTTCTTATACTTCACTATGAAGAAACATGAATGAAATAATTTACATTTTTTTTCCCAAACTGAAGGAAACAGGTGTCCAGATTGCAAGGGCCAACTGAATATAGCACAGTGTAAGAAAATAAATCCACATCAACACATCACTGTAAAATTTCAAAATATTCCTAGAGAAGATACTGTAAGTTTCTGGGGAGAGAAAAAAAATACAAAGGATCACTTATCCAGACTGCTTTGAACTTCTTTATTGCAATGCTGGAAGCAAAATTAGAGGAGCAACTGCTTCAAAATGTTGAAAGAAAATTATTTCTGGCTTAGAATTCTACACTCAGCTAAACTAGCAAAGAAATACAGCCATTTTTAGACATCCCAGGTCTCCTTTAACCTTCCAGGTACCCTTTTCAAGAAGCTATAGAGGATGTGCCTCACGAAAACAAGAATAAAACCAGAAAGTGGAACTCCTGGAATATAAAAAATAGGATAACCAACATAAGAGAGAGACAAAAGGAATTTCTAGAAGGATGGTTAAGAAAGATCCAAGTGCAACTCTGTACCCCCCTTGATATAGAAAGCAGCCAGTCCACAATAAAGCAGTATGATTCACATTCGTGGCTTTTATCACCAAGATCCCTGCTGCCTGAGGATCTTGCCGTGATTCTTAATCAGTACTTGCCCTGTCTTGACAATGTGGTAATGAAACTCCTGCTCTCTTCTGTGCTGTGCTGACTGGACCAACTGAGAACACTCATTTTTACCCTTCTGTTTCAATCTATCCGTGAAAGCTGATGTTGGGCTTTGAGCATGAAGCAGAAAATAGTCTTCCTCCTCTCCTATTCTTGCTATATACTGGCCAGAAATCAAATATCAGTTCTATACTCTGATCTTTCCACATGCTTCAGCGGGGGAAGACTCAGTATTCACTCTTGACATTGCTAATTAAGAACGTAAAGCCAGACTAGAACTGTTGGTTTTCATTTAACAGCAGCATTCTTGCCTCTTTTCGTAATTACTAGAGTCATGCTTGCTGCTCAGATTATCAAAACTTAATAGGTTATTTAGGGTAATGTTCATGGGTAGGAAAACTGTAAAGCAGGAGAATTATTAAGTCCTTAAATGTTATCTTGGTAGAGATGGACAAGGAGATGCAATATGAGAGGGGGACATGGGGACTTACAAGATGTTTTAAAATTGTTTTTAATTTCTTTTTTTAGAGGCAGGGTCTCATTCTGTCGCCTAGGCTGGAATGCAGTGGCCCAATCATAACTCTCTGTAACCTTGAACTCCTGAGCTCAAGTGATCCTCCCACCTCAGTAGCTAGGCATGTGCCACCACACATGGTCAATTTTTGCTTTTTTTTTTTTAATAGAGATGGATGTGTCACTGTGTTGCCCAGGCTGGTCTCAAACTCCTGGGCTGAAGCAATTCTCCTGCTTCGACCTCCCAAAACACTGGGATTAAAGGCGTGAGCCACTGTGCCTGATCCCCCTCTAAGATTTCGTTTCATAACTGGAATGATGGGTACTCAGATGTATATTTTACATTCTTTAATTTGCACATATTTTATGTGTATTTTGATGTATAATTAAAATATGAAATACATGAAAGCACTGGTACCCTGCCTTTCAAATTATGAAAGATATAAATTTCCAAAATGCCAAAAGGTTGGGGGTGGGGAGCAGGTAAAGTCACAGTAAAAATCTACACTATTATACTTTAAGGCTGAACCAGAATAAAATAGAAGGACTTAAATTATACAATTTTTAAAATTTAATATGGTATTATAATTTTAATCTACATTTTCTACTAGTTAACTATGAAATAATCTTAAAACTGATCTAAAAGGCTATTTAAAAAATATAAGTTGCTTCCTGCTTGCCCTTCAGAATAATTCAGTCCAAAGCCATTAATGTGAGACTGAGCAAGGTAGGCATCTGGGGAAGGGGGGGTGAGACAAGAAGTTGGCAAGGCAGTAGCCCAGCAAGGGGTAGTGGAACCCAAACAGGGTGAGGAGGGTCTCTGGGGGGCAAGGGGTTGTGCATAGCAGCAGCCTAGCCTGGGATGAGGAGGGCCTTCTTGGGGGGAAAGGGGCATCGGCACAGGTTGTTGGAGTCCAAATTGGGTGAGACTTTTCCAGGAGCGGGGTGTCGTGCAGCATAAGTTGTCTGAGCCCAAGCGGGGTATGTGACAGGAACTAGGGGAATGGGGAGAAGAGGATGTGTGTGGGATGGTAGCAGAGCTCAAGCAGAAAGTAGAGAGTGTGCGCTAAGTGGTGACAGCAACAGGAATTTGGTTACATAGTGGGAAGAGAGATGATAATCCAAAAAGTAAATTTATTGAGGACAATGGGAACCAGATTCCTCATTACTGGACAAGAGTATTAAAACTATGGAAAGAGGAAACTAAAATAAACCCTGTAGTGTTGGAATTGAATGGTAGGTATCAGATTATATAGATTAATATAAAAGTAAATATATATATATATACACACACACTAACATCTATACATATATACACTTGTAGCATTGTCCACTTAGAGTACCTGGGAACAGTGACAATGCCATAGTAATGAGCATTTCTAGCATCCAGATCCTTGTTTCTAAAATATTCCATCTAGGCTGTAGTTTGTAAATACTGTTTTTCCATTAAAAGGACCAGGTTCCTGGAGAAATAATTTTACAGTGCACAATCTTGGCAAACACCACTTTAATCAGGTCATCAAATTTAACGTAATAGAACAAATTGGAATTGTGTCTACCTGATAGGATGCAATTTTAGGAATTTATGATTTAATCCCCACAACTGTAACAAGTAATGGAGATTATTTCCTAGGTTAGGCTGTCCCAGTGCCTTTAAGGAACCGCCTCTCCTAAGTAACCTTAACAAATTACACATAAAGTAGCATGATCTATCCCACTGAACACTGCCTGCTCATGAACAACCTTATGATACGGTTGTTCATTTGGCCACTTCACCACCAATCTTATTTCCCATCTCCCACTGATTCTAACCTGCTTGACTCACACACCCAGTTGTTTTTATTTTTTTATTTTTTTTTGAGACGGAGTCTCACTCTGCCACCTGGGCTAGAGTACCATGGCATCAGCCTAGCTCACAGCAACCTCAAACTCCTGGGCTCAAGCGATCCTCCTGCCTTGGCCTCCCAGAGTGCTAAGATTACAGGCGTGAGCCACCGTGCCAGGCCCAAACTCAGTTTTTTCTAGTTTTTAACCTCCCTCTGGATAAGCACTCTTCCAGATTTGATTAGACCTCTTCTCAATGTCCTTCAAATGGATCTGGCCTTGAGAGCAGGGTAAATACAATCTCCTGTTTGATAAGGAAAACTCAGACTCAGCAAGGTTAAGTAATCTGTATATTATGCAGCTGGTATTCAAATCTAGTTCTAACTCATTCCACTGTGGCATAAAAGGAGGTACATCTATGTATCTAGCTGTGACAATCCATTTTCTCTCTCTCATCCTAATTCCTTCATAGGACTTCTCACAATTCCTAATTATCTTCTTTGCTTATTATGTCTCCCTTATGAGAAGTTCTGTGACAGCAGATTATCTTATCTGACATGTTCATAACTATATCCCCATACCTGGGACATAAAAGTGCTGAATAAATATTTTTTGAATGTAAAAAAAGTTACCATCTTCCAATGTGTAAAATCTTTTCTCTTGGAGACAATAGCTATTTGCAAAAAATTTTCCTTTTCTTTAGGTATGTTACATATAAAAGTGGATAATTTACATGACAAATGAAAATGGCCAATTCTTTAAGAGGAGAAGTATTGAATCTTTACAAAAATGTAAGTATGTTGCCAATTTAAAAACATATTATATTACTTGTATTCTTCAGAAATATATAATCTTTCTTTTTTCAGCTGCTGTATCTTGGACGAGAATATCCAAAAGGAGCAGACTATTTTAAAAGGCGTTTGAGGAACGTTTTCCTTAAAAACAAAGATGTGAAGGACCCAGAGAAGATCAAAGAACTTATTCAACGTGGTGAATTTGTAATGAAAGAGCTAGAAGCCTTATACTTCCTTAGGAAATACAGAGCCATGAAACAACGCTATTATTCAGATACCAACAAAAGTAACTGATCATTACTACTAGAAAGCTGAAAACCAGTGCCAGCTGTTTTTGTATTCCAAGTATTGTAAAATAATTCTAATTTAAAATGGGAAAATATACATGTTGTGTAAAAAATACATGAGCTGCCCTACTGAACTAAAATTAATAGGTTTCAACTTCTATCCATATGGAGAGCTTTATCAGTGCAACCCTTTATGCTCAATTTTTATACTAAAAGCAATTTAGCTATACTACCAATTATAAATTAATGAGTACCCAATTTTGAATGAAAACGTAATACACTCAAATTTTCTAACTTAAGAGGATTAGCCAATTATTCTTAGCCCATTTCTCCATTTTACTGACAAAAGAATGCCATTTACTGCACATTTAATAAGGAAAATAATTTCTTACACATTTATTCCTCAACTTTTGAAGGAGTTACCTTATTTTTGACCAATTTGGTACATTAATAACTAACATGTTCAAAATTCACTATAGAACAAATAGTACCTGGTAATGATTTAAATGTAGTTACAGAAATAATAGTATGTATGGAGTCATCAGATTACTTTTGATGTTGAAATAGCCTGCCGGTGACTGGTATTATATACATAACTATTCAATTATGTCCATTAATTTTGCTGCTGCTACCTTTGGGCCTTAAAAAACAAATCACCTACTGTGCACCATTACCTTTTTTGATAAAAAGTAATAATGTTCTGTATGCTTTTGTCATAAAGGCAGCTCTGACTTGTGTCTACTTAAAAATGAGTTGATAAGGCAGTGAACCTAAACCTACTATGGTTTTAAGTTTAAGCAAACACTTAAACCTTTACATAATGTTCCCAGTGCCTTTTAAAAATAAAGAATATTTCTAACTTAAAAGTTGCAGGAACGATTCACTGGTATACTATAGTGCCTATAGCTGATAAAATATTCTGTATCAATAGTGAGGCAAATGTTTCAAATTTCCATCAAGAAATACAAACTATCATAGTCACCATAACTATTTTTATTACATTACAATAATTAGGAGCAGTACAGTTCATGACAAAAATATTACAAATTTCAGATCACTTCACAGCACATACTCCTATAAACATTTAAAAGTTAATTTTAATTAAAAGAGTGGTCATTTTTAATGTTTGATATGACCAACATTCCTAGGTCAGCGCAACCAAATGATGGAAAACAACTGGATCACACTGCATATGTCCCACAAAAAAAAGCACAATGTACAAAATGTGCATGTTTCAGTTTACACTATACAAAAATAGTTAAAATACATTCCAGGTAAACATGTTACATTAAGAAATAGTACTAGTAAGAAATTGGCACTCAAAGGAAAAATGCAAAAGTATTTTCAACATGAAAACACAAGACAGTGGAATAGGAAACTTTTGGATAAAGCATTATTGTAACCCAGTTAGCTGAGGGGGCGGTGGTGATAGACCCCCTGTAATTGACATTTCTGCTGATAAAAACTTTGTTTTTCCGAAATTCATCTAAATTGCCTATCATCATCCCAAACAGGCACTTCAAACTATTGAACTGAAACACAAATCTTAATCTAGTTATGACTATTCTTCAAGAACTAATGTAAATATATCTTTAGAAAGAAGTAATTTTCATTTTGATAGAATTTATAACTACTAGTTGTATGTTATTCAATTTCTCAATGCAGAATTCATGCTACTGAATATTAACACAAGTTATTAAATATAAGTTAAAGTAACTGCTGGGGTTTTTAAAAACATCACTATATAATTATCAAGAAATTACTACTTTTTGATAAATGGAAATAACTTCAGGCATTTTTTACTGCATACAAAATAAACCCTAAACGTATGTATATACTGTTTGGGAAAAAAATGGTTAGAAGAAAAAAAATCACTAGAATACAAATGAGATGAACTTGTGCAAACTGTAACTTAACATGCCTCACAAATGTTTTATATATATTAGGACAAAATTGTGCAATGGTGGCAAAGGTTTTGATAACCTATAAAAGTTAGGTTCTAAGTTCCCATGCAGTGTGACTCAGTTAAAATAGAGCCTAGAATTCCTAATTGGGAGTATTCACTCAAATTATTCTATATATGTCTGCTATATTCTTCCACAAACATGTTAATGCCTAAGACTATGTAATTTAGTACTTAAAAAAAAGTTTCAACAAGGATTTTTATCTTTAAGGCTGTAATAATTAGATAACATTTGTTATTTCTAGTATTCTCCGCCCTTTTAAAATCTCTACAAAAACAAAACTTTTGTTAAACCATTCAAAATTCATATAATAGAAGATAATTAGCACTACTTTAAAAAAATGCCCAGCTACATCAAAAATTCCTAAGTCCTAAACATCCTCTCAGTTACTTACTGCAGTTCCTGAAGCATGGCCATTTCTTTCTCTGTGTAATAACCAGAGAAAGTACTGTACAAGCCTTAATACCCTACCTAGACAATGTTCCATAAATCTGTAGTTTACCATAGTGTTTCAGAAATCTTATTTTTACACAAGTTTCCTTTTCTGTGAATTAGTTCAGGCACCTGTTTATTCATACCCAGATCAACAAAACTGTTTTAGAAGTCAGTATTTAATCTGTAAAAGTCTATTTTAAAAGAAAAAACTGGAATGTTTGGGAATTTTAATATTAGTATCTGACGCACAACTTAATGTGTGCTACAATTGTCGCAACAGAATCAGTTATTCCAAATAAAAAACAATATAATCAAGTTTATTCCTTTAAAACAGTGACGTGATTTATATAAAATAGCTTGATTAAACAATTACATTGGAATCATAGCAAAACAATTATTTAGAATTGGAAGAAACCTTAGAGACCAAACCCCTTCTTTGCAAAACTAAAATATGCATTGTGTTATCTCTGGGTCATGCACCTAGGGCCTTACTAAGATATTACAGACCACTCTAGCACTACCCTAAGGACAGGGACTGTTTCTTGTTTGGGAACACCATATCCTCCATGCCTTGTGCAATGGTTGGCATCTGGCAGGCATTCAATATCTGCTGAATAAATGAATTCTGCAAAAAAGCTTATGAATTAAATGTTTAAGTATTTTTCATTATAAGAAGATTTTGAGTTATTAACACAATGCAAGGTATCACTATTACCAGGGCTAGTCCTAGTTGTAGATTACTTAAGGAATTCTTTCAGCACTACCTTTATTAAATTCTCCTTCCGCTGGACAGAGTTCTGACTATTCATACCAGGTTTGAAAATTCCTACTTAGTCACTAATAGACCGAGCAGTAAACAGATGATGTTCAAAGGATCAAGATTAAATTACTACAGCCACAACCTGAAAATTAGCTACAAGGTCAAATCCCATTATAATATTTGTCAGATTATTTTGAGCTCTGAGGAAATAAGATGTAGGGCATTCTGATGTAACTTAATGGGAAACCTTCATGAAGATATCCATAGCAGCAATAAATCTTGAGGTTAGGGGAATTAAAAGTATTAAAAAAAAATGGCATGAAGTCATGAGACATATGGAAGGGTAGGCAGGCAAGATGACACTAATATGGGAGAGGAATCCTAGAACTGGAGAATGGATATTCAAATATAAACTTTACCTCTTGCACAATTTTGCCCAAGACTGGTACTGAAGATGGTAACACAGGTAAAAAGTTACAGATTGTGCTGAGCTTGACAAACAGGTATATCCTTATGTAAACTGAATGTAAATCAAATCACATAGTTATGAAGTTAGACAAAGCCTTTGAGATGACTTCTTTTTTCATGAAGAAATGGATAGTAAGTGATTTGCCCAAAATTAGAATTCTAATACATATATCTAAAATCTAAGTCACCTTCCTCCTAGTCCAGTGATATTTTCACCTTACCACACCATCTCATCTCACTTCAAATATTTCAAATGAAGTAACGTTTTAAATGTATTGAAAGGACTTTTTATTAATGTTAATTTTTTAAGCATTAGATATTCTTAAATATGGATCAGACTTGAAAAGCGTTTATGAAACATTAATTTAGCCAGTGTTAAGAGAACCAGCCAAACCTAGATTCTGAAACTTTTTCATTTCATTGGTTTAAAAAAAAAATTAATGTCTTGGCAACCCCACACCCTAAAATCTCAACTTTCAAGTTAATATTTAAAAGTAATTTTTTACAAAAAGTTTTTTTAAAAACAAAAGTGATACTCTTGATTTGTCAGTAGGACTACCATATACTGAGAATGCATCTTGTTGAGCTACCCAAACTCTCTCATAGTTGCCCCACTTTGACCAACCAATGCATGACTACACTGGATGACCATAGCGATGCAGTCCATGCTGTGAAACTCTCAATGAGGTTCAAAGGTTCACACAAGGCCTGGCCTTGCAACCTTGGTCTCCTTAACAGCTACTAAGCTATAACTGGCCCAGATATTCTTTAATATCACTACCAGAATTAAAACTATTTTCAAAGACTGAAGTTCAAGAAAAGGTTTAAAGTTATGCTACGAAAGAGCAATCTGACACAGGGAGACTATATTTAATTCCTATGAGAATTTTTTATACACATTAAAATTTTTTTAAATTATTAAAAAATTTAGTAGCATGTAAATATAGCCCCCAAAATGGCTGCTATAATCCCTATTTCATACTGGGTCTGCCTTAACAGGAAAAGCTATTAGGAGTCTTATAGTAATTTATCTAACATGGAAAGGAAATGGCCTTTTATTTTTCCATTGCCTTGTATTTTTTTTCCATTTTTTTCTTTTTGTAGAAAAAATATATTTTTGGGAAAGTGACCATAACTAATAGCAGTGGAAAGAGAGACAAAAACCTGTGTGAACAGTGTAACTTTACATTCATTAAGGATGACAAATTATAGGACATGATGCCTAGAAGATGAATCAACAGGATCCCATAAATTTGTGTTCCCTCAATGTTTCAGTAAAACCAATCATAAAGTCTCAACTGAAGTTAAAATTAGTAATTAATCCATTTATGTTATTAGATAAAATACAGAGTAGGGATGATTCAAAAGCTTCATTAATTTGTTTCACACCAACGTCCACAATTGGTAAGAAAAATAGGAAATAATCAAGTGCATGCACCAAAACCCCAAGACAGAAATCTCAGGTATTCAGTTTTTTTTCACAGGCATTGCTAATTCAAAAACCAAAACTCAGGGAATACTGGCACTTAGAGGAAAAAAAAGTTTCCACTGTCATTTTAAAATAAGCATTTAACATAAAAGCTAACAGTTTGCATGGAGCAGAAAAAAATTAGGTAATGCTAAAACAAATGCTAATAATTTAGTGTAATGTACAAAAATTACCACTTTTACTTAAGTATGCCTTAAGAAAAAAGTACAAATTGTATTTACATAATTATACACTTTGTCTTTGACTTCTTTTTCTTCTTTTTACCATCTTTGCTCATCTTTTCTTTATGTTTTCGAATTTCTCGAACTAACGTATAGAAGGCATCATCAACACCCTGAAATACATAAAAAGTATTAAAATGTGATTATTTACATAAAGGAACACTGATTTTCGCAATAGGCAATGATAATCAATGCCACAGAATCTTAAGCTTAACAAATGACTTTCTCCTAGGAGAACATAATTTGCTACTCATTTTTCCACATTGGCAAACCTTGGTCACCAAAACCCAAATGCTTGTGTGTGTGTGTGTATACTTAATGTCCCTGAGTTTCTGGACTTTATTTGGGCTCTGGTTCCATATTTATGTAATTTACCAAGAAATAAACAGTATCTGAACATATTCTGATAGTTTACCATGAAGTAAATAGTATGTAAACAAATTATTTCAGTTTTCAAATAATATATATTAAGACAGTAGTTTCAATTCATATACTTATCATTAAGAAAGAGGTTTAAAGTGACCCCAACATAGGATAATATTACTTTGAAAATTGTAATACCTCTGATTTGTGGAGAAATGAGCTAAGTCATTTGAATGGTGGTGTAGCTTACCAATTTGGAGGAGATTATTTGTTATTGTTTTAGTTTCTGTTTAATATATTAGGTACTCAAAAGCCTGCCATAAAAAGCCAAATGCCCTGTCTTCAAAGAGTCCAACATTTAGTCATTGTGGCCTACATCTATTTGTGATTAAAGCAAGGTAACTAAATGAGTATAGCTAAAAGTGATTTTAAATCAGAAAAATTTTCAACCTAATAATCCATAATGTGAAAAATGGCACTCTGAAAGTGGTAGAACAGCAGATTTTAAACCTGCAATATTTAAATTATGCAAGAACAATACATAAGTCAATTCTTGTCATCTGTTAAGAAAAATATAAGCAAAAAAAAAAAACTGAAGAAAAAATATAATCCTCTCTGTATTTTAAAATCTATCCAACTGAATGGTAACTATAAAAAGAAAATCTAGCTGGGTGGCTCACACCTGTAATCCCAGAGACTCAGGAGGCTGAGGCAGGAGGATCACTTTGGCCCAGAAGTTGAAGGCTGCAGTGAGCTATGACTGCACCATTGCACTCCAGCCTGGTCAACAGAGTGGGACCATCTCTTTATCTTACTCAGGAGGCTGAGGCAGGAGGATCACTTTGGCCCAGAAGTTGAAGGCTGCAGTGAGCTATGACTGCACCATTGCACTCCAGCCTGGTCAACAGAGTGGGACCATCTCTTTATCAAAAAAATAAAAAATAAAATAAAAATTTTAAAAAGCCTGTTAACCAAACAATGCTTCCAAACCTAGACACTAGAGGGAGTCTTAGGAATGAATATTCAACAAATTAAGTTGTATAAATCAAGCCACTTGAATAACAATGAAAATTGAGTTTTTACTCATTGTAAAATCACCTCTGTTGCATACTATCAATTGTATTAATATTATAATATGTATGAATTCACTAAGTTATGTTATCTTGAAAATAATTTAAAAATTTAACACTGATGTGATTTCTCTACTGCATTACTAAAATCTTCAACAATATTTCAAAATAGCAAAATTAATTTAGAGCATTTTCTTTCAAAGAAAAAAATTTTCTTTCAAACAAAATTTGTTACATTTAACTAATTTTCACAATATATCTATATTCAGAAAAGCATGACCAATATTTTAAGAGAAGTAAACACAGAATGGGAATGAGAGGCTTGCCTGCACTTAAACAAACAGGATAAAAACCAGTATTATTGGTTTGAATGAATGCTAGTGAATAAATTTCCCCAACAAAGTCCCCAAACTGTACACTCCTTAATGTCTTCCACTTTCTGATATCATCACTGATAGAATACAAGCATATGCTTGTGTCTCTCCCAATGGAGAAAGGAAAGTGGTAAGAGAGAATTTATCAGCAGTACAATCAAAGCTTAATTACATGTGTGTGTATCCATTCATGCTAACCTTAACACATATAAAGGGAAAAATTTCCAATGATATAATAAAGATTATTTTGTAGCTTGCCAACACTTGACAATTTGGAGTCATAAACCCTTAAAATGTGACAATCTTAAAAGAGGACCTAGTCTAACTCCCCTACCCTTCATGAATTCCCTTTGATCACACATCTTTACGTAGTCCACTCCATTTCAACTACTTTTATAATGAAGAAAAATGGCAATGATATTAAAATAGTGAAGCAGAAAAAATGAAAAACCACAATATGGATAGAGAGAAGACAGATTCTATGGTGAAAACAATATACAAGTATTTAAGAGACAAGAGAGAATTTGATAACAGTACCCTCTTCTAAGATTTTGACAAATACTTTAGGTTCATGTTGCATTGAACTCCCCTTTCTACATAATCTTACTAAAATTAAATCATTTCAATGATTAGGGAAATACCACAATTAACCTAACACAGGGCAGTGAATTCCTTTTTCTCATATAGTAACTAATCATTCTCACACACACATAGAGATAAAAGTTACTTTTATTATTTTGTTTAGTAGTAATAACTTTTATTATTTTGTTTAAACCTAA
>NW_012140524.1:8001035-8002062 GCF_000956105.1 Propithecus coquereli | reverse complement strand
TGCTGTGAGCTAGGCTGACGCCACGGCACTCTAGCCAGGGCAACATAGCCAGACTCTGTCTCAAAAAAAAAAAAAAGAAAAGAAAAGAAAATTAGGCAGTAGCCAAAGGGTATAAAGTGCTTAGTCAACTGTACGGCTACTTTGCCCAGAAAAACATATCGCCAAAGTAGACGCTTACATCTAAAAAAGAAATACACAGAAATTAATCTACATGTACTGCAAATTAATTTAAAAGATGTAATATTTGTGTTCATTCTTCTAAAAGAAAGATTTAAGTGCTTAGGAAAGTTAGTATATTTTACTGCACATTAATTTTAAGCTTATTCTGTTCTTTTTAAGAATGAATTACTTAATTTGGGGACTGGTATATTTGAGCTTTCTGGGATTGGTAACATCAATGTTTCTATTGAACCAAATGTGACAAAATGGACCTAGCACCCAAAAAGCTAATATATATATAAGTATGATTTGTAGTTTTAAATTCAATCAGGCATAGAGAATTGGCCACTAAGTATCAACTGAAGTAAGCCAATGTTGGCCAGGCTATGGCTTAATTTTTGCATGCAGAAGTCATGTGTGTATCTATTGCCTACAATAGTTAAGAAAAAGACACTTCAATTTTTTAGGGCATATTAATTTTTACAAATCTTAGGAGTACATTAAGAACTGCTTCAGTAGAGTTCACTGCTTTACCTTTAAAGTAAAATTTTAACTTAAAATTCATAAAATTAAGTTTCAGTTAAAAAGCAGGCATTGTGTAATGCAATTATATATTAAAATGCATATCTCCTGTTACTAACATACACCATCCAGTGATATATTTCAAGTATCTAATGACAAAAATCATTATAGCTCAAGAAATTATTTATCTTATTTTTAATGGAATCAATTTAATCAACTAGCTAGCCGAGCCAACTAGGAATAAAAATTTCCAACCACTTTTTGAAATCATTAAATATGTTGGTGCTTTAAATTACATCCCCATTTGTATATAAAAGGTTTTAATAGTTTATATTTATCATTAATC
>NW_012140524.1:7998388-8000985 GCF_000956105.1 Propithecus coquereli | reverse complement strand
ATATTACCAGGTATACTTCTTTATATACATGCTATCCATATCTACTGAAAAAAGAAATATTCAATTCATCATGTCAAACAATGATTTGACATTCACACTACAGTTACTGTGAAAAAATAGTTTGCACAAATTAAAACTTTTAGAATAGTATATGCTTACATCTTTGTTTTAAATACAACTTAAAGCATAAAACTTATTTTTTATTTCACTCAAAATAGTACTATTTTAAAAGTCATCTAATAGAAAATAGGAGAGGAAAATAAAAAATTAAAATCATCACTTAAATCTGGTTATGGTACTGTTATTTACAAAGTTCAACTTTTCAAACTGCACTGTAATGTTATATTTTACCACAACTTCCAAACTGAAATATTGCTTTACCCAGTGATACTCAAAAAATATTAAGAATTTGTAAATCTCAGTAAGAATTATGCCTTGTTTCTTCTGACTTAGTAGATTAGTATACTGCATAATATCTTTGGGAGATACTTAAAATTCATATAATAAAGAATGTCGACTTTTAGTTTAATAATTACAATAAGTGACATCCTCGTAGTTTTTGAAAACTAAATTTATTTCACATTCTCACAAAACATTGTATGTTACAAACTATACCATCAACAACTTAAGCTTTGGCATGAATTTTATGACACCTACTGAAAGAAGTATTTTCTGAGCACGACAGAATGTGGGTTAGTTTAGAAAGGAAAATGAGAGATTCCACTCAATAAATCTTTGGGCCGTTACTATGTGTCAAGAACTTTATTAGGCAATAGGCATGCAAAGATTAAAAATATATGATTCTGGCTAAGATTCTACTGTCTAATATAGGAATGAAACAAAAGAGGTTATTTCAATATAACATGGGAAGTGTATAATAGTTAAGGAGAGTATACTGGGAATACACAGGAAGTAGACTATGCCCAGTCTCAGGGTTTAGAAAGATTCTTAGAGAACAGGAGATTGGGGATTCACGAAAGAGTATAAGCTAATTAGTAAGATTATGGATAAGAATACTGGCATTCCAAACAAGAACCAAGACTCAAGGGAAAGTAGGAAATATTACGGTGTTTGTTTACATAAGGACAAAGCAAGATGATGGAGTTTTTCGGTAAAGGCCAAAAAAGGGCTGGAGAGGTGGGAAGGTGGTAAGGACCATATATGACATGCTGTGGAACTTGAGATTTTATTCTACAGGTAAGTCAGTGACTAGATTTAAAGACAAGAGAATGACATTTCTGTTAAGTATCTCTCTCTGGTTGTGCAATGACTGATGGCAGCAAGAGGTAAATCAAATGGGAGGTTGTACACAGTCCCAGCAAGAAATGACAGAGGCCTGAACTAATAATGTGATAAAAGACATGGAACGTATCACAGAATATGTGGTTGTTTCCACCCCACAAGCTTGTGGGGTGAAAAGGAGGTAGGAGTCATTCTAAACTTCCCAGTGCTGTTGATGCCACTAAATAGGAGAACACAGGCAGAATAGCTGTTTGCTTGTGAAATGTCCCAAAGGTAAATACATTGTAAGAATGGCTCTTTCCCACCTTCTAGAACACTCAATCTTATCACTCTATGCCATTTCTTTTATGTTTCCCTAAGAAAAATCAAAAGCTGATTATCTCAAAACTTGAGTGTGATTTCCCTTAAAAATAAAGGTATCAGTTCCCAAATGCTTAGTTTACACAAGAATAATTAAATCATTAGACCTTATGCTGAATGTAGATTAGTCTACTATAGCCATCAAAATGGTCTCAATTATAATTAATACCTTTTAGATTAAAAATAAATGTATTAATTATGGAAACAGACTGTAAGTTTCTTATCTTTTAATTCTTCAAAGTAGAATACCACACCTAAGTAGTTGCACAGTGGTTGCTACTTTGTTACCTCTGAAGACATCTGCTTTCTGCCAAAATTAATATGCTGAACTTACCAGATTACATTACAATGCATTTTTTAATTTTCACACAGCCAGGAGTCTTTTCTTCTTTGTTGATTTTTCTCAATCTGTATTGTCGGATCTCTCTCACCAATGTATAAAAAGCATCCTCCACTCTCTGCATTGTAAAACACAACTTCTTTAAAGTCTGTTTCATTGCTAAGAGTAATTTATTGGGACAGCCATGTGCAAGAAGTTTGAAATTATGAGCTTTACTTAAAGAATTTGCTTTTAAAACAGACATCGGATTGTGTGACTAAAATTGAGGATGCAGTTTTAAAATATGGGCTAGAACCCTGGTTTGTTCTTGAAAGTCAGTTTTGTTTTCTAATAAAATTAGAATTTAAAAATTTTAATTAGGGATCAGGAACAATTATAAAAAACCCAAATACATGTATTAGTATCTGTTTATCAGTTTAATGCAATTATTTTAGTTTGCTAGTCTTGGAATTAAAACCTAAACTGAAGTTAGGTTTAAGTTATTTCTTTGAGTTAGGGAAATAGGTAATTTATGTAGTACTGATTCCCATCAGTACTGATGTACTACTGATACCAGTGGGAAGAAAAATGGTACAATAGGGACGTAAAAACCTTTGCTAAAACACAAAAAGCACCTCAAAATAAAGGTGAACGAAGAGACTGTAATCTTGAGTTT
>NW_012140524.1:7994136-7996593 GCF_000956105.1 Propithecus coquereli | reverse complement strand
ATCCACAAACCAGGTAAAAGCTCATATTTTCTTAAATTTTTTAAGAATGTAAACTTTTATGCCTGTTTGAAAAAAAGTTATAAGGTCAATGTAGAAGCACCAAAACATGCTATGAGGGGGGAAAAAAACCGCATTGTTTCTCTACTAATTTAGCAGAAACAAATTTTGATTGTAACTTATTTCTAAAATCAATTGAATGTGCCTATTTTTTCATTGTGAGCATCCCCATCACCAATACCAGGATACATGATTTTTGTTTCCAGCAATGCAGAGAGAATTGGAAGCCAATAATTAAAAAGAATAGATTACTACCCACCACCAAGAATTCAGTGTTAAGACCTCACTGGCTCAGACACTGAAAAATAGGATATTATCCCAGAGTGATTTTTTCCATTTCTTATTTTTACTAATATGAAATTTAAATTTGATTTTAAAGAATCTGTTATTTACCATATTTTTTCAGATTTAAATTAGATACTTCTTCATAATATACTTTAAAGTCATACAGACATCAAGAAAAAATGAGAACATTGTTATTTATCCTTGTGTGCACCTTAAACCATTGGCATTGGCTTTTATTTTAGAAACTGCATACAGTATACACCTATGAAAAAGAACACTGGTTTCATATTCTAAAATCTGTAGATAATTTTTTAAGATGAACTATACCCAAAACAGATATTTAATACCTATTGTGGCTAGCTGCTAAGCTTTTAACTGGCACTCAATGATTTACTCTGGAGAATATGGCTTGTGGCCACATACACTCTTTTTCAAATATCAGTTATAAAACTCTTAAGAACAAATGAAAATCTTTATGTGGGAACAAAAGTGTACACCTTAAAATATGTAAATTTTTCTAAATCAAGAGATTTGACCATATTTTCAGCTCTGCTATCACCTGAAAACATACTTGTGAGACGATGGAAACAGCACTCCATACTGAGGAAAAATTGTTAACCAAAGTATCATTTTATATCCTGGTGCCTATGTTTTCACTAAGAGAATTTGTTTTAAAAAAGTATTTGTTCCTCTTCAATCTATAAAAATTTCTGCAAATCTCTGTCAAGGAAATAACACATGAAATAATTATATGCAGATGCAAGAATACTGGCCTTCTTGGGGGAAGGGAATGGAAGAACAAGATATATTCCAAAACCAAACTCTGTATCCCTAACTTTCTCAAGAAACCTTGCCAAACTATAGCTCACCTCAGGTACTACTGAAATATAGCAAAACCACTACTGGAAGGCAACCATGGTGCACAGCAGGTGCTTAGTAATTGTTTTTGTCAATTTTTAACTCATAAAAAGCTAAAGTTCAAAATATTGATCTGATGTATACAAACAACTATCATTAAACAGAGAGATATGGCACATAAGGAGGTTTTTTGTTTGTTTTGCCTTGTTAAAATAATTTCATGAGAAGCTTTCATAAATGGAGTTCTTCTAACAACTAATTTTAAGTATCTAGAAATTAAAAACAAAACCAGGAAATTAATCACTCAACATTTTTAAGTTCATAAAACTAATTTTTATATTATGTTCAAACTGAGATCTCCAGAAAGCAAAAAAGCTGAATCAGGAGTAGCAGATACTCTGAAAACTCTGCTTCTGTCATCCATTTTACTGAACCCTCCCCACTTTTGACTTTAGCAGACTAGAAAATACACAGCTGATTCCAATGGTGTCAACCTTTCGGTTTCATCAGCCTTTGCCAACACTACCATGCACTGTCCAAAGGGACCAGAAAAATCTGTCGATTACTAAACTGCCCAGGTAAATGTGAACTAGATAGCAGTCCTTATACACTGGGAAGACAGGGACCACAAACAATGTACTAGCAGAAAATAACTCCTTTTGCCTTTCAGATATGAAGTAAACTGATTGTAAAAAATACATAATGCATTATATTCTAGTCGGGTAATGCGCTTTTAAAAAATTACAAAGTAATTAAGTTAGTAAAAATATATATTCTGCAATCCTTAGCTTAAAAAGTACTAGGGTAAAATTTCTATTTCCCTTTCACAAAATACTTAAGTTTTACTTCAATTACTAAGGTTTAAGTTGAAAGTCTGACCTAACTTCCAGTGTCTAAACAAACACTAAAGTTACCCAGAGAATCAGTGAATCAGTATACTGTAACTCACAGGCCAAATGAAGCCACAGACTATTTTCACACTATGCACAAGCCAATAATGGTTTTTGCATTTTTAAAAGGTTGTAATAATAATAAAAAAGAAATATGCAACAGATACCACTTGTGGCCCTCAATGCCTAAAATATTTAGGCATTGGCCCTTTACAAAAAAAGTCTGCCACCCCCTGATTTATATTGACAAGAACTTCTAAATGAATGTTCTGTTTCTATAACTTGAGTATCATTCTTTTCGATGTTTGTGTTTTAGGCTCATGATCAAGATCAAAAATTACAGTACAAAACAAACTGCTGATAAAAT
>NW_012140524.1:7979999-7981966 GCF_000956105.1 Propithecus coquereli | reverse complement strand
AACTTCAGAGTTGTTTATCCAATCCAAGAAATCCTCTACTAAGTATTATGTGATTATTCTTAAGACTATTCAAGTGATACCGTCTCAAATTACCTTTGCATATTTTTGTTTACAGCTTTCATTTTTATGATGCATCTAAAAAGTTTACAGTCTTGCTTCTCTAGTGTAGTGTGGTTAAGAGTACAGAAGGTTTTGGAGTCAAATGGGTCTAGGTTTCAATCCCAGTACCACCACTGTCTATGCAATCTGGAACAAGTTACTCCACTGCTCTATTCCCCATGAATTTCATTTCTAAAATGTGGATATTACCTACCTCACAAAAATTATTTAAAAATTGAAATTAGATAATACATGCATGGTGGTTAGCAAAGACTCAATAAATGAA
The DNA here is from genome assembly GCF_000956105.1 of Propithecus coquereli. Taxonomy (NCBI): domain Eukaryota; kingdom Metazoa; phylum Chordata; class Mammalia; order Primates; family Indriidae; genus Propithecus; species Propithecus coquereli. The sequence goes on along the minus strand of NW_012140524.1, from coordinate 7,981,581 downwards.
AACTATAATTACTCCTCAATGTCAATTTATTATACTCAGCTTAAACCCACCTATAATGGTGAATATCTTCAAATGATTTAGTATTATTTATGGCAAATACACAAAGAAAGCCCTCCCCAGTCCTCATGTACTGGTCCCTCATTGCACTGTACTCCTCTTGACCTGCTGTGTCGAGAATATCCAAGAGACAAGTTTCTCCATCAATTACTACTTGCTTCCTGTAGGAATCCTGAGAAGGGAGAAACATAGTCTGGATTATTACAGTGTAGCTTTTACTTTTAAAAAGGTGTTACACGCAACTCAACAACAAAAAGATAACCCAATTCAAAAATGGGCAAAGGGCCTGAAGAGACATTTCTTCAAAGATGGAAAAATGGCCAATAAGCAAGCAAAAAGATGTTCAACATCATCAGTCATTAGGGAAATGAAAATCAAAATCATGAGGTATCACCTCACACCCATTATGATGGCCATTCTTAAAAATCAAAACAAACTCCTCCCCACTCCCCCCAAAAAACCAGAAAAATAAGTGTTGGTGAGGATGTGGAGAAAGTGGAATCCTGCATATTGCAGATGGGTATGTAAAATGGTGCTGCCACTACGAAAACAGTTTGGAAGCTCCTCAAAAGTTAAACATAGAATTACCATATGGTTCAGCAATTCCATTCCTAGGTATACAACCAAAAGAACTGAAAACAGAGACTCTAGCAGATACTTATACACCAATGTTCATAGCAGCACTATTTACAACAGCCAAAATGTAGAAACAGCTAAGTGTCCATTAACAAATGAATGGATGAACAAAATGTAGTATATACATACAATGGAACATTATTCACCATAAAAAGGAATAAAATTCTGATACAGGTTCAACATCTCTACTCTGAAAATCTGAAATCCAAAATGCTCCAAAATCTGAAACTATTTGAGCACCATGATGATTCTCAAAGGAAACGCTCATTGCAGCATTTCTGATTTCAGATTTTTGGATTAGGGATGCTGAGCTGGTTAAGTATTTGCAAAAACTCCAAAATTCGAAATCCAAAACACTTCTGTTCCCAAGCATTTGGATAAGGGATACTCAACCTGTACATGCTACAACATGGAGGAACCTTGAAAACATTGTACTAAATGAAATAAACCAGACACAAAAGGACAAACATTACATGATTTCACTTATATGAAGTACATAGAATAGGCAAATTCACAGAGAAAAAAAGTAGAACAGGAGTTACCAAGGGCAGGAGGAGGGAGGACTGAGGAGTTATTGTTTAATGGGTACAGAGTTTCAGTTTCAGATGATCAAAAAAGTTCTGAAAACAGTGCTAATGGTTACATAAAATTATGATGGCTGCACATTATGAATGTACTAATGCCACTGAATTGTACATTTAAAAATAACTACAATGGTAAATTTTATTTCATGTAATTTTTTTCTTTTTTTTTTTTATTTCAGGAAATCATGAGGGTACAAACATTTTGGTTACATGTTATGACTTTGCCACATCTCAACTATGATTTGAGATGTGTCCTTCCCCCGCTGCAACGCTCACCAAGTCCATTAGTTGTGAGTTTACCGACC
>NW_012140524.1:7978221-7979949 GCF_000956105.1 Propithecus coquereli | reverse complement strand
CCTAAAATATTTAGGCATTGGCCCTTTACAAAAAAAGTCTGCCACCCCCTGATTTATATTGACAAGAACTTCTAAATGAATGTTCTCTTTCTATAACTTGAGTATCATTCTTTTCGATGTTTGTGTTTTAGGCTCATGATCAAGATCAAAAATTACAGTACAAAACAAACTGCTGATAAAATAAGAATACACACTAATTTTGCTTAAATAAGAAATAAACCAAACAGATGAGTAACAAAATACTCTGTAGAAAGTAGGGCTTCACAAACTAGAGATGTAAAGTTTATCAAAATTTACATATTTCATTTTATAATCTCTACAGTTACTTGAACTAGCTCTTTAAAGTCTTCCAAAAGCATGCAAATATTAATTTCAACAAAGGAAGATGAATAAACTCTTCAAAGGCAAATTAATTTCTAAGAAAATCAAGTCCACTTAATAATAAAAGAAATCAAAGAACAGAAATTAAATATCTAAGTTATAGCTTAGCAACATAAATTACATAAAAACACCAATAAGACAGGATATAAGAAAGGCTAAGTGATAGGTTAAGATGTACAAGTATTCTTTTATATTACAGTCCTCTATATTCTAATTAGATGGTCCACATAAATATGTACAAAGCAAATGTAAGTAAATCTACTTACGTATCATACATCTTCAAAAAAATCAAACAAAACAAAACAAAAAAAACCCCAAGGCCACAAAACAGTATAAAACCTAAAAATCTATTTTAAAAGGAACTGCCATGTAGTTTTCTGATCAAATATGAATGTTGTGTTATATTTAAGTATTAATGTCAAACAGCAAGAATAAATTAATATTTCTGAGGTAGTAATCATACAACAAAAAATGGAGACACAGTTCTTCTAGACTTATCAAATGAGAAGTAGAGAGCAACACTGTGGGAATAACAAGACGACTCCTCTTACTATTCTTTACTGCCTTTCTACTCAAAGTGTGGATGGACTCTGCACCAAAACCAGCATCACCTGGGAACTTGTTAGAAACTTAGAATCACAGGTCTCAACCTAAATTAATTAATGAATTAATTCTAATCTGAACGAGAATCTGGATTTTAATAAACCCAGTTGATATGTATGCATATGGAAGTACAAGAAGCACTTCTCTACTGCAACCCTTTACAACATTAGGCAAAGTATCTTTGGTATTTTCTTCGTGAAATGTAAACTAAAATGTTCCCCAGTCTAAAAAGCATCTTTTAAAAGTTGTAAATAATGCAAGTATAATAAAATGATAATGACAGAATCTAGGTAGTAGGTTTGCATGTTTTCAATGAAATTTTTTCAATTTTATATTTGAAAGTATTTCATAAGAAAATGTTGGAAGAAAAAGTTATAAATATTAGAATGTTTTCTGAGTGCCTAAGGAAAATCAAGGAGACTGATCAGAAAAGATTAGTAAAAAGGAGACAAAAACCAAGCCTCCTCTTAGTCTTTGAAACCTGGGAATGGATTTAAATGAAATCTTAATTCCTTTAAAGTGAAGTGAAGTACATCAAGTCTTTCTCTAACCTATAAATCAGATTTTAGTAAAACTGCCAGAAGAGATATTTTTATGATGGTCAAACTACAGAAATTCAATCTTTAATCCCAAAATAAAGGCTTATTAATAAAATAGAATTGTTTCTTTACTATGTACCAAAACTGTGTAACTAGGAAGAGGTACATACGATCTCCCAGTAGGGAAATAAGACATATATACTAG
>NW_012140524.1:7974981-7977222 GCF_000956105.1 Propithecus coquereli | reverse complement strand
TGCCCTAGGCTTTCACAGTCACTCGCCACTCACTCACTAACTCGCCCAGAGCAACTTCCAGTACTGTAAGCTCCGTTCATGGTAAATATACAGGTGCACCATTTTTTTTATCTTTTATACCATATTTTTACTATACTGTTTCTATGTTTAGATATGTTTAGATACACAAATACTTACCATTGTGTTACAACTGCCTACAGTATTTAGTGCTGTAACATGAGGTACAGGTTTGTAGCCTAAGAGCAAGAGGGTACACCAGATAGCCTAGGTGTGTAAATAGGCTATACCATCTAGGTTTGTGTAAGTACACGACGATATTACCTTACAACGCATTTCTCAGAATGTATCCCCATTGTTAAGCAATGCATGACTGTATATGAAAACTCTGTTCCTCCTTATCTTTATATAATCCTTTTTAAAATTTTTTCCTACGTGTTAAACTTGTTTCATACAACTAGGTTAAATAATATCAACTAAAATTATTTTTATCTAGAGAAAAAATTATTTTTAAAATGAAGATTACTTTTGAAATAAAATTCAGGTTCTACCTGGCATTAATTTTTGTCAGAACAACACAGTAAATGCATAACTGAGAATTTCTATTTATTTTCTAAATATTCTCTTGCTCTAATGAAAACTTTCTCTAAAAATAAATGTCCTCAAAAAAATTCCACCAAAGTAAAATTCTTCAAATATAACAAAATTTAATCTAGAAACATGATATACTACTCTTAAAAGCACTTCTAAAACTGGAAACTCAAATTTTGTTCCCCTGTTCTATGTCTTTATGTATAGATCACTGAAAAAATTCCCATATCTCTTGAATTCTAAATGTAAGATGTGCTCAGAGTTGAAGAAAAATTTTCAATGTGGAAAGAAACAAAAGCCAAAAGTATTATCATGGACGCTGGATTAAGAAGCACTGCCCTCTCAAGAGAAGAGAACATTTACCAAATGTTTTATTTCCTATTTTAGCATAATGGAGAGAAAAACTGATAAATCACATTAAGTGACATAAGAACATTTATGTTATCTGGCACATACATAAATGTGCTAGATAAATGATATTATTAGAACTGCCTAAATGATGTTATTAGAACACATAAGTAAATTATGATTAATGATTAAAATCACTTGATATATTTTGCAGAAAACAGATTTTTATTTATTCTATATTTTTACTTACCTGTCTTGTCTTTGCTGACGTTTCAATAAAAGGAATTCCATAACTTCTTGCTAAGTCCTGAGCCTGTTTTGTGTCTACTGTTCTAGAAGGCAAATCACATTTATTTCCTACTAGGACCATAGGTACATCTTCAGAGTCTTTGACTCTTTTAATTTGTTCTCTGAGGAAGAAAAAAAAAATTATAGCAGAGACATGAGTAACAAGTATCTTTCAAAAACTGTTCACAACTTTTGTTTTATAAAATTTGGCTAAAAAACAATGTAATTCCTAATTTCCACCATATCAAATTTTCCTCGCTTCTCCTTCTAGTTATTTTTTTCTCCACTGTAAACATAGATATTTCTTAAAAGATCAAACACCTAAAAGTATGGTAAAACTACAATCTAATAGGTTCATACACAGGTAGATCATAACAATAAAACAGAAAATACTGAAAAATTCTAGACCAAAAATGCTATGCCTGATTTTAAAAATTATATTAATAATCTTAGAAACATATGTTATATATGTGGTTAAATATATATGTATATAAAATAAACAATATTTTTACAAAAACCTCAATTACGGCATTAACATAACTTTCACATTACTTTCTCAAAAAAAGAGAGTGACAAGTGGAAAGATTTTGATTTTTAGGTGGACAACACTGAAGTTACTGTACTGTTTGTTCTGTTAAAAGCCCTTCTATGTGCTGCTAATTTTTGATATGAGACGTGCATAAACTCTAAATTGGGGCAAAATTATATTCCCTCACAATTTTAGGTGGCTTTCAAAGATGTAACACGGGAAAAAGGAGCAGAGTAGACAACAGAGTCAGAACTGGTTCAAATTCCCAGTTCCTCTACTTACTAGCTGGGTAAACATGGATAAGTTAACAAATTTCATATATTTACTCCTCCATAAAAATACTACCACTACCACTCACCCAAATTTCTTTCTCTCTATTATTAGACTACAGAGTCAGCATACTATAATAAATGTTCTTAAATAAGATGTTCAACCTCTTACTAGGCTAACTCACTGTTACATGATAGCCAGTGAGTGGAATATTTATT
>NW_012140524.1:7952188-7972594 GCF_000956105.1 Propithecus coquereli | reverse complement strand
ATGTAAATTTTATCACAAAAAAGATTTTTAAAAGGTGTTATACAGAGATATTCAACAATGCAAGTGCACATTAGTAACAAAAAATTACCTATAAAGGAAAATAATTACAAAAATGGGACAGCTCTACCAACTCTACTATTCAAGATGATTCAGGTGACAAGAAAACCTAATCAACTTAAAAATAATTGTCATGCATCTATTTTATTTATAGTCAAAGGAACACATAAGAAAATGGTCAATACTCGAGGTTCTAATGTCTTCATCCACTTGCGGAAAAAACCCAGGAACAATATCTAACAGACAGATGGATACCATAATTCTAAAGAGCAAAACTGTTTCATCTGTAAATTCTAAGAGGTCTCTAAAAAAAAAAAAGGGAGAGAAAGAGATCTTAAAGAGGCTATGCAACTATAAGACTGAGTAAAGGAAGGGGATAGGTAACTTCAACAGAATCTTGAAATGAAAATGTGATTTTCCTCTGACTTCTGAGTAATACTTATACCTAAGATCTTACACACTCTGCCAAAACAGGCTTCAAAAAATAAGGAAAGAGGATGGTACAATGTGAAGCCATGGAATAAGAGGCAGGGCTGACAGTGGGTATAAAGTATAAACATAAAGACACTACTTCTTATTGTTTCACACTGTAGCACCAAAGTGCCCTTAGTTCATGAATTACTTTATAGAAACTATCTTTTAGTGAGAGAAAACAGTCATTAAAAATCACATTTTCAGTAAAATGTTTGACAAATGTTTACAATATAAGAATACAAAGATATGTAGTATGATCCCAATAAAATGTGTGTACATATTCGTATAAATATATCTGTACATGTATTTAAAAAGTGGTGGTGTATACATCAAAATGTTAATAAAGGCTGTCTTGATGGCAATAACTGAAGAGATACTTATCTCTTAATTTATCTCTTTTTTTGGTACTGGGTGCTATATTAAATGTATTTCTTTCTTTGGCTTTCAATTTTAAAGTATGAAAAACTACCACATTAGACTATGATCTCTAATCTTTTAAAGTATATTGTATTTTCCACATTATGTATAAAAAAATTATCTCACCAGTTAGGAAAAAAACAGTAGATGTTTAGTCCTTAAATAAGAAGCTCTTTAATAAAGATTTGAACATTTGGTTGACATTTTATTATTTTAGCCTATTCCCTTAATTAACTGTTTGAAAGAACTCTTACAGGTTATATATCGAAAACCAGTGTTTTTGAAGAATAATGAAAAAGCAGGAATTGGGAGTAAAGTACAGTGTCTTACAGTCAATCCATTACCCAGGTGTGGCTAGAGAGCATGTAAAACTGACCATAGACTTCCTCATCTATTGCTGTCATCTCACACCCTTTACTTACCGGTACACGTCCCCTATTCATATACCGAAAATCCAAAATCCAAAAACACTTCTGGCCCCAAGCATTTCAGATTAGGGATACTCAACCTGTAATGTGGGCTATTAATAGTTTTTGCATATATTTCATATTTCCACGATGAGTACTCCACCAAAGGGACCAAGAAACTGGGAGAGTAGTACCTATTCACTGATAAATCTCATTCCCATTATCTTTTCCCTTTCAGATCCTAAAAACATTGACAGCAAAGTTCTGAGTCACATTCAGTTATTGAAAAACATAATCCACAACCTACTCATAAACAATATTTCTGATTAGAAATAACAGGTATAGGTTAAAAACTCAGTATTTTCAAAGTTAACCAGAATCCTTATCCTTAGAAGGACTGTCACTGAGCTTTAGAAAAAAGCAGTGCAACTTGGTAAAAACTAAAGAACAAAGTGTTAAATGATGAAATATGATCTAAAAAGAACTGATAGGTATGAAGAGAAAGGAGAAAGCAAGCACAACAAAAATGACATACAAATGAAGATTTTATGTTAACTTGAGGTTAACCATGATAAAAGAAATACTCTCAGTATACGTGGAGTGTTGGTTCCAGGATACGCCCCCACGATCCCATTTCAAAATTCACGCTTGAACACACCCTGCAGTTGGCCCTAGGAACCCACCTATAGGAAAAGTTGGCTCTTCATATATGGGGCTCTACATTTGATTGAAAAAAAAATCCCCATATTAAGTAGACCTGAGCAGTTTAAACCCATGTTGCGCAAGGAGCAACTGTGAGGGTAGAAAAAATTTATTATGCATCAGGGTAGACTCTTTCCAAAGATGAGAGTCTAAATAAGGGTTCAGCAAACTCTTGCCCACAGGCCAAATCTTACCCACTGTTTTTGTATGGCCCATGAGCTAAGAATAATTTTTCAATTTTTAAATGGTTGTTTAAAATAAAAAACAAAGACTGTGACAAAGACACAAAGACCCTTTATAGAAAAGTTTGTCAACTCCCTTTATTAGCTGTAAGCTAATAAAATAACTTCACCAATTTGAAGTATTCTCAACACATATTATTTATTCCCTTTATATTAAAAAAATCACCACTTTGAGAAAGTATTGGCTATCAAAGCCCAATCAATTTAAAAACACAAAAATTCTACAATGAAACTAGTTAATGATGGAGCAAAGAAAAGGATCAAGACTTAACATTTTTAATTAGTATTATTTCTAGCCTTTTTAAAAAGTAAACTTTCAGATCAGGTTTATATAGGTTACTAGTATCTTTAGGAAACTTAAACTAGCTCATCACAGTAAAATATTAAATGTTTATATTTCCCTCACAACTAAAGTGCCATTTTTTTCAGCTACTGAAGTAGTAAAAACTTTTCTAAATGAAATGTACTATACTGACAAGAGCAAATTGTAAATAAAGTTCAAACATTTATGGTGATACAATAAACAAGCATGATCCTTTTGGAAGGCAATTACAGTATTTACCTAGAGCCATACAAATATTCAGTCTTTCACACAGCAATGCCTCTTATGGTAAATGAAGATAAGGAAATACAGTTTATTTTAAAAGATAGTTACAAGAGAGATGCTTAACATGGCATCCTAAAATGTCGTACAAAGAAAAATTACATAGGCAACTGACCCTAAATTTTGCATCATTATCTCTCTTCAAAACATACCTTAAATCCAAGCTCCTACCACTGCCATCATCACTATCCATCCCCCTAGTCCATCCCCCTAGTCCATGATAACTATTTTGTCTCAGACAATCTGAGGCAATTGCATCCTAGCAGGTATCCCTGCTGCTACTCTTATGACATATTCTCCACATAGCAGCAAGTGAGTTTTTAAATGTAGATCATGTCACTCACTTGCTCCAAATCCTCCAATAGCATCCCTTTAGTCTTAAAAATAAAAATCCAAAGCATTCCTCCTTCCCCAGCACCTCCTATATTTCCTCCATAACATGTATTATAATTTACAATCATGTATTTATTTATTTGTGTAATTGTTTAAGTCTATGCCCCCCAACAGGCTTTGAACTCCATGACAGTAGGGCTTGCACCTGTTTTGCTCACTCACCTGTGCTTAACAGTCTTGAACATTACAGGTAATCGTACTGTCTGCTCAATAAATGAATGAATCTTTTCAAAGTAAATATACACAGACAATAAAAAATAAATGTAAGTTTCGATTACAATTAAAACAGTTAACATAAACACAATTTAACACATTGTTCAACTGTGCAAGCCCTTCTCAAATATTCTAAAGATACTGCATATTCGAAATGAATCTATATAACGAACTCCCCCATTTTCAATGTAATAGTTTGCAATGGTAGATTTTTCAATCTCTCAACAATTTGTTTTTAAATATATTTTTCAATGGTCTTTTATCAATCAGTCTTATAAAATAAGTAGAAGGCTCGGTGCAGTAGCTCACACCTGTAATGCTAGAGCACTCTGGGAGCCCCACGCAAGAGGCTCGCTTAAGGTCAGGAGTTTGAGACCGGCCTAGGCAACATGGGGAGAACCCGTCTCGCCAAAAAAAAATTTTTTTAATTAGCTGGGTGTGGTGGCTTATGCCTGTAATTCTAGCTACTCAGAAGACTGAGGTAGGAGGATCCCTTGAGCCCAGGAGTCTGAGGTTACAATGAGCTTTGATCACGCCAATGCACTCCAGTGCAGGCAACAGAGCAAGACCTTGTCTCTCAAAAAAATAAAATGAAATAAAGTACAAGTTAAGATACCACAAATTTGATAAAGACAATGAAGTTGTAAATTTTAAATTACAATATATTAATTTAATAAATGTCTTCAATTAAATTGCTTATAATATGAAAATTTTTATGTAAAAATACACTCAAAACAATACATACACAGATTTAAAAACATTTATGGGAGGGAAGAGAGTAAGACTGGGGAGAAGAACACAGGGTATTCAACTATGTTAAGTTTTGTATCTTGAAAAGGAAAAAGCTAAATCAAATGTGGCTAAATGTTAGGAATAAAACAAAGCTGGTTGGTTGTATACATGATGTTCATTATATTAATATTACTTTTCCATAAAGCATTAAGAGTGTACCCATATCATCACTATTTTCTAACAATGGATCTGATATTTTTCTTTAGATTTCTGTTGGTTTGATAGGCTAAAAATTCTTATTGTTTTAATATCAACTTTTGAGGAATAATAAAGTTATATAGCTTTTTTCTTATCTTCATATTTATTGCCATCACCTGTGTCCTTTGCCCATTTGGAATTTTCATCTTTTTTTACGCTGACTTGTATAATTTTTTTAAAAAGCTTTTCCCAGTTTATATGTCTTTAAATGCTGTTCTGATGTACAGAAATTTATCTGTAGACCTATTATGAGGAATTTGAAAGCTAAGGCTAAATCATTCAAGATAAGATAAAGTCATTAACTAGAATAACAGTTTGTCATTTTTCTATTGTAATTAATAATAACCAAACTATTTAGTATGTTCATCTTTTAACATACTCAACTTAGTTTTCCAACTCAGACAGTAACCCTGACATGAGAAGGCATACTATATACGTCAAATAAGACAAATCATACTATATATTTTGTTACTATACTATAGAAACAAAAAACCTAAAGAAACTAATAACTTTTACTAAAGTAGTAATTACAGCAGTCAACATTTACTGGGCCCTTTCATGCTGCTGATTCCATCAGATGCTCTTGTCAACATGAATAGGGCTGCTGAAAATGTCAGCTAATGCATTATCTGGGAATTTACTTTTGAAATTGTAAGTTTTCTTAATGTGTTAAGCATTACAAGTACTTTTCATGTACTGCTTAGTAACACCTATAGGATAAAAGGAGAAATTTACTTTTAATACTTAAGTACTTTATGTTACGTTACTCTTCTAAAAGACTACTTGAATCCATTATAGAATGATGCATTCCATATTACTGGTTATAAACCATCAAAGATTGTTGTAGATTGTTAGAATTACAGCAGGGAAGAAACCAAATTTGGGGTATGGACACAGAGGCTTATTAGTTCATTCCCACCTACCCACCTCATTCCCTTTTGTATCACAGGAATGCTTATTGAAAAACTAGTGTCACATATTGCGCCAGGCATTATATAGTTTCTGACCTCAAGGAACTTGGCCTAGAAGAGATACGAATGTAAACAAATAATTAAAATAAAGTGAAATAAATATAACACCATATGCAAGACAAAGTACAACAGTGGGACACAGACCAACTTGGCTTGTATGAATTAAGAAAGACAGGGAGGGGAGGGCCATTTCAGCAGAAGGAGCAAAGAGAATGCACAAAAAAAACATATAGCCACAGCATGTTGAGTACATGGAATCAAGAGCTCAACATAATTTTAGCTTACAGGGCTTACAAATAAGTAGCAAGAAGTGAAACTGGACACTCAAGCAGAGGCCAGCTTATAGAGAGGGTCATGTATGCTACATTAAGGAGTTTTAACTTCATCCTACACTAAATCACTTTAAGGGTTTTAAACAAGGGAGGATCACATTTACCACATTCACTGTTAGCATTATTATGACAAATTATGGAAGGGGACAAGGTTTTTTTGGCCCTCCCAGACAATGCCCCATGACACTCACTCATAGGCACCAGCAGCAGTGTGCACCTCTAAAGAGAGCTAAGCTTCAGGGATACAGGCCCCCTGCTCTGAGCCTTTAGTTCTAAAAACCCCCAAATCTTCCCTGCATTCCCTGCATCCTAGGGATAGTTTTACTGTGTTACCTCAGTGTTCTCTTTTTGCTTTTGAGTCCTCCAGCAACTAATTAACTAATTCTCCACATTAAGTTCTCCGTGTTGAAATATCTAGCGTGGTTTCTGTTTTCCAGACTAGACTATAAATGTTAAAAACTGGTAAAAAGAGAGAGAGAAAGGGATGGAGGGAGTGAGGGGAACAGAGCCTCGGAGATGAGCTAGGAAATTATTATAAGAAATGACAGTGCTCGCTTCGGCAGCACATATACTAAAACTGGAATGATACAGAGAAGATTACCATGGCCCTTGCGCAAGGATGGCATGAAAAATATTATTAAAAAAAAAAAGAAATGACAAAACTTGAAGTAAGGCAGCAACAGCAGTAGGGATAGAGAAAAATAAGGAGTTTCGAGAAATACTTAATGGGAACTACCCTCAGAGATTGCTGGTAGGAACTGTAAATGGTATAGCCACCTTGGAAAACGACTTGGAAATTCCTCAAAAAGTTAAAGATAGACTGCCATATGATCCAGCAATTCTACCTCTAGATATATACCCAAGAGAACTGAAATTATATCTTCACACAAAAACTTGCACATAAATGTTTATAGCAGCATTATTCAAAATAGCCAAAGAGAGGAAACAACCCAAATGCCCATCAACTGATGAAAGGATAAACAATATATGGTATATCTATACATACAACAAAGTATCATTCAGCCACAAAAAGGAATGAACTGATCAACATGCAACAACATAGATGAACTCTGAAAACATTATTCTATATGAAAGACGCCAGATACAAAAGGCCATGTACTGTATGATTCATTTATATGAAATATTTAAAACAGGCAAATCTACAGAGACACAAAGCAAATTAGTGGTTTTCAGGGGCTGGTGGGAGAAGGGCTTGAGGAATGACCGCTAACGGGCATGGGACTTCTTTGTGGGGTGATGATAACATTCTAGAATTTGATAGCTGTGATGGCTACACAAACCTTGTGAATATACTAAAAACCACTGTACACTTTAAAAAGGTAAATTTTGTGTGATGTGAGTTATATCTCAACAATTAAAAGCAGCAGAGCTTATTGATGGGGATGGGAACAGAGAGGGGTTAAGGAAAAGATAAGTTCAATTTTGGGCATGCTGAATTTCCTAAGGTCATGGTGGGTATGACCTGTAGGTAGCTTGATATAGAGGTCTGGTGCTTAGGGCAGAAGTCTAGGCTAGAGAGAGACTCGAGAGTCTTCACTCTATGTGCAGCCAAAGAACCCCACTTTTGTGGTGTGAGCTTGAACAAACTACTTAATCTCTCATCTACACTTATTGTTCCTTCATCTGTAAAAGTGGGTTAATAATCATATTCAGGACTATGTCTACAGGTTATGATTAAAGACTATGAAAATCCCTTTACAAACTGAAAAGTGCCATAAAAGGTTAATTGCATTATTTTATGTATTACATTGTACATGCCAAAAAAATAGAGGGCAGGCCACTAGCTACTAGGAACCGTACAGAAACAGTATCTTGTCCTTATATAATCATTGGACATCTACAGTTGAAATAACTTGCAAAACTAGTTACTATATTTAGAAATAAATATAATGGAACTGGACAAGTTACAAGGAAGGAGAGCTAAAACTCAGGATTATGAAGGATTTCTATTCTGGTTAGCGAGTAAGGGTGTTAAAGACCTTGTTCTCATAATAGAATTTTCAATTAAAGACCAAGACATTCGTTAAAAGTAAGGATAAAGAAAACAAAGACTTCTTTACCAAATGCTGGATATTTGGCATTATAAGAATGGTGAATATTAGCTTAGAACTAGAGAGAATTAAATGTATACTACCCCTAAGAGATAAAACTAGTTCGAAAACCTGAATAAACTCAAGGAAAATGTACATAACACATTTTGAAAATAAAGATGCTATAAGCATACCTGTTGAAGCATACCTGTAACCTGTTGAAGTCAAGTGGCATTCTTCCACAAGTTATCACTTGAAGTCAAGGTAAGAATGATAGACTGAAATGATCATGGATCCAATCTTACAATTACAGATGCCAACATAATTTTCATGTTTTATATTATATACTTACCAGTTATTTATTTAGCCTTGATATCAATTTCCTTAATCCAAGAGTATATCTGCATAATCTAATCTATTGAGGCTTTAAAAAGAAGTATGAAATAACCTAATAGTATCTAATACTTTAGTGTCCTTTTCTCTCTCTCTCCAAAATGAGTATTTCTCTCCCACCCCCAACAGTATATGCTTGTTTTTAAAAACTGAAACACCACAGAGAATGAAGGAATAATTAAGTTTGTTTTTAGATAACAATGTGCTATGACCCAGTTTCACTTACATAACGGACATTTTTCAATGTCAGTACATACAAATCTATCTAATCCTTTGACAACTGTGTATTATAATTTGTATGGATATACCATAATTTATTTCACCCATTCTCCATTGGCAGACATGCAGATTATTTCCATTTTTTAAAAATCATAAAGAGCACTATAATAAACATTCCCATATATAGAGCTTAAACATTTATCCAATCAAATCCCTGGGATAAATTCTAAGAAATAGAATTACCTGGACAAAGGACATGCAGTTTGAATTTTGAAAATCTTCCCCAACTGACCTCCAGAAAAGTTTGTTAGAGTTCATATTCCCACTACAGAAAAAAGAGAGCACTTTTCTCCATATCCTTCCCAGCGCAGTTATCATTCTAATCTTAGTCAATATTAAAATATGAAATGTTATTTCTTGTTTGAAGTTGCATTGTACTCATAAAGTGTCTTTTTATATGCTTATGTCATTTGTTTTATTTCTTTTGTGGTAGACACGCTGGCTATTTATATCTTTACCCCATTTTTTTTGTTTGGATGTTTAATTTTTTCTAATACATATATAAGATAGCTTCCTGTTATATGAACCAAATGGCTTTCCCAGGTTTTCATTTGTCTTGTATCTTTACTAAAGACATCTTAATTTTTATGCAGACATAAAGTTTAATCTTTTCCTAAATGTCTTCCTTAATAGTTAGAGGATACCCTGATAATGAGAAAAGGATTCCCACTTTTCACAAGGTAGAAAAATATTTAATCTTAATTCCACAAATAAGGAAACTAATCTAATGTTAAATCAATTCATTCAATCTATGTTACTTAGGTCAGCAGTCCCCAATCATTTCAGCACCAGGGACCAGTTTCATGGAAGACAATTTTTCCACAGATGGTGGTGGGGGGGGGCGGTGATGGATTCTCATAAGGAGTGTGCCACCTAGATCCCTTACCTGCACAGTTTACAGTAGAGTTTGTGCTCCTATGAGAATCTAATGCTGCTGCTGATTTGATAGGAGGAAGAGCTCAGGCAGTGATGCTAGTGATGCAGAGCTGCTGTAAATACAGATGAAGTTTTGCTTGCCCACTGCTCACCTCCTTCCTAACAGACCACAGACTGGTAATGGTCCACAGCCCAGGGGTTGGGGACCTCAGACTTAGATAATACTGCAAGAATCAGAATTTAAGATGGACATTATCATTTTTATTTCACAACTCTATACAGTTACACATTAAAATTTAAACAAGGTAGAACCGGTTTTCTCACTTAGGGAAAAAGAAGAATTCATGATTGTGGGTGTTTTTGTTTTCGTTTTTCTTACTGAGACACAGTCTCACTCTGTAACCCTGGCTAGAATGATCCAGTGGCATCATCATAGCTCACTGCAACCTCCAACTCCTGGGCTCAAGCAATCCTCCTGCCTTAGCCTCCCAAGTAGCTAGGACTAGAGGCGCACACCAACTATACCCGGCTAATTTTTCTATTTTTTGTAAAGATGGTGTCTCACTCTTGCTCAGGCTGGTCTCGAATTCCTGACCTCAAACGATCCTCCTGCCTCAGTCTCCCAGTGCTAGGATTACAGGTGTGAGCCACCGTGCCCAGTTGAACTCATGATTTTTTATAACATGTATTTTCTAGCTCAACGCATTGAAAAGGGTCTAGAAGCAGTGATGCTCCAGCAGCAATAAACGCACCCAATATCCAGATCTTGATTTCTAAATACCATTTCCCATTAAAAGGCACTAGGGTTCCCTGGACAAATGGCTGAATCCAGTGTGGGGACAGGAAAAAGACCAGGTGAACCTAGAACATACAGTGCCAGAAAGTAAAGAAGAGCACTGAACCTAATGAGGACATGTCAAAAGGATAGAGAAGCCAGCTTGAAAGGGATTCCACCAGTTATATCAAAAACAAATTTGAGCATCAAAATCAATAATTACAGTAACAGACTGCAACAAATAATTAAAAGGGAAGGGAAGAGAAAAGAGAGAGTTCTTACTTATGGCAGATGCCAATTAATTAATGTAGAAGTAATGACAGAGTTAGAAGATTACCATTTTGCAACCCCTATGGTAGTAATTTATTTAGGTAGGAATTATCAGTTGGACGCTAAATCCTACTAAATGTGAATATTTTGGAAAACAGGGTGTCTCAAAGTATCTCCTCACAGAGTACTTATTAATTATAAAGGAATTAAAGCCAATTTTACAGAGAGAAATCTGATAGACATCAACTTAACCAAAGAAATCAATGTTATCAATAATGGAACAAACCAGCATCATCATTATAATGCCTCCTGTTGTGATGCAATGAAGAGGACATAACATCACTGATGTTTCATTCCTGCCAAAACTGTTTAACCTGAATCTGATCATAAGGAAACAATCAGAAAAACCTAAAATACATTCTATAAAACAATTGGTCTGAATTCTTCAAAAAGTGACACTGTCCAGGAGGCTGAGGCAGGAGGATCACTTGAACCCAGGAGTCTGAGGTTGCAGTGAGCTGTGATGACACCACTGCACTCCAGCCTGGGTGACAGAGCAAGACGCTGTATCAAAAAAAAAAAAAAAAAAAAGTGCCACTGTCATACAAGACAAAGAAAAGCTAAGAAACTGCTCTAGATTAGAGAGACTTTGAGACATGACAACTAATTATTGATCCTAGATCACACACACAAAAATAACTGCTAAAAAGATATTCTGGGAACAACTGATAAAATTTGAATATGAACTATATTATTAATGTTGAATTTCCTAAATTTTATCATTGCATCATAGTTAAATAAGAAAATATTCTTATTGTTAGAATAAGATTGGCAAAATTTTTCTGTAAAGGGCAAGATAATAAATATGTCAGGCTTTTGGTCTTCTTTGTTGCAACTACTTAGCTCTGCCATTGTAGTGTGAAAGCAGCCATAGACAATATGTAAACACAAGAGCATGGCTGTGCTCCAATAAACCTTTACAAAGAAACAGCAGGCAGGATTTGGCCAGCAAGCAAGCCACAGTTTGCAGACTTCTATCTCAGAAGGTAGAAGTTTAAAGGTAAAGGATCATAATATGTGCAACTTAATCTTAAAGGTCAGCAAAAATAAAGAATATGCATTCACGTATGTGTGTGTTTATTTGTGTGTGTTTGTATATATACACATACACACATATAAACATACACACACACACAGATCTAGAGAAAACAAATGTGGCAAAACCTTAACTAGTGAATCCAGTTTAAGGGTAACAGGTATTCATTGTACTATTTTTTATTACTTTTCTATAGGGTGGAAAATTTTCAAAATAAAATGTTGAAAAAATAATCTAAGGTAGTCGCTATGTCCCTCCTTAATCCTCTCAAATATTTTATTTTTTACTACCTATTTCTACTAATTTTGTTATATTAAGATCACAATAATGTAACTGTTCCATAAAGCTGGGCATTATGAGATAATAAAGAGATGCAAGAATTGTAATGCTCTCTTAAAATATAAAGCCTCTATATTAAAAGTCATACATAATTAGCATCACTGACTAGAAACAGTGCTCTTCAAAACAGTCGGCCCTTCATATCTGTGGGATCTGCACTGTGGATTCAACCAACCGTGGACAGAAGATATTTGGGGGGAAAAAATCCAGAAAGTTCCAAAAGCAAAACTCTAATCTGCAAGTACTAAGTTGAATCCATGAGAATGAAGAGAGGTGTAGGCACTGTATTAGGTGATGGTTTAAAGTGTATGGGAAGATATATGTAGTTCATATACAAATACTATGCCATTCTGTAGCAAGGACTTGCATATTTGCAGATTTTGGTACCCACAGGGGGTCCTAAAACCAATCTCTGGTGGATCCCAAGGGACAAGTGTATACCTAAGACTAATAAAGCTCCATGAAGGCAGGGACTGGTCCATTTTGCTCCCCTATGTACCTCCAGCCCCTAGGAAGACTGCATAGTAAAAAGTGGGCACTGAATATCATTTTGGGGATTAAGGAATTAGTTGTATTGTTAAAACCAGAATCTGAGGAGATGACAAACCATGAAAACATTTTTTTCCCTTTCACTAATTCCATTATCAACTTCCATTTGTATGTTTTTAAAGCTTTGTATTTATAAAAACCCAAGGGAGAATAAAACATGTCCAGTAAAGTTTAACATTCAGGTCTAAATAGGTACTTATTAAGTAAGTATTTATTCTTAAATTGACCTAAATACAGTACCTGAGTTTTGTGTTAGTTTATTCTAAAAATCAGGTGCTTCACAACTCTTCCACAGTCCTATAAAAATCTACAAAATGTGAACTTTCACAATTTGCCATTTCTGAATAGGCTCTTCATAACACCGCCTGTACCACACCACCAGGCCTTGGTCTCCATAAAGCAGCTCCTGAGCGCATGCAAAGAAATTCAGAGAGCCACACTGCTGCTTCTTAGTCCCTCAAAGTAAACTCATTATGTGTTAACAGTGGACCCTATTTTCTCTTACAGTGCCTCATTTCCTTTCTTAAATATACTCGCTTACTTGCTTGTTAGGCCTACCTATACAGTAATCTCTATATTAATATCAGCAGAGTAAAACTGATATTCTAAATTTTTAAAAAATTATATAAGACTTTTAAATAAATTTGATATATGATAAATTGATTATACCCACAGTTTAAACAGGAAAAACATCCAAATTTAGGATTTCATTGTTATTTATAATGACAAATAAATTGACCAGTAGAGGGCACTCACAAAAGGGGGGAAGACCTAGCCACAGCCTCGAAGAGAGATACACAGAAGAAACTGCAGTGCATTTCCTATTTTAAAAACGGAATGCTTTAATAGAACACTGGAGTAGTTATCACCCCTGATTGATAACCACTAATATATATGTATAAAATCAGAAAAATAACAGCTTACAACATTACATAAGACTTTTCTTATTCCACGCTTCAACACTGTTTTAATATTATATTATAAATTTTCTCTCTGTATCTACACACTTTCTTCTGCAAGTAAAATGAATTCAATAATTATCATGGGAAAATAAGAAAATAGAGAAACTAGTAAACCTTGGTAAAATAAACATAGCTCAGAGCACAGAAGATGGAACGAATCAATCTAATTATTAATCTACTCTTCATTACTGAGTAGGAAACTGTTCCATCCAAGCAGGGCATAATAACTTGAACTGAATTGTAAGTGTCGCAATAACAAAAGCATTCAGATGTCAAAGAATTAGAGCCTCTGGAAAATACTTCTTGCTATATTTATCTTCACTAGATATTATATGCAGTAGATACTCAATATATATTTACTAATTAATTAACTGATTCTTCTGATCTGTATGTTTATAACTACCTATATTTTTTTAAAGACAAGATTATTCTTCCACCAAATTTTACCTTGGAAAAAAAATTTCAGTGAAAATGTTTTGATAAAAAGTGATCTCAAAACTATAAAAGCATATATTAAATGTTTCTAGCCAAGCATTTTGTTTGGGGGCTTGAGTTTTTAATAATCTTGCCACGCTAACGAGATACTTCATTATCTCTTTGGTGGACTTCATAAAAGATGAAATCTTTCAGAATAAAAGAAAAGGTGACTTTCTCGTGTGTAGCCTCAAATATAAACACACTCCATCTATATGTCATGCCTGCCTAACTATCGTTATCTCTGCCATTAAGTTGCCATTAGATAGCAGACTAATTTCAAATTTGGGTATATTGACAAATCTGAATTAGTCTCTATTATTAAATATCTTCTTAACTTGAAAGACAGGTAATTTTTTACTTTTAAAAAGTTATACAAGGGTACAGTGCAAATTCCACTTAACTAGGTCTCACAAAATTGAAGTTCAAATCCTACCACGTGCTAGCTAAGTATCCTTAGGTGAGTCAGAACCTCTCAGAGACTATTAATTACCTATAAAATCAAAGAAACAATGACCACTCTCTTGATTTACCTCCTGGTGTAAACCTTTGCAAATTCTAAATCATTAAAAAATACAGTATTACTTCACTGAAATTTTTAAAAATTCTTTCCACTAAAAAAAGTAGGAAAACTAATGAGAATTCCAAATGTGCAAAGTCTATGTCCTCTCTAATTTTCTCTCTGACCTACATTATTCACCAAACAAAACCTAATAGCAGCAGTGAAATCTCCCATCCTCCTTAACTTTTTATAACACGGAGTCAGCATTTTTATTCAATCAACTATTTATTAAGTTAAACTACGAAGCTCTCTTGCCTTTCTTATAGTTGAACTGCACCAAGAACTTAATGCGTCAGTTCCCTCAGAGACTCACTGTAACTTCGGAGGTAAGAGATAATCTCAAACCCTTTCCCAGGTGGCTAAACTAAAACAGAATGTCAGTTTCAAAGTTCACAGGTAATCAGTGCTTCCCAGAGTCAAGTCTTCTGGTTTGGCAGAAATCATAATCAGAATTATGGGTTTAAGTTTATAAGCTTTTTCAACCTTCCCCCTAAATAAAGCATTACCTGTTAGCTTTATTTCTTCAAGATTTATATTGTATTTTAACAATTTTGAGCAAAAGGTTTCCTAACCTATTTTATCACATTCGTGATGCCATGCTATATGCATTCATGACCTCTGACAGGACACAGAGTGTAATGGAATTTCTCAGATTTTCAGGAAGATTGAAGGCATTTCTGTTAAAAATCATCTTCCAAAATTCCAGGAAAACTTCCATGCTTAACCCGAATTCTATTAAAATTTCCTTTTACATTTGATGTAAATGGTAGAGTACACCAAGTAACACTGGATTTGGAATATAGATTGAAAGGGTGAATGACTCAATCCTCCTCAAAGAACACAACTATAGTACAGCATTGAACTGACTTGTCAAATGTAAATATATATTGAGATTACTACACAGGCAGTCCACTTCAATTTGACTGTTTTTCTTTACTAAAGCAAATTCTTAAACTTGGAAGGCAAATAAAAGTTGCTTCTATGTTTAAATGGAATCTTTGTAAATCAGCATTACTTCTCCATTTTGCTATAGTACCAAAAATATTTGACATTTTCTTCTGAACAGTTATCTAATCAATGCTCAAAGTTCTAAATCGCATAAACACAGTTCTAAGGCCACTGATGCCCTCAGGATCCACCTCAGTGCAGAGAGTGTCTTTAGAACATTACACAGCACAGTTCCTTAACAGGGCATTTTGACCTGTTAGATTCCACAACTTGGGATTTGGAGAAAGTTCCAGGAAAATTTTCAGAACGGATTAAAAAAAATTGGTACATTAGATCTAGAATAAAACCTAAAGGATTAGAATTGTTTAACCTGGGTAAAGAAGCCTAAGAAATAATCTAACAATATAAGGGTATTTCAAAGACAAAACGATACATTATTTCCATCTCCACTGATGTTAAATTTAACATGAAGATTCAGATTATGCATGAAATATGCTAATAATTATGTTCTGAAAATGGGTTGACAAGGACAGTTATGGAATGTCCCCTCCTGCAGGCCTTTGGATTAAATAAATCCTATCTGCTTGAGATAATCTGAGTATAGTGCTGCCAGAGAAAGTAAGAAATATTACTACCTGACCTCTTACAGTCTCTTCTAGGTCTTTACCTCTCCTTTCGCTATTGGCCTTTACTTCGGTAAGTTTTCATAAAACCCAAAAAGTCTGAAAATAATCCTCAAAAGCTAATTAGTCAAATTGCAATAAAAAATCCTAACATTTCCTTGAGTAAATTAAAAAAGGAATGCAAAGATAAAGATTGGTAGTGGTACAATTATATATCGCACCTTAGGCAAAGAATGAGCTTTTTAAAATATATCACGTAGCTATTGGTTCTGCACTACTTTAATGTTGAAGGGAAAATACTAATTAAGTTAAAGAAAAACCCAATCATCAATTACATTTTACCAGTACAATTCAATCTGATGTCAAAATACCAGGAAACCCATAATAAAAGTTACATTAAAAAGTGACTTTTAGGTATGGATGAGATGCAAATTCACCTTTCCACCCTCTCACAAAACTTAAAAATACACTTCCAAACAAAATGCACACATACTGACACAGTGTGAATGAACACCACGGACCTTGATGTTCTCCCAAGGGAAGTAAGGCTCCCATATTTATGGTTACATATAACTTCAGTGAAACCCAAATACATTTCAGATAACTTAAGACAACTTGCAGTATAATTACCTTGTAATAAGTACTCAAAAAAATGATGAGAGAAACCTTGATTTGTACAAAAGGATGGTCCTGCACAAGTAGTATGTATAATACTAAAACAAGATTTACCTCTATTGTTGGATCATATTCGTCCACAAAGTGATTCTGAATTAGCTGTATCGTCAAGGCACTCTTGCCTACGCCACCAGCTCCAACTACCACAAGTTTATATTCAGTCATTTTCAGCAGGCCTTATAATAAAAATAATGAAAATGTGACTAAATTAGGATATGTGTTATACATGCAGTTAATACTCTAACAAACACTCTTATCAATACCTTTTACACAAACTCACCTTTATGTGGAAAATTATTGCAAAATACCTTATAAAATTCAATGATAAAATTTCAGTTGACTACAGATGTGTATTGTGATAAATTGTACTTCATTTACAAACTCCCTCATCAACATTTGAGAAAAACACATACAGACTACATAGACAGTTCTTTTATTTTATATTCAGGTTGTTCTATCTAAAGAGCCAGACTGCTGTTCTGCAGCAGCTGATGACTCTCAAAGGATCATACCATGACTTCACTCAGTACAAGTGCCTAGCACAGTTCTCTATACCCTGTTGACACACCCACACAAAACTTGTTGACGGCTATCTCCACTCCTATCGGTTCAGTATTCCTAGTTGACTTTCACCTCTAATAGTCAGAAGTAGATATGCTAAGAGTAACTTTTTTGGAGCCAACAACTATAGAAATCTTTATAAAGGCATCATCACAGTAGTTCTCCTGTATAAGGAGCAACAATCATCAGATAGGGGATAGAAGGATGAGTGTCAAATAAAGCTGGACTGTATTATGGTGAAATAAAACTTTAGACACCGAAGCAAATAAAGATAATATCTGAAGACACTTTAATCTGTAAAATACCTCTGGGGAGAATAAAAGTAAAAACTAAGAGCACTTTGAGAACTTTGGATTAACCATTCAGTATAGGCGATTTAATCATCAATCACAATATACAACCCTATCTTAGTGCTGAAAAACAGCACTTTTGCACAAGAAAAATATAATTAAATAAAACAGAGATAAACACTGCTTTTAATAAGAAAAAACTTTTAAAAGGCTGGACGTGGTGGCTCACACCTGTAATCCCAGCACTTTGGGAGGCCAAGGTGGGAGGATCCCTTGAGGCCAGGAGTTCAAGACCAGCTTGAGCAACAAAGCGATAACCCATCTCTACAAAAAATAGAAAAATTACCCGGGCACGGTGATGTGCACCTATAGTCCCAGCTACTTGGGAGGCTGAGGCAGGAGGATTGCTTGAGCCCAGTTTTGAGATTGCGGTGACCTATAGGACAATGCCACTGCACTTGCACTCTAGCTCAGGCTACAAAGCGAGACCCTGCCTCAAAAACAAACAAACAAAAAAAAACAAAAAGAAAAACCAAACTTTTAAAAGATTTAAGTGAATATGACTCAATAATCCAAGTGACTTTTACTTTTTGCTTTTTGTACATCATCTCCCAACATGTGCAACAAACACTGACAACTTGTACAGTTAACAAGCACAAGATAAAAAATAAAATCTGGTATTTTTTAGTCAGCTGTTTCAGACTTTTTGAAATAAAATGAATATATTTAATTTCATCTCCTTTCCCTCATGTAATATATTATTACAAATAAGGAGTGAAATGCAGAAAGAATGACAGTAAATGTACATTTATTATAGGATAAGTAGTTCTAGATTAATGAATATGCATATATTATAAACACTTAATACATGCGGCATCCTATTTACTGAAGACCAAAATTAAAAATAATAATAATAATTTGGTTTTCCAAATAACATACTAACCTTATTCCTGAGCCCCCTCACAAAGAACACAGGCTAGAAAACTATTGTACCAGACTGTTATAGTCCAGCTCTCTGCCCTCCTTGGTTCCACCTATTCTTAGGCACCGCCTGTTGAAGGCCACGATGACAGCCACTACCAGCAAGTATCTTATCCTGTTTGCCTCCATGTTTTATTCCAAATGTAGGCCATAGAAAATGACATACATGAAAAGACTCATTCCAAAATGTACCCTCTAGCTCCCTGTCCACCTCACGCTGCAAAACAGTTTGGATAGCTTAAAAGTGCTATTCTCAAAATGTGGCCTGGGGATGGACCCCTCTGGTTCCTAAGACTTTTCTGGGGTCCAAGAGGTCAAAATTGTTTTCATAATAATAGTAAAGTGTTCTTTACCCTTTTGACTCTCATTATTTCACAAGTGTATATGGCAGAATTTTCCAGATGTGTGATCACAACAGATTGAATGCAAATGCAGATATGAGAATCCACTATTAAGTTGCACAATTGAAGAGATTTGCGAAAAATTACTCTTCTAATTTTTGGTTTTACTTTGGAAAAATCCCTTTTCATAAAGTATTTTGTTCCTGTTACCAAGTAATTGCCTTATTATTTCTATTTTTAAATGAAGTTTTTTAAATTTCTCAGTTTTATATGGTGAATATTGATAGATCCCATAGAAATCAAAGATTTTTGAGACCTTCAATAATTTTTAAGAACGTAAAGGAGTCCTTAAGACCAAACAGTTTGCTAGCCTAAGAGATACTGTGGACAGATAATGGATTAGAGTTTAGTTGTATATGTATGTCTGAATTCAGAGACACACACTTTCTGGTCTACTTGTTTATGTGGTGGTTGTTTCCAGGGGAAAAAAAAAAATCCTTGACTTGGATTTTTAAAACCACTCAATATTGAAATCCACTAGAAAGAACTGTGTTCCAAAGGAGTTTTATTGAATGAAGATCACATGTCAGAAGGGGCCCTCTCACCCAAAGTTGCAAAAGCTGGCAAGAAGTGGAACTGGGAATAAAACCCAACAATTTTTTTAATCATAAAAAAATTTACTTGTATTTGTCATAAAATTAAATTTACCATCTACAATCTCTTAAAATCAAGTATGGTGTGGATGCCTACAGTCTCAAAGTAAATAGTATTGATATCAAT
This sequence comes from Propithecus coquereli, assembly GCF_000956105.1. NCBI lineage: Eukaryota > Metazoa > Chordata > Mammalia > Primates > Indriidae > Propithecus > Propithecus coquereli. The sequence goes on along the minus strand of NW_012140524.1, from coordinate 7,952,967 downwards.
CATATTTGATGTTTATAGTCTATCACATGCAGAAGTCAGCATTTTGGACCTTTGTCACTTAAGAGTGACACCAGTTATATGGTTAACTCTGTGCTGATAATTACAAACAGATCTTTTCCCCGTATAATTTCCTTTTAAATTATTTTCTATTAGAAACATACACACATATTGTGTAACAATTAGAAAATACCTTTCTGTTTTTAACCCTTCGTTTTGATTTAAGAAGGCTAGCTTAGGACTTCAGCTATAATAAGCACATACCTAAGAGAATTTCAGGCAGTTAGCTGGCCTATTGCTACAATTAATTTCTGTTAGTCAGTTTAAAAAATCATGTGAATGCTGTCTAGTAGTATTGTAATAACTCCTGGGATGGGAAACAAATCTGTAAGGAAGAGGGTAATATAGAAGAGATGGGGGAAAGGACAAGAACAGGCAAATTAAATTTCAAGTACTATTTTAGCTACTGCTGTCTACACTCAACTAGCAAAGAAAAAGCCTTGCTTCTACTCTGTGGGTTTTCTTCGTGTGTTTTAACTTGACCAAGCAAAACAGACCTTCTGGGATTAACTTTTTCCTTTCACTGTAGGTCACAGGCTTTACGTGTAGGGTGTTGGCCACCTGTTCTTCCACTACCATCTCTACCTCCACCTCCTCCTTTGTGGCCACAGCAATGTCATAGCCCATACATGGGGGAGGGGAGCAGTCAGGAACTCGGAGGCAGATGCATTTTTTTCCCAAACACAATAACCTCAAACAGTGGTCTCTAAGTACTTGCCTAT
>NW_012140524.1:7925827-7950633 GCF_000956105.1 Propithecus coquereli | reverse complement strand
CTGAGATTAATCAGTTAACGTTCTGGAGTTAAGACATTAAACAATGGGGCAATTGAACACGCTAGCATACCCAGAGTCTGCGTTGATAAAATACCTAGAAAGGTCCATTGGGAGAGTTTTAAGGATTGAGACATGGCAGACTAGCGCCTATACCCGACCGCCCATCTGAGTCTCTGCTTCCAGTTCTGTGTCTCTAGTCCACATCATAAACCACCAATAAAACATGATTTTAAACCCCAGCTATTATGTATGTTAAGCAAGGCTTTATATCAACTGTCACCCTTTGCTTCCTACAATCTGCAAGGCTTGTTCCAGCCTCCCTCTCCTAGACCAGGTGGAAGAGGCACGACAGGCAGAGGGGAACACTGGGAAGGGGAAAGAATGTGCTTACTCTACGTCAAGTATTTGCTAAATGTTTTGCACATGTATCATCTTATTTAATCATCACAACAACCTCATGCAGTAGAATACTTTTCACTATTTTACAGATGAAGAAACAAATGTAGAGAGGTTAAAAGTTGGGCCCAAGTTCACACACTTAAAATGTGGAGTGCCCTTCGTGTCAGATCATTTTCTCTCTGCTCCCTGTTCTCCAGTGGCTCCTATCCCACTTAATGGAAAAGCAAAATTCTTCTCAAAATCCTACATGGCCTTAGATTATTTGATGTCCCTTACCCTCTTATTTTTTTGAATTCGAATCCTAATATTCTCCCTTCCTCAGTTCCATACATACGCATTGGTTCCTGGCTGTTCCTTGAAAATGTCAGGCAGGCTTCTTAGGGAGTATGCACTTGCTGACCCTGTCTGGCACCACATATACACAAAGCCTCCTCTGGCACCTACTTTAAATCTTTGTTCAAATGTCTTTTTTTAATGAGGTCTTCCCTAATGATCATCTTTTATATCACAACTCTCTCCTTGTCCCCCCAAATTCTATCTTTCTTCTAGCTTTATTTTTCTCCAGAGCACATATCACCTTCTAATATACTAACTTATTTATTTTCTTGTCTCTCTTGTCTTTTTCCCACCAGAATGTAAGCTCCATGAGAGCAGCGATTTTTGTCTGTTTTATTTACTGCTAAATTTGCAGTGCCTATGACAGTCTCTGACACAAATAAAGCACTCTAAATATGGACCATCGAATGAATGAATCTATGTGCCCTCCTGAATTCTGCCACTCTAAATCCTTAAACAGAGTGCCTTAAGCCTCCTGTCAATCTCTTTCTTCGCCATCTTACAAAATCTGCTTTTAAACTCACTCAGGTCACCTTGTGATAAGCCACATTCTATAGTATCTAGAAAAGTACTTGGTATATAATGGACATAATGAATTTTTGTTAAATGAATGAATTTTCACTTATTCGTATGTTGCTTTGTAGTCGCTCTTAAGCATAAATCACAGATTTATTTCGTGCAACTTCAAATACATCATAAGCTCTTGTTTTCTCTTATAGCTGCCAATACAATGTTCTCCCTGTAATTGGTGCTCCATAAATCTTAAAAGAACTGTAATATAGAAGAGGGAAAAGCTTTATATAGCACTTTTACGCTGATTATAAAAATTCTGGCATTAGCAGAAACCTAATCCATCCGCATGGTCTCAGTTATCATCTAGGCTCATGATTCCCAAAATGAATCTGCATCTCACTCTTTGTTCCATGCACCCTACATTCCAGCTTCACCTCACACACTTTCTCTCTCCTTTCTTTTCACTCCCAAGGCAATTTATACATACGCCATGTCAGGCCTTTCCACCATTCAGTCCTGGGTGCTTTCTCAGAAGCCAGCAGCCTCCCCCATCCCCCAACATTCCCTTTCTTTCCTTAACACAGAGCTGACAGCAGTGGAACTCAAGGCTAAGTGCTTCCTGAATCACCTGCCATGCTTACAAAAATGCAAGTTGCTAGGCCCCCTTTTTCACAATGAGAAAAGGGGAAAGGTATAACAAAAAGTAAAAATGTGGGGATTCCAGGCTCGCTCTAAGATGTAACTGAAGTTTCTGCCCTCTACTGTTAGACTCTTCCGGGAAGGCAGACACATACATGCATATACATCCTTTTGATCTGCTTTATGAAGACCATACAGACCCTTTCCTTCATGAGATACCCTCTTCTGCAGATAGAATCAAAGTTAAAACAGGAGTACCCTTGTGTCAGTTGGGCTATTACAAGGTATAAAATGCCAAGACATACTTAGAGCACTGTAAGTGCTGAGGATTTATTTTAAGGAACTAAGGACACTTTACGAAACCATTATCATCAGCCAGAGAACTGCTGTTCAGTCCAGGATTCAACTGCACTTCTTGTGATCCAGCAACAGGCTCTAGTGCCCTGCTCATCCCCTCATTAACAAGCATCCATTGCCTGTAACACTGGTAATTCCGTTCTCATGAATCAGCATCTCTCTGCTGCTTTTTCATGTACAATCTGAGCTTCTACTACTATGATGCTTCTAGTGATCACTCTCTGTGACTTACATTCAAAACATTCCAAGAGAGAGGATCTGACAGTGTCTGTCATTCACTATTCAATAAGAAGGGCCTTTATGAGGCACATTTTCCTGTTTGGTAGCTGGCCTTCTTTATGTCTGGCTGAAAGACCATTGCCTTTGTTTTCGTGCCAATCCTGCGTCCAGACAGTTGTGGCCAGAGTAGCAGCAGGACACAGAGCACAGGGACTTCAGCAGGAGGAGCCACCTAGGGATGCTTTAATAGACTCTACTTCGGCACAAGCTTTTGACTCAGGTGGGAAATTTGTACAGATGAATAGATGCTATTTAATTCACATACCCAGTGCATTATCTCCACTGGACACATTTCATTATACTTTGTGTTCCTTTTTTGCCTATCTGTTTTCCCCAGTAGGTGGTAAATTCCTAAGGCCCCTGCCTCTTTTAACTCTGTATTCTCATAGCTCTTTGCACATATGAGTTCTCCGTAAAAATGTTTGTTGAAATAAATGAAATTATAATGAAACTTCAGGCCTATCTCTTCATAGTCATTTCATTCTCATTGAACCGATTTCCCAGACCATTTCTAAATGAAGATCCTGTCATCATTGCAAACGCCTGTCCAAAGCCAAATTCCCCATTTTATTCCCTGAAATGATTCCTTTTCCCAATTCTTCCATCTTACCTGAGTGACATCATGGTTCTTCAACACATTTAGACTTGAAATGTTACATTAATTTTTAACCCGCTCCCCATTCAAATTGCTCACAGCTCCTTTTAATTACACTTCCTAAGTATTTTCTCATATCTGCCTCTTCTATATTTCTTCCTTCACAGCTACATTTCTAGAAAAGCTTCCTCATTGACTTTTCTACCTCCTGGGTTTCTTCTTTTAATTCAGGTCATATGCTTTTGCCAAATTAATCCTCCTTCTGCATGTCTTTCATCATCATCAAACATTTACTCTGTACCTACTCCATATAAGCTGTGTGCATGTAGGGTATATATTTTTAAAGTGGAAAAAATTACAAGCTCAGTAACTAATGAGTACCTAAAGATGATAAGTGCCTTAGAAATTATAGGGGGAAATGATCACTGGTCCCGGCTATGCCTTCACTAATCTTGCTTGCAAATCTTTAATACCTTGCTAGATCCAGCTGAATCCAGGACAAATCCGTGGTGCCCAGCTTTTGAGAGCATCCATAATCAGGTACCACTCTGACCCTGTGACTCTGTTTCCCAGCTTCTCAAAGCAGATGCTCTGTCCTCAAGCAAATCCCCTCTCCATGCCACTAAAACAGGATGTTTCATGTCTCTGCTCCTTTTCTGACCCAGCACCTTTTTGCCTCTCTTTGCTAAAATTCTCTCTCATCCAAGATCTAGAACAAGACCTACTTTCTCTATGAAGGCTTTGTTAATTATACCATCTCTTTTTGATCTCCCTCTCTATTATTTCATATGGATTAATCATGTCTCCATAACTAAATTCTAAAATCCTAGAGGCAAGAGCCATATCTCAGGAGTGTGAACCCCACCCACCCATACAAGCCTTGTTCACTGCGATTACTCAATAACTACATGAATACACATAATATGCTTATCAGCAAGGTAAACATGATGAAAGCAATGTTTGAGGAAGATTAGAATGGCAGCTACATGCAGAAAAGATTGGAAAGAAAAAAGACCTCAGGTAAGGCATTTTGTGGGTGGCATAACCGTACCTAGTGGCAGTGGGAACGGTGCCCTGGCTTACTTTACTAGTCCTGTGAGCTGGAACAAATCTGTGAATCTCTGCAAGCTTCATGTTTAAGAAAGCAGTAATGAAATAACAGCTACCATTTATAAAATTCCTCCTATGAGCCAGAGAAGCTCTATATACCATTTTAAACAAATAAATCTGTCTCATATCTGTCCACTTCCCTTCACTGCTCCCACCGTGAACAGAGGGAGGGACCATGGTGCCTCTTCTAGGAGAACAGTCAGCTGCTAACAGATCTCCTGGCTTCTGCTCTTGCTCCTCTACAAACCATTTCCTATGCAGCAGCCAGACTGATTGTTTTAAACATGCAAAATGGATCATGTGACCAGATCAAGCTCTCCAATGGTTTCTCATTGCCCTCAGGAAAAAATTCAAACTCTTTCAAGCCATTTCATGACCTAGTTTTTTCCTACCTCTGACTGCACTATGTCCAACTCTTATCCTCTCTAGGCTCCAACTTCACTAGCCACCTTTTTCTTCCTGGTACACACCAAGCTCATTCCCTCCTTAGGTTTGTGTCTGCTGCTTTCTCATTTGGGCATGTTCCTGCCAGCAAGCGTTTCTGTCTTCTAGGAATCACCTTCACACCACCACTTCATTGAGAGATTCCCCAACATGAGGGGTTAATCAGCACCCCTCATCCTATTTGCTAACTTCTACCCTTCAACTAATCTTTCTTTAACATAGTGGCCTGTTTTATTCTTTTATTGAGCGCTATCATATCTGAAATTATCTTGGTTGTTTATTTGTTTGCTTGTCTGTTTCCTCCCTTGAAATATAAATTTCGTAAACCAGAGACCACTGAATCCTCAATGCCTAGAAAGAGTAGTCATTTAATAAACATTTGTTGATAAATTACGATACGGAAAATAATAGAATTAACAATCCACTCTAAGTGAGGTCTCTGCAAGTCAATTTGGGTCTCTTGCTTTTTTTTATTAATATCAACATATTGCAATAGTACTTCATTCAGTGCTTGTTTTGTTTATAAGCACATTAGAAATCAGAAGATTTAAAAAAATTGTTTCCTTCTAATTCCCTAAGGATCTGCTAATTGGACTACCTACAGATTACAAACCTGATTATTCTAGTTTCTGTCTTTTCTCCCTAATCACAGTTATTGGATATGTTGTGAAGTGCTTCTATTCCATTCATGGTAAGTGTATACAAATGGAGCTTTATTTGTGCATTTCAATTTAACATTGTGGACTCTAGGGGTATTAACTCTTTTGGACAAGGCATCTCAGTTAGGATCCATATGGCCTTGGTTGAATGAAGCAAGTCACTTTTTTACTAAATTATTCTAGTCTCTCTGGAAGATTGTTCTGCCTTGTCAAATAATTTCTTATTTCAGCGGTCTGTGAATGTGGAGAGGTTATAAACAGAAATATAAATGACTATTTCACTTGACTTTGAACTCTTTTCATGAATAATTCTAATGTCTACATAAAATTATTTTATCCTAATGTATATGCACAAATCTCAACAAACCCAAACATTACCATTTGTTACAGGCCCTTAAGAAGCCAATATAAGTTAATCTAATATGTTAATAATATTTTATTCATTCATTCATTATAAGTATTTATTGAGCACTAACTATGTGTCAGGCACTGTTTTGGGTATTTGAGATCCACTGATGTACAAAATGGACAAAAATCTCTGCTGTCTTGGAACTCACATTCTAAAGCACTTGTTCTCAGACTTTTTGATTTTAGGATTATTTCACATATTTAAAAATTATATTTTATTTATTAATTTATTAATAACAATAAATCAATTGCATGTTAACATAACTAACATTATTATGAAAATAACTGTATTTCTAAAAAGTATAGTGAGAACAGTAGCATTATTTTAACATGTTTGCAAATTTCTTTAATGTCTTGTTTAATAGAAGAAGCTAGTTTCTCATCACTGCTCTTGCATTCTACCTGTTTAGATATCACATATAATTTCTGGAAAACTCCACTGTATGTTCATAAGAGAAAAGAAAGTGAAAAAGAAAAATAACAACTTAGTATTATTATGAATATAGGTTTGACCTTCCAGACTTCCTGAAAAGGTCTTGGAACCCCCAGGGGTGCCTGGACTATACTTTTTGAACTGCTATTTTTTTTTTAAGAACTACTGTTCTAAATAACTTTTTATTAACGATTTTTTTCTAATTAAACAGGGCCAAATTTAATAAAGACCAATGCAATAATTAGTTTTCCCAAAATTATTGTTTTCCTCCTCAAAACAGACTCTGAGTCTCCATTAGACAGCATTTATTGATAATTATAATTCAGGAGAAATTATTGCTAAGATAATACATAAAGTAAAACAGATGCCCCCAAAACTTGAATGCAATAATTGAAAACTCTTGTTTTTAGGTCAAACTTTTGTTTTTGATGTTCTTGAAGTTCATCACAAATATTAATTAATTGAACTTCTCAGGATGCCAATGAAATGTTTACAAATATAATTTTTGTGCACTTTGCAGACAGTTTAACTGACAAACAGGATAGCAGGGCTTGTCCTGGCTTGAAGGAAAGCTGTGAGCAAAACCAAAAAATTATCCTGTATTGTGACTATGAACACACTATTTTGTCTCTAGACTGTTTTAATTCACCAGGGTTATCAGGAGAACAGTCTATATTGCTATAATGAAAGTTACTACTCTCAATGTCTTGGTAATACTTGATTTCTTTCATTCCTTTTTATTTCCCTCCCTCTCTTCCTTCCTTTCTTCTTCTCTCCTTTCCTTCATTTCTTCCTTCCTTTATTTTTTTCAGAAAAAATACCAAAACTATGAAACTGTCCAGACTTAATTTGATCACTAAATCTTAGCCCAGCTCCATAAAACCCTGTATCTCTAGAAGTTATCACTTAAGTGACCTCACACTCATATTATATCCTATCCACTGATGTTCAAGGCAGACACAATAAAATTTTGTCACTCCTCTGTTCAAAACCTCCAGCAACTTCCCATCTCATTCAAAGGCAAAACCCTCAAATGACCTACAAAGGGCCCCTTACCTTTCCAATTGCAATGCCTAATCTTTTTTCCCTTGTCTGATCTTTTGTTGCCACACTGGCCTCCTTTTATTCCTTGGGAGATAATATTATGCCAGGGAGACACCCACCCCAGGGCCTCTACACTTGCTATTCTCCTTACCTAGAAGGCTGTTTCCCCAGACAACCACATGATTAGCTTCCTCACCTCCTTCAGCTCTTTGCTGAAATGCCATCTTCTCAGCGAGTTCTTTCCTGACTACCTTATTTTAAAAAACAAAACAAAACAAAAACCTTCCATTCCAGAACTCTCTCTTCCCTTTATCTGCATTTCTTTTTTTATAGAACTTATCACCATCTGTCACACAGTACATTTCACTTATTTATTTGTTCTCAGTCTGTCTTCCCCCAATTAGAAATTAAGCTATACATGAGCTGGGATTTATATCTGTTTTATTCACTGTGGATTTCCCATCACTAGAACACATAACAGACATTCAAAAGATATTTGTTAAATGAAAAAAAAATAAAGAAAGCCTAAAATGTGCCTTGACATGTGTCAGAATTAATAAGAATATAGCCAACTAAGAAAACATGCTGAAGTACAATAAATGTGGATTTCCAGAAACTCAGCCTAAAACAAGCTATTTCATCAATAAGCAAGGACAAATGGATACTCCATTCACTTTTTTCTCCTGGGTTCAGAATGTTATATAGCTTGTACTGTTTTTTAAAAGTTAATGGTAGGATTACCAAAATGAATTCTGTTAATATAGATAAATTTTTGAGCAGAGTATAAATTCTCCTCATGGTTTTATATGATAGAAGTTACTTAAATTAACTACCTTTGAATCTATTTTGTATATTTATTATTTTCTCTTTATGGTTTTGGAAAGCTATTGGCCTGAAATCATTGTTAGCAAAAGAAAATAAATCCTCAATAACCAATCTAATTTTCTAAATGAAAATTTTTTGTGATTAAAGGTACTTATATGTTATAAAACCAAATTGTAATTTTTTATAGAGTTTGAAAAATCAAAGTTCAGAAAATAAAGGTAAGAATTAAAAAACGTAAGAGTCTGCTATGGTTTGAATGTGTGCCCCGCAAAAGTATGTGTTGGAAACTTAATCCCCAAGGTAACAATATTGAGAGGTGGGACCTTTAAGAGGTGATTAGGCCATAAGGGCTCTACTCTCATGAATGGATTAATGTTGTTATCTAGGGAGTGGGTTTCTTTTAAAATGACAAGTCTGGCCCCGTTTTGTCCCTCTGTCTCACCCTCTCTACGTCCTTCCATCATGGGATGATGCAGCAAGAAGGCACTTGCCAGAAGCCAGCCCCTTGGTCTTGGACTTCCCAGAGTCCAGAACCATGAGACAATGAATTTTTGTTTATTATAAATTCCCCAGTTTCGAGTATTTTGTTATAGCACGACAAAATGGACTGAGACAAAGTCTACGTCTAATTAAGCCTGGGAACGTGCACACGTGAGTGGATGGTGGAGGAGTACGTCGCGTGTGCACCGTACAGACACTGAATAGTGCTTGATGGTGACGGCATCCAGGCTAGCAGCTCTCACCTTAGCCAAGTGTTGAGAAGTGTTTAGTTGTGAGGGTATCCACAAATCGCTTGTAACTAATGGTAAAAGCATTTCACGCTTGAATTGGCTTCAAAATTTTTAATTCATGCTCACGGTTATCCCTAGCACAATACTTCTCAAGCTGCCTTGAATTATCACATGCTTTCCTGAGTGGGAGTTGCAGTTAGTTCCCATGGGAGTGTACTATGAATGTGATTATCCTCAATCATTTATTTGTCACAGAGAGAAAAGATTGAGAATTATTGTTCTGATTCTTTTTCTAAGGAAAGTCAGAAACCCTACAAAATAAAAGAAAAGAAGAAAGAAAGCAAAGCTTTGATGTGATTATCAATAAACTATTGGGCCATCTTTTTCAAATATTTCTGGAGTGGAACACTTGAAAACCATTCATCATGAGCGTGGTATCAGATGGTTAAAAGTAGGCTGCTGTAATGCGTGTAAGTTCACAGGGTGAAATGTGAGTTGTAAAATTCTAAATGGTGTAATATTATGCATTGAGATATTAATGTGTGAAATGCAACATCCAAAGGTAGAGTGCTTTTGGTTTTCTTTTGAATCTAAGAATTCTCATAGCATCTGAGAAAAAAAGCATTACTTTGTAAGAGAATTTGGGACTGATTAGATTTCAGTAACATCTCTCTGCACAAAATAGTAAACAATGTGTGGAGTGGTTATTATTTTTCCTTATGTGCTGTCAAAGAAACAAGCTGTTATGGAACTTTGCATCTTGTATGCAATTCCATTGCTATAAATTAAAAAAAGATGTGTAGTATTGCTGTGGTACTAACTTACCATAAAAAGCTGTAATAAATAAATAATGAAGATGTGTGAAAATGCAAGACTAACACAAATACTCAATAGTAATGCTGAAAAGTATATATAATTTTATAATGATGATAATACACATTGCCTCTCACCAAGGCTTTTGCACTAGGTTCCTAACTGGTCCTCTCATCTATGATTTTTCCCTCTTCAAATCCGCTTCATATACTATTTCCAGATGAATCCTCTTGAAGCACTCATCCTCATGATGACATTCCTCCATTGTTTAGAAATCATAAATGCCTACAGCATTAATACCTACAGAATAAAATTCAAACCTGAATCTGCTTTTCCAACCTCATTTGCCACTAATATTCCTTTTCAGGTGCTTTGCTTGAAGCTTTACTTCTTTACTTCTCTACTTGTCCTGCCGCTATAATTTTGTCCAGTGCCTGGAATTCTTGTTTCCATGTATGAATCCTCCCTGACTTCAAGCATTAGTAAAGCAGGTTCTAATAGGGAGAGGGGTATAGACCTGACTTTAGTACCTATTCCTTGGCTTTATAGGAAAGTGAATACCTTCAAAAGGTATCAACCTTTGTCCACTATGTTTACAATCTCCTTTCCAGTGTATTTTTCTCATTGCCTTAAAAACTTTCATGACAACATAACACTTTAAGAACACTGTAAAAGTCCCATTTCAGAGACTATGTTTGCAGGGAGCAATCCCTCCCTTCACACCCACCAAGATATCCTCTTACTTTAAGGCTTTCCTTGGATGACATTCCCACTATAAAGGCTCATCTCTGATTGTTTCAGCAAACAATAATTTCCACTCTTCTTAAATCTCATTTTACTTTATCCATTTCTCTTATTCATTCAAACATCTGCATGACTTCTGTGTCTGGCACTGAAACTGCAACAGTAAGATGGATCCCATTGCTAAGCTCTTATGTGGTTGTTGTGTTAGGAGAGGTGTTTTCAGGGTGCAAGGAATAGATGCAACCAGGTTACCCCCTAATTAATAAGAATATATTGTGAAGCTTTCCAGAAAAGCAAAAGAAAGAACAAGAAAGTGTCTCAATAGCCAAATCAATTGAGAAAACAACCTTTACCAGAACACAGCAGTGGTTGGGACCCTCCAGACTCAGGAGCTCTAGAGATCTGCTCAGCTGGCCATCCTCATTCCCTCAACTCAAGGAATACATCATCAGTTGCTCCTTGATCTAGTTTTCTATTATCACAGGGGCTTAGCGACCTTCCATCTCTGCTTCTCAACTCCAGCCACATTACCAATAAATTTACTCTCCCTGCATGTCTCATTCAAATTTCTGGAAGGCGAACTTGAACATGCTAGCCAGTATTGGACTCCCGCATTGGACAGAACTCATGTCCCAGACCACCTCTGGAAGTAGGTGTTCATTTCTGATTCCATCTTCAAAGCATTGAGATACATCATGTATACAAGAAGAAATAATTCTAAGTTGTTGTTTTTTAATTTAGGTAGAGGAAGTCTTGCCCCCACAGCTCTTGCATTTTGCATGCCTGCAGAATTAGCACTATGTGGACGCCACCAAGGTTTATGGCTTGTACCTTCAAGAGCCACAGCTGGGATGGCCAAGGGGTGCTGTATCAGAATGTGGGGAGCAGAGACCCAAGGCCGCTCTGGGGTTTCTCAAACCATTCTGGTCGTGGAGCTCTGGGCCTGTGATGGGAGGGGCAGCCTCAAAAACTTCTGAAATGCCTTTTGGGACATTCTGCCATTGTCTTGATGATTCCTTCTAGCTGTACTAAATTTCTTCAGCAAACAGTCACTTGGCCACACCCTTGGTTTGTTCTCCTCAATACACTTTTTCATTCTTTACATAGCCAGGCTGAAAATTTTCAACACCTTTCCTTTCTGTTTCTCTTTTAATTATAAATTCTGTCTTTAAGCCATTTATTTCCTCTTGCATCTTACTGTATGCAGTTCAAAGTAGCCAGGCAGCTCCTTTAATAATTTGCTTAGAATTTTTTCCACCAGATATCCTAGTTTATTGCATTTAAATTCCACCTTCCATAAAGCTCTGGATGTGAACACAATTTGGCCAAGTTCTTTGCCAGTTTATAACAAGCTTGGCCTTTATTCAAGTTTCTAATAAGCTAGTCCTGATTTCTATCTAAGACCTCATCTGAACGACCTTTACTGTTCATATTTCCACCAAAATTCTGATTGTGGTCACTCAAGTAATCTCTAAGGAGTTTCAGACTTTCCCTACAACTTTCTTCTTCTTTTGAGCCCTCACCAGAGTTGCCCTTAATGTTCCATTTAAGGCACTCTAGGCTTTTTCTAGCCAAATTTCCTCCCAAATTCTTCCAACTTCTAATCATTACTTGGTTCCAAAGCTGCTTCCACATTTTTAGGTATTTGTCTTTGCAACAACCCCACTTCACACAACCAATTTTCTGTCTTAGTCCATTTTATACTGCTATTACAGAATACTTCAAACTGGTCAATTTACAATGAAAAGAAATTTTTTTTTCACAGTTCTGGAGGCTGGGAAGTCCAATATCAAAGTTCTGGCAGCTTGCAAAGGCCTTCTTGCCGTGTCATCCCATGGCGCAAAGTGGCAGGGCAAGAGAGGTCAAGAAAGCAAGAGAGGAAGGGGGCCAAATGCATACTTTTATCTGGAACCCACTCCTGTAGTAATTAACCTACTCCTACAGTGATATCAGAACCTCATAACCTAATCACCTCTTAAAGTTCCCACCTCTCACCACTATTGCATTGGGGATTGAGTTTCCAGCACATGAGCTTTGGGGGACACAGTTAAACCATGGCAAGTGGCTATGAATATATAAGACAATCAATACTTCATATCAGACATAGCTTTGTTGTAGCTGTATGTATTGTTTTATATCCCCTACTTGATTATAAGCCCTTCAAAACATAATTGTATACCATTTATCTTTGCACGTTACATGGAGAGTTTAGTACCTGGCACAGAGTAAATGATCAATAAAAATATATTAATATGTATCCAGATTACACCCTGAATATAAATCCTATCCCTCCCCCAAAAATGCTGGGAAGTGTAACCTGGCATTGGTAATTCTCCGAGATAGTTATGTATTACCCCTGTTCTCAGCAGCAGTTACTTTAAAACAGAGTTTCATTATTTCATATACGGTTCTAGCCAAAAGAGTACAAGACACAGCCAAAGGTAGGGTGGAGGAGGGGTTGTTTGTCAGTTTGCTTTTTTCTCCACTGTGGAATATGTTCTATACAGTTTGATAAGATTTCACTAGAGCCTAGGGCCCTTACATACATAAGAAATGCTGAAGTAATTACCTAATGATGTTTTAAATGTAGTAGAAAAGAATTTCAGGGTGGAACAAGAATGTGAAACAAAGTTTATGTCCTAGATATCATAACCACATTTCTAGTCTAACTCTGGATTGACAACCATCCAGAGGGACCACATTAAAATATAGATGACATTTTTAAAAATAGAAATTTACTAATGCATTTTGTGTTTTTTTTTCTTTCTGAGTAATTTTTTGTTTCTCCTTCTCTTTTATATCTCTGGATTGTATTTCTAGGTAGCAGTCCTATGCTTGTATAAAACAAAACATTTTCGTTTTTATTGTGTTTATTACTATTCTTCTGGAACCCTTTTATCACTAGGTTCTTTCCCATATTCTTCTTTCATTAAGTTCTGAGTTTATACTTCGTGAGATTCCTTTATTTCTCTAACACAAATTATCCATGACTGTACTTTGTCATACCTATTTTTGATATGTACATATTTCTTTTAGTAATGATTCTTTCCTGAAAAGAATACCAATAAAGATCAATCCATAAAAAATGTAAAATGTTTATGTAAAATCTCATTTTACTTTTAAATCACTTATCAAATATGAATGCTTTCACCCCAAAAGAAAATGATTTATTTGGTTTTTTTTTTTTGCATGATTACCTCAGTGTGTGAAAAGAGAAACACAAAATCATTTTGTTAGACATTTTGTTTGAAATTTTTTCATTAGAAACATTGCAGCTTGAACTGAAAGAATGACAGGAATGAATGTTACATGCCCAGTAAGAAAATTTTTATGGATATATGAAACAGCACTACCCCATGTTTAAATCAGAATAATTATAGTCTAAAACATTAACACATTAAATGAATAAACATTTTGCCTTTCTACTGGAAAAATAAATCAGGATGGATTCTTCAGACAGCTCTATTTCAGTATACGATCCATCGGTTTAACCTCTTTAGTTGAATTGAGAAATTATACACAGTTTCCATATTAAATGTTTTGTTATGGGGAAAGGCAGGCTTCTATGACATAGCTCTTCAATATCATACATAATGTATGACCCCTAGCCTCTGTTTCTATTCAGCAAGTCTTTGTTGGAAAGTATCCATACTATTAACAGAGATAAACATATTTACTCAAAACTTTGTATACTCCTCTGCATTTTCCATAATAAAAATATTACTGGCCCAAATGAAATTCTGTTTTATCACTAAATGTTCTTGTTGTCTATTATTTGCAGAGTAAGCAATGTTCCTCATGTGCATCAACTAATATCATCAAAACACAGAGAGCCCTTCATGGAACTCAACAGCATACACCATCTGTGCATTGCTCTTGCAGGATTCTGTGAGAGCTAAGAATATATTTTAGAGTCACGGTTACCCTTGTAGTTGAAAATTTCTCTTAAAAAATCCTTTTCTGTGATTACTTGGGAACAAGGACTTGCAATGTTCAAGAGAGTAATTTTTTTCATTTTAGGAGATAATCCTAAAAGAAGAAATTTTTCTTTTTCAGGCCTTAGCCAAATGACTTCCAAGGTAGGACACAAATTATTTAATAATAGCCTAAAGTAGAAGCTCAGCTAGCAATTGAGCCTGGTCAACTTTCTTACATATTTAGAGTAGAAAGAGTTGGTGAAAGAATTTGACTAGCTTGCTTTTCATTTCTAGTTTTTTCTCTAATGGGAATGTTACCTTGTAAGTATTTAGGGTAGTTTTTATAAATCAGGTCCCCCTAATAACTCGGTTACCCGTAGACTCCCTATCTCTGGTTTTGTTGTTCCTAGGGACCCACACTGCTATTTTTTCTCTTCTCCTTCTCTACCTCACTGTAATATTTGATCAGAAAGTACAATGCTACACCAATGGTAAAAAGGGAGGGTGATATTAAAATTATTTGCAGAAATGTATATTTGGACTCAAAATGTAGACAATGAAATGGAAACAGACATAGTAAAGGCCGGTCATGAAGAAAAACTGAAGTTATAGATACACACTAGCAGCAAATTGAGAATAAAAGGTTTGACTCAGTTCAATACATTTATCTAGGAGATAGAAATATTTATTGCCCTCCTAGCCTTCCTATAGCCTGTGGCAAAATGGGGAAACCAAATTCTATAGTTTCGGCCTTCTTGAACCACCTCAAGACTGGATTTGGTGCCTTTCCTCCCACTTTGTCCTTATGGGAGCACTTACGACATAGTCTTTATTTCTAGTTTACTGGAGTGTATGTTTCTTTAGGACAAGAGTCATATCTTGTTCATTCATTCAACAAATATTAACTGAATATCTACTATGTACCAGTCATTGTATCAGGGTACTGGGGATATAACAGTGAAAAAATAGAACAAAAATCCCTCCCCTTACATAGCTTATAGTCTAAAAGATTTGGCGTTGTGTTCCCTTTCTCAGACTGACTTGGCCATGTGTTTTCCTTGCTTCGATGTCTCTTATTCTCTCAATGTTGTCACTCCCTGACCCTGTTCCAACTGTGCTTAATGCCTGGTGTTCAATAAATATTTGTTGACTTGAATAACTGCTTCTATTGTTCAATGATAATGTGGCCTGGAACATTCCTAAAGTTGGACAGACACTGATAACACTGTCGTGGGGCCCAATGATCCCAAGGTCATGTGGTACCTGAAAGGGAGAATGATTGTGGTGGTGACTCAGGTGTAACAGAAGGCATGCAACAGCGTCATGGTGGCATGGACTGTGTCTCTCCAAGATGGGCTCAAGAGATTAAGTAGAGATAGAGGTGGTTACACAGAAGAGTAATTTGAGAGGTACAAGGGAACTCTCTTTCAACATCCATCTTTCAACATCCGTTGTGTGTTGCTATAAAGGAATACCTGAGGCTGGGCAATTTATAAAGAAAAGAGGTTTATGTATCTCACAGTTCTGCAGGCTATACAAGAAGCATAGCACAGACATCTGCTCAACTTCTGGTGAGGGCTTTTGGGTTGAGTCAAAACATGGTAGAAAAGGTCAAAGGGGAAGCAGGCACACGATAGTGGAACCAAACTGGAGAGGGTGCTGGCTTCAGAACAACCCCCTATTGTAGGAACTAATCCATTCCCCCAGAACCAATGCAGTCTCAAGAGAGCAAGAACTTGCTCACTAACACAAGAACGGCACCAAGCCATTCATAAGGGATCCGCCCCCATGATTCAAATATGTCCCACTAGGTCCTACCTCCCACCACCTCCATGCTGGGGATCAAATTTCAGCATGATTTTTGGTGGGGACAAACCAACCATAACCAAACCATAGCACTGCCTAAATTGTAAGCTGTAAAGAGCTGGTGGAAACCAATGAGCTGGTTGGGTAGGTCACTTTAAGAAATGTAAATTTTCTTCTTGAAGTGATGAAAAATCTATTATCTTGCTGGGATTACATCTTCTGGCTGGGAATGGAGGTAAAGGGAGGAGGGTGATGGAGATAGACAATGGATCATGAAGCTCTTCTTAAAATAAAGGCTAGATATCTAACCTTAGAGATAAAGAAAAACTGGATGAGGTGAGAGAACTTTGCAATGGGGCAGCAGGCTCTGATTAAGATGGGGGATGCCCGATAGGCCCTTGGGAGACCCTTGTGTAGGGCCTTGGGGCTGTGCACTCTGAGAGTTACTAGCTCTAGTATCCAGTTTAAACTTTCTGTAGTGTTGTTCTCTCCTGTTAAACTCAGCTTTCAGTAAAGCCTTGTTAAGTGTTTAAAAACAAGATACATATTTAGCATAGTTTCTACTCATGAAAAAATGGACGCTAGGGATTTTTAGTATAAAATATAGTGTAGCCATTTAAGAATGTCATATAGCCACTATGGATGGTGATATAAAAGTATATTTATTATGAGTATTTCCAATATCTTGTTAAATGAAAATAAATTATAAAATTATATCATTCTGTTTTTGTACTAAGAAATAAATATTTACATATGTATATGGAAAAAGTTTAGAATGCTATTCATTGAATTATTAACGGTGAAAATAGTGGGTGGTGAAATGAAAAGTTTTTAATTATTTTTAAATGTTAAGAATAAGTTTGTTATCTTTCAATAATGAAACAATACACGGTTTCTAAAAATAGAGGTAAAAAACAAAAGAAAAATCAGAAATAAAAATTGTTCTTGTAAGAGCTTTGTAATCTTTATAGCTTTCAGTTTTAGAGGTTTCATTACCTGTATCCATTTTTTCCTAAGGTGATTAGGAATGAAATCCTTAAAACAAAATATGGCTTAATCCAGCTACAAATACTTACTGAGCACCTATGTGGTGCAGGTACTGTGTTAGATGCTCAGGATACACCAGTGAACAGGACAGATGTGGTCTCTGTTCTTACTGAGTTGGGAGCCTAAGAGCAGAATCATCCAAACAGTTGGCCACTCTCCATCCCATAATGGAGCAGAACATGGCCTGACTTTGGAATCAGGCAGAAGTGGACTCAGCAGTTTTGCTCAGGAAGCCACTGAGGGAAGAAGTCAGTTAGTGGTCCAGGTCTCATGGCATCCACTGTTGCATAGTCATCACCCTACCTTCTTGCATGGTGCTCCTTGGATTTCTTTGCCTGGACTGTCTTTTTAGCTGCCACAACCCCCTTAATTTGACTTCTTCTCTCCCACGACCCCAGGCCTAACTATGTAGTAAGAGACTTTCTCCTTACTACTTTCTTTCAATGAGCACGTACTCACTTACAAGAGCAATTTTTAAAGTGGTGCAAGTTAGACGCCATAGCTAGCGAATGGGGAGAATTTTAAAGTGTGTGTGTGTGTGTGTGTGTGTGTGTAAGAGCTGTGCTGGGTTCCCTCCCAGCATTCCTCAGATGGCTTGCCCATCACAAAGTCAGTCCTGCCCCTAGAGCAGTAAGCCCCTGTACTGTGTGCCCATTGAAGACAATGTCTGACAATACATATTTGATTAATTAATGATACCTACCTGTTGTATTTCCCAGGGGCCTCCAGGGAAAGGGGCACGTTTATTTATTCATTCGATACATATTTATTGTGCACTATTTTATGCTAGGCATTGGGATGAGTGGCAAAGATAGAACAGCGAACAAGGCAGGCAACACCACTGTTCTCAAACCATACAACTTACCAGCAAAACAAGAGACTCTGTCTGCACAATGGTTTCTTATTACAAATCCCATATGCAATCACTTGGAAGGCAACAAAACATAGGCTGTTTGCATTCAAATTAAGACATAGCTGTGCTCATTATCAGGTCTGGTTTTCATATTCAATATTTTAGAAATTTATTTTTTAACCAACTTTTTCATCTGAGGATTTCTATTTACAAAGGAAATATTTTTATTTTATTTTTAAAATAAGTGCTATATTTTAGAACAGTTTTAGATTTACATAGAAATGGTACTGTCCAGTGATTTTGGGTATGTGAACTTTTGAGGAAATAACTTAATCTATTTGAGTCTCAGTTTCCTTGTCTGTGAAATGGGAAATACAGAGTCGTTTTCATAGGTTTTTTGCAAAAATTAGAAATAATATTTCTAAAACACACTTGGTAGGTGTTCAGGCTATTGCCATTCCTGGATGTACAGATCAGTCATTTATGGCCTTTCAATCTCTGTGTCATCTCTCCAGGGGACCCGTGGGCAGTGGCTACATCTCTAGAGTGACCTGATTACACTCTGTTCAGGGTCAGAGTCATGCCAATGTTGGAAAAAGAAAAATCTTACTCTAGGAATTCTTGACTATGTAACCATTAAATCATGGTCATTCTTTTAAGCAATTGACATTCTTATTAGGCTGGAAGAATCTAGAATTACAACCCTTCATATTCTCCAGCGTGCCTACTCCACAGCCAACCGAATTCACCCAGAAATGAGTAAGATCAAATGACTCACTAACAGTGAGAATGGCCAATTAGCCAATTGGGGAAAAAAAGAGATTTTCAAGAGAGCATCACCTGTAATGCTTCCAGGCGTGCTGGTAAAGTGTGTGTGACTAAATCACAATGTGTGTGTTTAAAAAATACAGATTTTTATTTGACTTTTACAAAAACATTTTTTGTTGAAAGAAAAACGCTTAGATTTGTTGCTATGAGGAAATACTAATTATTATTTTTATAGTGAACATTTTTTGAACACTGACAGCATGCCACACATGATGCCAAGTGCTGTACGTGTATTTTCTCATCTAATACCCACTACGACCCAGTGAGTAGGCACCACTACTTCGTCCACTCTACAGATGTCAAAAATGACTCTGAGTTTGATTCAGAGCCCGTGCTTTTAACCCCTGCACCTGACTGTTATCAGGTTTTATTTAACAAATACGTTTGAGCTAGTCATAGAAATACTTCTGCTAGCTACTGTGCTGGTTCTGGGGATAACGGAGAACAAGACAGACATGGACTTTACGCTTACACAGTTTACAGTGCAGAGGAAAGGCAGACGAATATGAAAGTAATGTCAATAAAGTTTGATGAGTATTATAATGGAAGAAGAAACGGGTATCAAGGAAGGACAAAGTGTGATTTTACACCTGCTGAGCTCTTGGGTCACTCTGAAATTTAATGCATGCCATAGAGAAATTTGGGCTATTGATTAGATGTCATTTAGTTCACAACCTATAATCCTTTAACATCTCAGCAGTTCTTTCTCCTCTTCCTCTCTCTCCTCTCTCTCTCTCCACTCCCTTCTTTTCTGTTCCTTTCTTTTCTTTTTTTTTTTTTTTGAGACAGAGTCTCACTCTTTTTGCTCAGGCTAGAGTGCCGTGGCGTCAGCCTAGCTCACAGCAACCTCAAACTCCTGGGCTCAAGCAATCCTACTGCCTCAGCCTCCCGAGTAGCCAGGACTACAGACACGCGCCACCATGCCCGGATAATTTTTTCTATATATTTTTAGTTATCCGATTAATTTCTTTCTATTTTTAGTAGAGATGGGGGTCTCGCTCTTGCTCAGGCTGGTTTCGAACTCCTGAGCTCAAACAATCCGCCCACCTCGGCCTTCCAAAGTGCTAGGATTACAGGCGTGAGCCACTGCGCCCGGCCCTTTCTTTTCTTTTTATACCTAAATTAAGTATAGGGCTGGTTTCTTCCCTGTTGCTCATTATCTGGAATCCAAATTACTGTCTTTTTGTTCGTAACTGGAAGAAAGGGAGATTATTCAGAGATTACTTTTTTCTATTACACAAAGGAAGAAAAATATTTGGTGAAGTTTGAGGCCAAGCACTGAGACCCTTTGAAGAAAACATCTAGTTCAACTCTTTTCTCAGAAGACAGTGTCACTGTCCAAAAATACCTCTTAGTTCAAACACTTATTGAATTTTTAAACATCAATAAATTCCTATTAAACAATACCAAGTTATATAAAATGAGTCAGAAATATGTACATTGCATTTCCTTTAAGACCATTTGAATGTTAAGGAGGAAAGTTCTTTTAGGAAATCATTTTGTTTTTGCCAAGCCCATCATATTTGAAAAATAATTTGAAATATTTTGTCAAACCCCATATCCCAAGAGATTCATCCATCTCTCCCAAATTGTTAGAACATGTGTTTATTTCCACACCTAAACTTATCCAATTTGGGCCATCTCCTAGAATTAAAAAACTTTTAAAAGCAGGAGGGGAAAAAAAGCTACCAAACTGAAAATCCAAACCAACTGTGACTCTTGGATTTAAGAATTAGTCTGCAGCTTTTGCTTTTGCTTATAGAAGCTCTTTAAAATACCGATAGCCACACTATATGGAGCTTTTATTATGTTCCAGGCGCTGCTCAGGCTTCTTTCAATATTGTGTTAATTAGATTCGTTCAGGGTGCAAAGAGCAGAGAAATGATCCCGTGGCTCAATTAGCACAGGTTTATCGAAAAGGGTATGATATGGAGAAGTAGAAAAAATAGATAAAGGTCTCATTGGCAGGCTCGTGGCAAACTAAAATTACATTATAGTCACTCAGCCACAACTGAGTCTAGTCTAGTCCTATAATCTACCCTCTGGTGACCTCACAGAAACTCCTGGCTCCTGGCCACACACATGACTCAGCTCTTCTGTCTCTGTTTCTCTTTACCTGCTTATTTTTCCAACTATTGCTACTGACTGCCCTCTACTCACTTTCTCTCTCCCTCATGGCCTTGCTTACTCATGGCTTCTGTTTCCTGTCTTCCTTCTCTCCACTTCTGCATTTACCCCATGCTGACTCTCCCTGGATATTTCTTACTCAAACTCTGCAAGACAGAAGAAAGGGCAGCCCTCCTGTGCCAGGCTTCATCATAGGCTGTCAGTCTTTAGGTCATGTCCATCCCTGTCTAATTAGCAGGGTTACATGGCACACAACAACATGGTGACAAACCTAAAGGGAACCTCTCACAAAATACTGCTCTGATGCTTTTCAGAAGAGAGCAGTGAAACTGGCTAGGAGCCTTAAAGGCCTGCGCATATTTTATGATTTAACTTGGAAACTAAACTAATGCACCGTGTTTATATTCTATTATCATCATAGTCATCATTGTCATGACTTTGTATAATAATATCTAAGGCTTCACAAATATTATCTTACAAAAATGTGTCACTCTGGTTTGTCAGATATTCTTGTTCCTAGAGAATGGTTTGCTACACTAAATGAGGATCGTTGATTTTATAAAAACTAGAATAAGAAGGCATCAAGGCATAAGGCTGTAGTTTTCAAATGGGGGGAGGGGGTGTTACAGGGCAGTGGGAGGCAGAGACAGGAAGAGAAGCGAAGCAGCGGAATCAGCCGTTCAACCAGAGCATCCGGGAGTTTATCCATTTTATATTTTTCACGTGCACAGAGCTTTTTGCCGTTGGAAAAGATTCCATAGCTTAATGAAAAGATTGAAAATTATTGTTAGAGATATGTATTCAAATCCCAATTCCTCCTCTTTCTTGCTATGTCAAAATGTCTACATTAATTACTTTCTTTTGCCAGTGTTTCTTTGTTTTAAAAATGGGGATCATAGTAGCTCTTTCATAGGTTTGATGTGTGGATCTGAAGAAACACAGCGTACAATGCTCAGGGATCACTGCCACTAGGTAAATGTTAGCTCCTGCCTACATCAAATACTCAACAGAAAAACTTTACTGGTCATGACTTAGCCTTTCATTTCTGGTTTAGAGAAGGACTTTTCAGCAGCTTCATAGTAAAATGCTAACTGAGATTTACATACAGTGTTTGCTATAGAAGTGTTTATATTGCAGATATTGAAGTATACTTTTGTTGTGAAAATCCAGTGTTCTGAAATGTTTTCATTGTATAATCAGAGAATTAGGAAGAACGTAAGAAAGAGACATCACCTGATTGGATTATTCACACATATTATCTAAAATATAATTTTAGTTGTAATTTAAATTATAATTCCTTGAAAAACATTAAGTGTTTTTCAAATACAAGATATTATTATTTTTATAATTTTGACTCATGCTTGGTTTCTATGTACTGTTTCTTAATAGCATTTTCAGGCATTAATTTTACTTTATTGATAATGTTTTATTTTTGGAATCTTTCCAAAATGAAAGCATTGTGCAAAACACATTAGGTATCAAGAACACAAACATGAATAAAAATCTATTGCCTTACTGATACAACAGGTGTTGGTGATTTTTCTGATTTGCTAATTTATAAGATGGATAATCAAAGATTCACAATTCAGTGACTATCCCAATTTTATTGAATTTTAGGATGTCCTTGTTCAAGGCACTTTCTGAATAGGTGCAGGAAATCAAGTGCAAAGAAGGTACACGATGTCACACCACAGCTAATGCTGGGGCTGGGAACAAACACAGACCTCAGTACTCTGCCTCACTTCAAGATCAGTGGAACAGTTACCTGCATCATTTGCTGAGTTATTATTCGAATGTGAAGTTAAGCTGGACTCTAAAAAAAAATATGTAATTATTATCAAAACTAGAAAACTTGGGGCATAAAAGTAGAAAAAAAGGTAAAACATTTAATGCTGTTTAACAAGCCTAAAACACCATGTCAAAAGATAAAAGATTGTATTGTATTTGTGTAATATTCTACATCAAGCTAAAAGTCTAATTTTCTTCTAGAGAAGTCAATTACAAAATTCAACGGTTAGAGTCCTCCTTAGGTGATGATAGCAGAAGTCCTCAATTATTCATTTGTCTGAGAGAAAGTCTTCCTTTCATTATATTAGCCAGTGGGGAAAATGTGTTTAAATTTCTACAATAAGTTAATATTTATTTTTCTGTGAGTAACAGTGACTGAGATTTAATATGTTTAAGTAAGTATCAGTATAGAATCTTATTTAAACTAACAGATTAGTCTGTGTCATGCAGTGGAATTTGAATGAATTGATTTGCTATTTTTCTTCTATATTGAGACAAGAGCGTCCACGATGGTTAATGTGATGTGTATAGCAGATAAGTGTTTAAAGCAGATAGAGGATAGGAATACTAGGTATTCATAGTTGCCCACTTAGTCACCAACTGTCTCTCTGGGAAAGAACCATGTTATTGTATTAGGTTTCTCACTCTCCTTTTTCTCTTTTTCAGTATCTCTACAAAGTTGTATGAGTTATTTATTATACATAGATAACAGATTTGCTTAAGGTAACATATTGTCTCAAAACTAGTATCTTGAAAAAACAATAAACGTTTATTATTTCTTACAGTTTCTGTGGGTAGGGAATTTGAAGGTGGCTTGGTAGCTGCTTCTGAATTTGTCTCTCATGAAGTTAGAATTATCTGAAGGGATCTACTTCTAAGTTGACGTGTTGGTGCTGGCTGTTGGCACTTGGCCTTGGTTCCTTTCCCTGTGGGCCTCTTCATGGGACTACTCGAGTGTCTCTACAGCATGGCAGCTGGCTTCCTCATTTGCAAGCAATCCAAGAGACCAAGATGGAAACTTCAATACTGTCTGTGACCTAGCTACAGTAGTCACACACCATCATCTCCACATTCCCATTTAGTCTATGAGGATACTACACAAGGGCGTGACTACCAGAGTTGAGGATCATTGGCTGCCATCTTGTAGGCCGGCTATCAAAAGGATACTGTATTAGTCAAGACTCTTTTGATTCTCAAATGACAGAAGTACAACTCAAATTTACTTAGGCAAAGGGGAATTCATTGGTTCACAATAAATAATGAAATTGTCATTAAATGGCAGAGGTACGTGAGCCTTAGATGTTCATGAAACCAGATGCCCTGAGAACTCTCTGTCCATTCCATGCATCTACTGCTCTTTACATGTCAGTGGCATACTCTCAAACTGTCTGCTTCCACGTCGCCGTCTTTATCCTGAGGCCACCTTTGCCTTCAAAGAAGAACGGACTCCCTTACCTTAATTTCAATTAGAAAAGTCCTAGGGAAAAAGTCTCATTGGTCCAACCTGCTCATGTGATCACTCCGGTGGCCATTGGTTTGCGTACTATGTTGCCTGTTCCCACTAGAACCACCCCATTGGAGTTCAAGGCAGAGACATTTCCCAAAATAAGTAGTGCTGTTCCCAGAAGGGAGGAATTGAGGGACAATCAAATAATAGTGGTCTACAAAAATTAAATATCCTGTTACCTAAAAACTGAGCACTTTGACACTGTTTTTTTTTATTGCTCTGCCATGAGTAGGCAACAACTGCCTTTCCTCCCTGCCACCATTTCTTTTTACTAAATTTTACCATTAATACACTTTTTTCTTCATCAAGCACAGTATTTGTTAAACAAGAAAGCCTTTTTAATCCTTTTTCAAGGGTTTATTTTAAAAGCGATAGATTATGCATTTTAACTTGATATCAGTGTGATTTGCAAATGGTTCAAATGAACATTGCAGGTGCTGAATAATGTGAAGTTAATAATAGATAATTATAATGGTAGAATGAACAAATAGAATATTTGAAATCTGAAATGAGATGAGATTTGATGAAAATATTAAGGACGTCAAAGTTGGCTCTCTATCTAAATATATGTAATATTCCATGTAAGAAGATATTATATATACAC
>NW_012140524.1:7924340-7925777 GCF_000956105.1 Propithecus coquereli | reverse complement strand
GTTGGGCTTCTAAGTCTTCATTTAGAATTTTTCTCCTTGCTTTTCAATTCTTACCTAATCTTCACATATTTAGCCCCAAAGTCATATCAATGAGCGTTACTAGCCAAACTTAAAAAGAAAAGGAAATAGCTAAGTCATCTGTTTTCACTTTTGATGCTGAGTTGGTCTAGACGGATGCATTCATTTTTAACGGAGCTTTCGGCTGGTAGCCATTATGCCCTTAGAAATGTGATATTTCAATTTAGGATATGCTACTCTACTATGTTCATGGTTCAAATGCCTCTTTGGTCCTTTATAGGTATTTTTCTACTGTTATTAATAGAAATAACAGTGTAAACATACGGCATATTATAGTTTTTAAAATGGCTTTACATTTCTTATTTGACTGACAATAGACATTTGATGTAGATGGGGCTGATAGAATGAGGTATTTTAAAATAAAAATTAACTCCTTCATTATGAAATGTAACCTTCATACAATAAAGTGTAAAAAATGTGTATAGCTCAAGGAATTAAAATAATCACCCATGTAACCACTTCCAGGTCAAGAACCATTGCCAGACCCCAAAAGCGCCCTCATCCCCTTTTTCAACTATTATCACAACCTCCACACCTCAAGTAACTACTTTCGTGTTTTGTCCTGACGCTTATGGCCATCACTTCCTTGCCATCCTTTACAGTTTTTCCACCCATATTTTCGTCCCTAAACACTGTTTGTTTAACTTGATTTAAACAGAATTGTACTATGTGTAATCTTTTGTGCCTGTCTTGTCTGACTCAAGATAATATTTTTTGATATTTATTGACGTTGTTTCCAACTGTAGTTCGTTTGTTCCCATTGCCATAAAGTATTTGCATTGAATGAGTATGCCATATTTATTTATCCATTTACTGTGTATGGGAATTTGGATCATCCTGAGACAATCCAAATTTCCATCCTTTCTATTGCATCATTTCCATTCCATTTTTTGTATTACATAAAAGCAATACAAATAATGGTTTTATGAACTTTCTTATACATGTGTCCTGGGGTGCACATGTGCACAAGTTAGCATAGATATACCTGGTAGTGGGATTATTGAGTCACAGATTATGCACTTAACAGGTAATGCCAAATTGTTTTGCTTGGTTGTACCAATTTACACCCCTATCAACAGCATATGAGAACTCTTGTTGTTCTGGCTACTCACTAGCATATCGCTATTGTTGGTCTTTAATTTTATCCTTTTTGGTGGTGTGCAGTACTATTGCACTGTAATTTTAATTTATATTTCTTTGATTACCACCAGTGGGATCCAACCTCTTTTCATGTATTTATTGGCTACTGGGATATCTTTTTTTCCGAAGTGTATTTGAAACCCCTTGCCCATTTTTCTATTATCTTTTTCTTTATTGATTTATAGGATTTCTATGTATATTGGATACGATATTTAATTA
>NW_012140524.1:7921736-7924290 GCF_000956105.1 Propithecus coquereli | reverse complement strand
CTCTTAGCACTAAATCATAAAACATTAGAACCCGTGCATGTTATCAAATTAACTTTTTAGTAAATTACAGGATGCATGTTGTATTTTGTCTGTGAAATAATTATCACAAAATTTAGTTGTTTTATATTAGCTTTGGTGGGGAAAAGGAAGCATGATGCCCTACTTAGTACTGTACACTCAATAATTCTATTAATAGACCGTTTCTATTAACAAGTATTTGGTAAATAGAAAATCTCTATTGACAGGTGTTTCTGTGACTGATGTACAAGGATAATGCATATTAACTAAAGATGAGTTTAAAACCAAAGTTGAATACCAGGCAAAAATTTCAGTCCTGTGGATTTTGTGTTCAGGGTTTCTTGTGTCTTGTGAGCTCTTTACCACTTCACAGAATGGTGTATCCTTCAGCCCTTGTAGACACTAGTTGTCTAAGCAACAACCAATTTCCTTGCTTCCCTCTGTCCTGATAGAGCTCTGGTTTTGCTTAGGTATCTGTCCTCCATGGGGCTAGGGGGTTCAAGGGATACTGGCCCCACCAGTTTAGCTCCAGGGGCTAAATTCTGATTAGTCTAAGGCAATCATGGCATTCTCATTCCCAGAGACTGGTTTAGGTACCTATTTGTGACATAATGATCACAAGCGAGAAGTTTGCCTGGGAGCTTCAGGGAAGGGTTTAGCCATCCTAAGTGACACACAGGAAGAGACAGTGCCATCTTCTTCTGGATATTGTCATGCAATATCTGAAGTTGGCACCTGGAATTGTTAGAGTCTCCTTGCTACAAGGCTGAAGATAAAGCCAACATGCAGAGAAAGGCAAAGGAGATTACAGAGAAGTGGACCTGAACTCTATGTATTTGTAGCCTGTCTTACCTCTGTGTAAACCCATTTTAACCGAAGTTGTCTGTTACTTGCTGCTGAAAGCATATTTATAAAGTCAAGTGGATTTAAACAACTCTAAATTGTAGAAAGCTGATTATCTATGAATGGTAGATATAGGAACATAATCAACCAGAAAGTTTGATTTTCATTTTCAACCTGGTCTGGAAGATGAGAATTTAATTTATGTGTATTAAATAATTAACATAAAACCTTTCCCTAAAGTCTTTTTATTGGGGCTAAAAATATATGAACTTTGATTATAATGGAAAGGAGGGAAACTTATTTTCTTAAACAAAAGGATTACCTTAGTATCATGTTTTGTTCAGCCTACTAAGAACTAATTGTTAACACTAAAGCTTATTTGACAGTCTGTGATTATTTATTTTCTACAAGGCTTGTAACTCTAAAGGATTTCATTCAATGGGGCTAGCCAGCACCGTGGTCACATGATGGGCTCTCAAACATAATTGGCGCCACTTAATAGGATGGTGGTTAATATTGCTGTCTGAGTAAGGAGAACATGTGACTGAGGATCAATTTCACATCATCACAACTAAAGGTTTCTTTCTTCAGATCAGATTCTTTGGGGGATACTTTGAAAACCTCAGGTCAAGTGACAGAGAAGCTGAGAAATGCTTTTATGAGCATTTATGATGAAAGGGGCTGTTTTTAAGGCTCAGATAAAAAAAGGAAAGCTGATCCTTTCTGCATGGGATATTCCAGGCATTTCCTATGAGTGAAGACAAATGGAAAAATACTTTCCTCAGACACAATTGTGGTAGTTCTATTATTCCACCAGGTATAGAGCACCATGAAAAAGCAATTATGATTCATTGTGCCCAGTACCTAGTGTGGTAAATGGCACAGAGGAAGTGCCCAATCATTATTTATTGAATATCCTTGCAATTGAAAGGCTGAAATGAAAGGGTCAATTTTCCTTTAGCAGCAGCCATTGCCAGGTCCCCCAGAAGAGTTTCCTCATTCATTTGTTCCTGTTGTTTTTAGGATTTATAAAGATTAGAACAATAATAAGGAGCAAGAGTTATATTTCATTGAGCACTGACTTTATGCTAGGTACTATTCAGATATGAAGATAAATAAAACAGGGCTGCTATTCTTGAAGAATAAAGAATTACGAAACAATAATCAAGATAGGAACAGATCACTATGGGAATCCCAAAACAGAAAGCAATTAATTGTCTGAGAGAGCCAGGTGCAACTCCATTAAGGTGTAACAGCCTTGCAGTCAATGAATATTTATTGAATGCCTACTAATGTGCCAGCGGTAGGCATCTGACTGGCAGCGGAGAAGTGGGAAGCTTATACAGGCATAAGGAGGCTGAGTTGGGAGAATTCCCAAAGGTTCAGTGTAATTGTAGTGTAAGGTATTTCTGGAACCCATGGGGATGGGGGTGCGGAGTGGGGAGGAGGGATTGGTGACAAGAGGTGAAACTAGAAGCTGGAAT
Source organism: Propithecus coquereli (assembly GCF_000956105.1). Lineage (NCBI taxonomy): Eukaryota > Metazoa > Chordata > Mammalia > Primates > Indriidae > Propithecus > Propithecus coquereli. The sequence goes on along the minus strand of NW_012140524.1, from coordinate 7,921,945 downwards.
AAGTCATCAGGATTTCAAAGAGAGGGGCTGACATGATTGACTCGTGTGTTTGGGAAAGTGTATCGAGTGAAGAATGAATTGGTGGAGGGAGAGATTAGAAGCAGAGGAGCCAGCTGGGAGGTCATTATAATGGTTCCTAGGAAGGAATGGTGACTTCCTGAACTAAAACCATTTCCAAGGGGAAGGATGAAAATACAGAATCTGAAGAC
>NW_012140524.1:7919833-7921686 GCF_000956105.1 Propithecus coquereli | reverse complement strand
TCAACAGGAGAATGGATACTCAAACTATATATTCATACAAAGGAATACTACTCAGCAATAAAAAAGGAATGAACTGATACACTCAACTATATTCGGAAACAGTATGCTAGGTGACAGAAGAGTATATACTCTATGATTTCTTTTACATGAAGTTGTATGACAAGCCAGACTAATTTCCTCTCTGGTGGAAAACAAATTTGAGCAGTGGCTCTCCCTGGAAAAAGGTGGCTAGGATTGACTGGGAAAAGGCATAAAGGAAATTCCTGGAAGGATGATAAAGTTCTCTATCTCAACAGGGGTTTGGATTGCACAGCTGTATGCATTTGTCAAAATTTAGTGAATGATATAATTAAGATTTGTACATTTTACTATATGTAAATTCTTATACCTCAAAAGGAAAATAAAAGGCCATAAACAAATACTGACCTCCTGATAATGAATATGCAAGCCGTTGTGTTTAGGGGAAAGACTATTGGTGGCTGCAATTTTCTTTGATAGAGAGAATAAAGAGATGGGTAGATATATGATAAAATAGGTATAGTAAAATAAAAATAAAATCCTGGTAGTGGACATATGGATGCTCACTGAAAAGTTCTTTAAAACATTAAGTTTGGAAGTATTCAAAAATATTAATAAAATGTTGGGGAAAGAGGCACAGAGATGTGAAGGACATGGGGAATCCCAGGTGGTGTTTGACGGCTGGAACATGACGTAGTTTGGGAAAAGATGAAGCAGGGAAGACAGTCAGAGGTCTGATTGTGACAGGCCTTTCGTGTCACACTTAGGAGTTTGTCATTTATCCTGTGCGGCAACCTTGCTCAATACTCTTTCTACTCTCATTGCGACTGTCCTGAGTCATGCCCTCATTAACCTTCAGCTGGGCTTTTGTAACGAGTTTATTTAGTCAAATTGGATGGAACTGAATCAGATATGAAAGATGCACTTATATTTCTATTTACATAAAAACTATTTACATAGTTTTTTCCACTTTAATGTCAGGCAACTTTGAGATTTTTACATATAAATAGAAATTGCTGTTCCAATGCATTTCCCATGGCAAGGAGCTTCAAAATTGTTATCTTTGTTTTTAGCCCTCAGGGCCATACTTTGAATTTTTCCCCAAATAAGCAAGGAGCAGATTTCATATGTAAGTTTTACAAATGGACAATGAGAAAGGAATTCACTTTCTGTTTCTCAGTATAAGATATTCAGGCAAATATGGAATATAAAATGCTGTAGTAAACACTACGGAGTTGCATAAATTATCTAATTATAAGCAATAACTCCTGCCTCCAAGACTTTGACAGTCAAAATGCCTACATTTTATGAAACACAAATACAATCTTTGAAATTTATGTTTTGTTAGCTGGGAAGACATGTATTCGTGAGATTCTGTGGGTTTCCCCCCACTCGCATTTTTCCATTCCCATTTCATAATGAGATAGCTATTTGCAAAGGTGTAATGGTAGATGATATCATAAGTTTGGGCACATTAAGTGTTTGCCATCTATGGAGATAAAGCAACAGGGGACCGAGCAAGCCTTGTGTTTCCCAACAACTCCCTCTAAACTGCAAACTCACCTCCGCAATAAGCTTTTAAGAAAATAATTCTTAAAACATAATAGTATTATTTTCCAGACCATTTCTCACTCCGAAGAAAATCTGGCTCATTCTTTTCTTTTTTTCTTTCTTTCTTTCTTTCTTACTTCTTACAGGATCTATTTTCATTTAGATGATTTTTAAAATATGGGTATCCCTCAAGAGATATCCGTACTTTAAACATATCTGTTCATGAGAATCTAGTCTATTTTTGCCAAATTTTATATTTGCAGAGTTTTGCCTGGTGCCTGGCA
>NW_012140524.1:7918322-7919783 GCF_000956105.1 Propithecus coquereli | reverse complement strand
CTGTGCCACACATTTCAACCAAGAAGATCTATTTACTATACTATTATTTTTTTAATAGGAAAAAAACCATGAAAGGATTCTTTTCATGGATCTCTCACTTTTCAGAAGAATAAGAAGCAGGGAGTGAAAAAGCACAGGGAATACTCCATGTTCTATCAGTTGTTTCCAAGTTCTTTCTTTGTAGGGGAACAATACATGAAAAATTTCAAGGAACTCCACATTTTAAAACAGAAGTTCAAATATATGTAGCGATATCAAGAAGCATTTATTGCCAGATTGCCATAATTAAAGGCAATATAAATTAAAGTTCTAGAGAATGCCAATGTGTTTAATTTGTATACAATACATTTTTGTGTATGCTGTCATTTATTATGTTTTAAATGAGTAGTTAAAAATAAAAAACAATGGGAGTATGTCAAAAAGAAACAGGTAAAATTAATTTGAATAATATATCTTATTTAATCCAATATATTAAAAATATTATACCCTCCATGTATAATCAATATAAAAATTATTGAGATACATTCAATTTTTTGTTTGTACTAAGTATTTGAAATCCAGCATTTGTTTTAAGCTTATAGTACATCTCAATTATAACTAGTCACATTTCAAGTATTCTAGTCTAGGGTTATAGATGAGTAGCCCTCAAAATATTATTTTTCCTTTCCGGCAGGACCTGAGGACTTACCAAATCGCTCTTGCCCATGTAAAGGGAGCCTCAAAGCCCAGTTTATGATTCCTCAGCCCCTTTCTATCCCCTGTCATATGCATGTTCCTTCCTTTTGGTTAACTTGATAATGCGGAAAGGGAATAATTCAACACATTTTCTATACCTTTCTCCATTTCTGAGTTCAAATCCCATCTTTAGTATTCACGACTACTGCAGAGACTTTTGGCTGTCCCTGATGTCTGTCCTCCCCTTCTGTAGTCATAGAAAACTTAGCTGGGCACAAAGCTACTTAGAAAAAGACCTACTACGCTTTTCAAACTAATTTGCAGCTAGATATGGCAACTGTTCTAATGACTAGTACGAAGTAGGCACTTTATATTGTTAGACATTTTTTGAAAACATGTTAAAATGACAAATCTACTGAACCCTGTATATTTCTAAATAAACTTGTTTGTTGCTCCTCCAGCTCAGCTTTCTGGCTTGTTTCTGAACTACTTGCAGATAATACAAATATCTTCATCACGTTTGCATTTCTCCCCAGAAAGTTGCCTGACTGATTGTGTAGTCGTGTTCATGAATGCCTGATGGCTCAGAACACCCCAGATAAATATTTAGAAAGGCATTATGAGAGCACTTGGCAGTGCTATTCTAGAATTTCTAAAACAACAAGATACCAAGACCATGAGGCCCTTCCTCACTGTGCCACACATTTCAACCAAGAAGATCTATTTACTATACTATTATTTTTTTAATAGGAAAAAAACCATGAAAGGATTCTTTTCATGGATCTC
>NW_012140524.1:7915253-7916792 GCF_000956105.1 Propithecus coquereli | reverse complement strand
AATAGAAAATTAATGAATAAAACAAACCCCTTGACTTCAATCCCTCTCTATCTACTATAGATTTCTCTGCACTTTCAGAACAAAATTTTAAAGTTATCAAAGTTACCTGCTTCCTTTCACACGTCTTAATCATTCATCTATCTACTAGGATCGGACTTTCATGAATACTACTCTACTGAAATGGCTTGTATTAAGGCCACCAGTTAGTAATTCCACCTTGCAAAATTCCTACAGGTCAAGTTTCCACTCATCATTTGATTCAATCTCTTACGTACCCTTTCTTTCTTGAAATATTTTCTTCTCTAGGCTTCCTTGATATCTCAGGCTCCTGGCTTTATCTTGTCACAATAGTTCCTCCTTTCCAATCTTCTTTATTCCTCAGTCCTCTTTTCTTCTTTATTGATCCATCCAGGCCCATGGTTTTGGATACCCACCATAGGCTTATGACTCCCAAGTACATCCAGTTCTGACCTTTCCCCTGAGTTCCAGATTCATATATCCAATTATCTACTCAACATCTCTCTTGGATATTTAACAGGCATCTTGAATTTAACATTTCCAAAAGGGAACTCCTGATTCCTGGCCTCTCCCCCTTCCCACTCCCTCTGCCCAAATGTGTTCCTCTTCCTCATCTCAGTAAATGGCCCCATCATACACCCAGGCCAGATAAAGTGGTAACCATCTTTGATCTTGTTCTTCTCATATCTCTTATTCAATCCATAGATAATACCATAGATAATACCTTTTTATGCCACCTCCAATACAGCCCATGGAGCCCACTGCTCACCCATGCCACTGAAGAACACTTGTCCAGTCTCCTTTCTCTCTCACCCAGTCCACCACAACAGTCTCCCAACCGGTCTCAGGGCTTCCTCTCTTGCCTCACCCACTCACCTATGTCTATTTGCCACACAGGACCCATAGTAGTCTTTATAAAACATACACTATCATCTTCTAACTTTAATAACTTTCTTTTACAATTAGAATACAGTCTAAACTTGAAAGCTAAAACCATAAAGCTCTCAAGGGAAAATATAAGAGAATATCTTTGTGATTTGGGATCAGGCAAAGGTTTCTTAGGATATGGAAAGCAGTAACCAGAGAAGAAAAATCAGATAAACTAGACTTCATGAAATTAAAACTCTCTGATTATCAAAAAACACTATTAAAAAATAAATATGAAATCCACAGAATGGAGAAAACATTTTTTTGTGTTTTTTTTTGAGAGCTGATAACACTGTCATTATGAGAAAACATTTAAAAAGCTTATATTTGACAAAGGATTGGTAACCATGATTATAAGGAACTTCTAGAACTCAATAATAAAACGGCAAAGATTTTAACAGACCCATCACAAAAGGAAGTATACAAATACACAATAAGCCCACAAAAAAGAGTGCAACATCATCAGTCACCAGGGAAATGCAAATTAAACCACAATGAGATGCCACTATATACCTATCAGAATGGCTAAAATTAAAAAGACTAACAACATCAAATATTGATGGGTTTATGGAGCAACTGAAACTCTCACACACT
>NW_012140524.1:7894985-7905388 GCF_000956105.1 Propithecus coquereli | reverse complement strand
CTTCTTTTTTCCTAAAAACTTCACTGTGCATTTCCTATAATCAAAATCAGGACATTTAACATAGCTATAGCACTATTATCTAATCCATAGTTCATATTCAAATTTTAAAGCCCCCTCCCTTGCATATACTATCCCCTGAGAAGAGGCTGTTCATATCAGAAGTTGTTCAGCACAGAAGTTCTTTTTCATTTTCCCCAGAAGGCAGAAAGATTGTTTGGAGAGGATCACCCCAGACTCCTGGCTCTCAGGCTGCCCTCCCCAAATAATCTCTGACTCTACTGGTGAAAAACAAGTTGAGCCTCCTCTTGCCTCGAATGATCATTCTCCTCACCCCTTTGAAGTGAAAGACTTATGGAAAGCAAGTTTCTCCACTAACCTACTCCTCTTTCATGTTAGTAGGTTCTTCCTTCTGCTTTTGAATAGATTCCCAAAAGCTTCTCTCAGCTTAGTCCTTGGCTCCAATTGGTCCTTTCGGTTGTTTCTACTGTCTAGAGTAGGCATTTTCTTCCCTCCTTTGATGGAAGACCTGATGAGGACAAACTAATCCACTATCTCATTCCTCAATTAGTGTATAACCAAAAGCCCCCAAGATAAGAAGATGTGGGAATGAGCTGGGATATTGATTGTTAAGATCTCAGCCTCTCTCTTCTAGTTAACATTCCTTTGAACTTCTTAGCTCTATACTGCTATACCTTCATCATCTATCATTGTCTAACAAATTATTCCAAAATTTAGCAGCTTCAAACAACAAACATTTATTACCCCACAGTTTCTGGGGGTCAGGAATCTGAATCGATCTAGCTGGATGGTCTGGCTCAGGGTCTTGCAGGAGGTTGCAGTCACAATATCAGCTGGTCTGCAGTCTCTGAAGACTTGACTGGGGCTAAACACCACTCTGGTGGCAAAGCTTTGTGACATCATCTGCAACACTCTCACCCATCCCTTCTCTTTATAGTCTGTAATTAGGGCTGATGAATCTGGAACTGTCAAGCAAGGTTCTACTGAAAGACTAAACAATGACAAAGAAAGTTAACAAACAGAGTGTAAAAAATTTAGAAAATCTACCTAACAAGGTAGTTTAGAGATTTTCCTCTTGTACTCCACTCTGAAGGGCTGCTCCACCCTTCCTAGCTACCTCCCTGCATCCACCTGGAAAAGGCTATCGTTAACCCCTGCCTACTGGCCCACCTTACCAGATACCTAGATCCTTTATAGTCTACCAAGAATGGAGACAGGGCTTTTTTTCCTTATCTACATAGATGTCACTACAGTTTTTCTGCTTTTGAAATTGCCTCTTCTCATGAATATACCAGGAAAGATAGTTCCTGCCCTTCAGGGGAAACACTGCTTCCAAACCCAAAGCACGGAGGCTCTGCCCTTGTCAATCTTAACCTGCTAACCATTACTCAACAAACATAGTAACCCAATATCCACTTAAGGGATGCAGAAACTGGAAGTTTTTTTCCTAAACTACTGCCATGTTCAATTATTTTAATTTTTTTAATTTCAGAATATTATGGGGGTACAAACATTTTGGTTACATGTATTGCTTTTGTATAGTTTGAGTCAATGTTATAAGTGTGCCCATCACCCAGATAGTGTGTATTGTACTCATTAGGTGGTGTGCATTTACTCAACCCCTACTCTCCCCTCCCACCTGATTGATTTCCGTTGAGTTTTACTTTCATATGTGCATGTGTTGATCGATTAGTTCCAGTTTAATAATGAGTAAATGTGGTATTTGTTTTTCCATTCTTGTAATAATTCACTTAGAAGAATGGTCTCTAGTTCCATCCATGTTGTTACAAAAGGTATTTGTTCCCCATTTTTTATGGTTGGGTAGTACTCCATCATATACATATACCACATTTTATTAATCCACTCATGTATTGATGGACACTTGGGTTGATTCCACATCTTTGCAATTGTGAATTGTGCTGCAATAAATATTCTAGTGCAAGTGTCTTTATTATAAAATGACTTTTTTTCCTTTGGGTAAATGCCCAATATTTTAATTTTTGATGTGATTTCAGGTCAATCCAATCCATACTGAGAGGATAATTCCTAGAGTTAATCAGAAAATGGCTACAACAAATACTTTGACAGGTTTTGTTTAGTGTCTCTTACTAGGATTGGCATTAAATTTAATATGACATCCTTTCAAAAGTGAAGTGTAGATTCCAAGTTAACTTCCAGTCACATGCTTTAACTCTGGCTTTATTTCCCTGGTTTGCACTAAGTATAGAAATGGCATCTAGAACTTTCAGTAGGGGTTGAAGGTAACAGAGGACAGGCTCTAATCATGGAGGCCCCCTTTGCTGTGAAAAGGACCTCTCAGAATGTATCTTTCTTTGGCACAATACCTGCCTTTTGTGTCTGTAGTTCACATACTTTAACTGTGTCTGTCTTCTCTGCACCTGAGATGGCAAAAGGCTTTCCTGTCAAGGGCCTGAAGTCCTACACTGTGAGGAATGATTAAGTTGCATTCATCATGAGTAGCAAAGAGTCTATGCCTGATTAGAAATTTCTGCAGTTGGTTCTGGATGGCCTTATGTAGCCCAAGTGTCATGAATAAGCTGTGCCCACCCTAAAAACATTGTCTAGTTGGTGGGTTCTGGTACCACCCTAGGTTCTTTGACCATCAGCCCATGTAAGCCAAAGGTGCAAGATGCCCAATCCCAAGGATCTTTACAAGAAAGAGTTTATTTATTCCCTAGCCCAGGCCTTGGATGGGAAACCTGAGTAGTTCTTTTGTTTGACAAGGTCAACCAAAAGGAACAGGAAAAACTAAAATTTTCTTATTTACACCGCTTTCGGTAAATTTGCATTTTAAATGGAAAAGTTTTAAATCACATGGCGAAACTGGAAAATGTAAAAGAATTCATGAAGTTGCTACAAATATCCAAACACATACACTGACATGAAGTGAATTGCTTGAAAAGAAGCTCAAGAGGACAATAGCTTCTCTTAATGCAGGGGGAGAAAAACCTTCCTGAGATGACTTTATAAAACACCACACCAAATATTTTAGGCATTCATGAGAACTAGTCTGGAAGCCTGTGTAAAGAAAAGACATATTCTTTTCCAGCACCCACATAGCTGTAACTGCCCTCCCAACAGTCTCCAGAGTTCACATAATTGGCCCCAAGACTTTCAAATGCTTTAGCCAAGTCCCTGGAGTGAAATATTTGCCATTTAAATGTTCGTTGCTTCCTTCAGTGCTGTCTGTTTTCAAATGTCCACTTGTTTCTTTGTCTAATAATCTTACTGCTCTGTATGATCGCCATTTTTTTTCTCTTTTAGGAGAAACATATAGTTTCATGGCAAAGAAGTGTTTCCAGGATTTAGGACATATTATATCACTCAATTTGGGTCTAATTTGTTACTAAATTAAAAATCTTGGCTGGCCGCGGTGGCTCACGCCTGTAATCCTAGCACTTTGGGAGGCTGAGGCAGGAGGACTGCTTGAGCTCAGAAGTTTGAAACCAGCCTAAGTAAGATTGAGAACCCATCTCTACCAAAAAAAAAGGGAAAAAAAACCCAACCGGGTGTTGTGCTGTGTGCCTGTAGTCCCAGCTACCCAGGAGGCTGAGGTAGAAGGATCGCTTAGAGCCCAGGAGCTGGAGGTTGCAGTGAACTACAATGACGCCACTGCACTCTACCAGGGCAGCAGGGTAAGACTCTGTCTCAACAAAAACAAACAAGAAATAAAAAAATCTTTGTGATGATTTTTCTGATATGAAGAATAGGAAGGAAATCATCTTTCCATACACTTGAAGATGAGAAGGAGTTACTGGTAATTAATGGTACATCAAGTCTCCCTTCAGGTAACCAGCTAACATTTAAAGTATTATAAATAATTCAATCAGACAATGTTTGAATCCCATAAATATTTGTTAAATACCTACCTTGTACATTTCGCAGGCAGTGGAGGCTATTAAGATTAATAAGGCAGAGTCCCTGCCGTGAAGAACTTACAGCTTCCCAAGGAAGGTAGGCATGCATACAAGTATAATTTCCTATTCTCCTGTGATAATTGAGTAGTATTGGATTATTGCTAAATTGACATGCTCCCATCCCAAAAGAGACATGGTTTTAGACCTTTCTATATAAGGTAAAGAATTTTGGTTTTAATCTCTTCTATAAAGCTACAATAGAAGTGGAAAAGGATTTGGAGATTTATATTTGGTTAACCAACAATCACGCTTTATATATGCACATGATTTCATTACTTCATGGTGCATGAAAAATCTGTCGGGTTTTTATGGTCCCATTTTACGCATAAAGAAATATAATTGCATAGAGATTATATTTCATTCCTTCAAAGCCACATAGTAAGAGTTAGAACTAGGACTCAGCCTCAAATATTTATACTCCAAGTTCAGTTACAACATATATCCACGTTATTTATTTCTATATTAATGTAAGCATCTTCGATGTACAGAAAGCCCCACAATGCAGGGGTATGTAATTCAGTAACTCCATTTCCTAAATTTTTTAATGTCTTTTCTTGAGAAACAGAAATGACTTTGTGAAGTAATTACACAAAGGTACCCAGTCATTCTTGAGCTCCACTGAAGAAAAGAAAAGAAAGAAAGGTCAGAGAAAAAATTATATTAGAAATAAGACTGGAACTATTAAACACTACAACAGGTTTCTGGTGGTAGTTGTGCAATCTCTAAAAGTATCTAAAAACAAGACAAATTCTCATCTGCTCAGGGCACTTTTTAAACATAGTTCTGCCTGAAGGTCAGAGAGTAGATCCAGTAATTTTAAAACCCCTATAATTATATGATTTAGGGGAAACAGCAGTGAAAACCTCTTTTTTATCCCGAGTAGAAGAAAACACTGAATGTCTAGGTTGACGGTCAATAGTGTACAGAATGAACTTTACTTTGTGTAAGCTTTTAAAACAGAGACATTTATCTCAAATTTTTTGTCTGTTTGTTAAATTCTAGAGTTGGAGACTTGTGAAAATAACTCAGACTCTTCTATACTGTAAAAGACAATTTTCCCCCTGAGGAAAACAACTCAAAAACTTCAGAGACAAAAAAGAGAAGGTACTCAGATCTGAAATTTTCACAAGGGTTTCTTATCATCAAACATGCATTCATCCAGCATGTATAGCAAACCTACTATTAATATATTTAGAGACTGTGCAAATACCAGAGGGAATACAGACAAGGAGAAGGCACGACACTTGTAATTGAGCCAAGCGCAGCAATTTTATTAGGATAAGTTTGAGTCACCAAATGGCAAAGAATCTGTGTGATGAATTTGCAGTTCTAATTAAAACTCCCCAGAGTCAATTCCTTAAGTCTCAACCCTAATTCATTTCCAGACAGTCCTGTGGCTTTAAGGTGATTTATACAGCTTTTGCAAAGACCATGGAGAAAACGCTTGGCAATCACGTGTTTTGAACAAATACAATTTATAGATCAAATTGGAGAAAAAGTACCAAAGCAACTCTGAAGGAAGAAACCATGAAATGCCCCAATGCCTACACTGTTCCTAACATGTATACGCACTCGATATGTGTTGGTTAGACAAAGGTGCTGTGTTGAATACTATAGCGGACACAAAGGTTAGGAACACATGATACCTCCTCTGTGGAAGCTCAGACTTCATGGCATGGGGGTCAGGGACACACAGATGACCGTTAACCAGACAGACTTGCCCACGTCAGGTCCCCCAGCTCTCCCAGCTTGACCACAACGGAGGTCACAGATACCGTGTTAAAAGCAGTCATAGGCCCCTGAACTTTGCTCAAATAATTCCCATCTGCTCATCTTGTAATTGTCAACATTGAGCCACCCCACACATCAATGTAATATCTCATTCCTGACTCGTTTGGGCCTGGCTGCTGGTGTGTGGCTTCGCTTGGACTGATAACCTTAGTTAGAACTGCTTACCTCGGTGCTGCCCCGGCAAGCTTTTAGGACACAGCACGGTGATGAGTGAAGACGACACTAAACTATCCGGACTCTGTATATGAAGCCTGGCTCTGCTATTTACTATGACCTTGGGCACCTGACATAACTGTGCCTCGGTTTCCTAACTTTTTGAATTAGGACCATAATATTAATAGTACCGAACTCATAGGATTGTTATGAAGATTAACTGAGTTATAATAATGTTTCCAAAGCACTTAGAAACAGTCCTGACATATAGTGTCCGTGTTAAATAAGGAACATGGTTTCCTCTGTGGTTTCCTCTCAGCATCATTTCAATAAATGCAGGCAGTAGGCTCCATAGCCACTCAGACTAACACCACTAGTCGGCAAAGAATATAAGTGAACAAAGGTAAGGAGGCAGGAAAGTAAAGAATGTCTAATGAAGAGTCCAGCCTAGCTAAAGCACTAAGCTCAGGGGACTGTGCATATAGTAGTGATTTTAAAAGATTGAAAAGGACCAGGTTGTAGAGGAACTTGAATACCCATTTGGGGAGGTTGCCATCCATTCTTTATGCCATGTGCCATCACAGGATAATAGCAGTGCTCTAGAAAGAATTCTGGTAGAAGTAAGGAGGATGGACAAGAGGCTGGCAGACAGTGTAGGCAAGAAAATATTTTCGGAAAAGTTGCAATCATCAATGAGACACAAAACTAAGGTGATGACAATATCAGTAACATCAAGAGAGAAAATGCTAAGATGAAAGAGACTGTTTGGCAGCAAAACTAAAAACGTAAAATGTAGAAAAGTATTGGCATGTCTATGATATGTCAAGCACATCCAAGGTGCTTTGTAAACATTATCTCATTTAACTGGTACAACATCTGGGCTGGGTAAATATGGGTACCTGATTCATTCAGATGAAGAAATTCAGAGAGATTAAGCAATGAACCTGAAGTCACAGTTCCATTGAAATTTAACATTTTAAATTGTTTTAGGGATATGGCAGTGTTTAGCAGGCAACTGGAAATTCAGGTGCCAAATTAGAAGGGAAGTCAGAATTGGAAACATATTTTGGAGTCATTTGCAGAAAGTTGAAAAATTTGGATAAGCTCTCCAAAGGAGAGCACAATGAGAAAGATAAAAAGAGTGTCAAGAAAGGCCCTTAGTAGTACCTCATTTAATGGCTAACCGAGAAAGAAACGTCTGGAAGGGTCATAAGGTCAAAGGTCAGAGAGGAGAGTCTAAGACTTCAAAAAAGAGAATTTCAGCACAGAATAGGTGTCAGTCAACAGTGTCAAATGCTGCTGAGATCTGAGAGGGTAAGAGCAGAGCAAAGGCCATGGATTTGTGTTCAGGAAGGCCTCTGGGGCCCTTTAGGAGAATCATTTCGGTAGAGTAAAGACCTGGATTTAAAAGTGACAGTTTGGTAATGAAGCCAGAAAGACAGATGGGGCTTTGGAATGGTGACAGGGAAAATAGAACGTGTTTCTAAGTCAAGGAGAAGTCAAGCCAGCAAGAGTGGTGGAAACTTCATGGGAGGACGAGTGATGGAGGACAAGGCCATAGAGAAGAGTGGAAAGGATGAGGTCAGGGCCTCGGTGAGGAGTATTCCCTGGAGAGGAAGTAAGTCTCTTTCTCTTTCGAGATCCGAGGAAATTCGTGCTGGAGGTGGTGAAGGAAACCCACGTTGCCTGATCTGTTTCCTCAATACAGTAGATGCCAGTAATGACCTGCTGACTTTGAAGGGCTCCAGCGGGGCATCAGAGGGCAGGACAGGAGCGTAGACAATCCAGCCCTCTTCCTTTACCCTTTACTGCTATATTGTTAAATGACTCATCGCAGACATTGTGTTTCCTTTGTCTTCCCTTTATTGGCTTGTCGGTTGTTTTTACTGGCATCATATGTGATACACGGTACGCTTCCAGCTCTTTAAAGTGGCCTCATTTTCTCCTGGCACTTGAGAAATACATTTACTATTTCTTGAAAAAAGTGAAAATACCAAAAGAGGATACAATTGTTGCAAAGTAGTAAATAAATTAAATAAATAATATAGAATGACAATTCAGCATAAAAATACTAAAAGAACAAACCACAAAGGAGATTTTTTGTATGTGAATTCCTGAAAATTCCGGTGAAATCACTCCACTAAGCTTTGTCTTAGGTGGCCGTCACATTTTCTAAGCATTACACTAGAAAAATGAGAGGCATTATTTTTCCTTTTAAGAATTGTTCCTCACTCTTCCTTTGCCCTGTCTCAAGATAAGAAGGAACATCTTTGCATACTATAAGTATACCGTAAGTAACACTAAATCACTGTTGACGATAATAATAGCAGAAACAGTCCCAGTTCTCCCAGACTGGAGGTCAGGAGCTGAACTTGAAAGGGAAGATACTGAAATTTATGGAGAATGGGATGAATTCCAGCCCACCCCCTGCAAAGTACTCTTCTCCTCTTCTATTTTTCTAGAGATATGATTAGTGTCGTGGGCTTTCTCGGGGATTTTCCTGGTCATAGAGAAATGGTTGGTATGTAGCTGCTCTGGTTCGGTTCTCACAGCTCTCTGAGGAACAGACAAGAGCTAAATCCAGCAGCCGACTTTGCTGAAAGCCAGGAGCAAAAGTGAGAGGGGGATGGTGAGATGAAACCTTCATGTGTGGCGCATTTTTGATGTGGCTGAAAGAACCGATTAAAATAACACTTTTCTCTGTGACAACGCTTTTCATCTAAGGAACTCAGACATTTTTGGCCTGAAGTTAATTCCATTATGTGGAGGGGCGTCGTAACAAGCACACGATTAAAGGAAACGACAGAAGAGGCACTCCGGCCTTCAGTTTGCTTAGTAAAAGGAGAGGCTTAATCACATCTTACATTTTACCTTTTTTTTTTTTTTCACGCACAATTTCTTGTCTAATGTTTAACATTTTATCTTTTTAAAACTTTTTCCCCTAAGGAAGGGCCACGCATTTTTTTTTGCTTACTGTTTACTAGATGATAGTCAACTGTAGGTTTTACATAGCGTAACTGTATGTTAGACAGTTCCATAAATTAACGTGTTTAATATTATCATCGACTCCGAAAGGTAGTTTTTACTGCCTCAATTTTATAAAATGAAGATACTAACTGTCTAGAAAATAAGCCAATTCCCCAAGATCATTCAGCTAAAAACCAGTGGAACTGAAATTTGAATATAGATCATGTGGATGCAAAGCCCATGCTCTTTCCACCAAAATAAACTACTTATCCATGGACCCTTCTACCCCACACCCACACATATACTGCTGATCTCCACCCAGAGACAGTCTTATCCTTTCTCTTGATTAAAAAAAAAATCTAGCTTTTAGGTAAATTTTGACTTCAAAAGTACCAATGAACCAAGTGCAGTGGCGCCTGCCTATAATCCCAGCTACTCGGGAGGGAGGCTGAGACGGGAGGATCACTGGAGCCCAAGAGTTGGAGACCAGCCTGGGCAACATATTATAGAAGAGAGCTCCATAATTTGATTTCCAAAAGGTAAGTACCAATGTTACAAATGTTCACTCTGTGTTAAATTTTTAGGATTTTAGGACAATCTAAAGCATTTTTTAAAATGTAATAATGATCTTTGAGTGAAATTGGAAAATACACATATGTATATAATTTAGGATACATTGAAGTCTGGCTTCAGCCTCAGTATTTAGACAAAATTTACTATTTGGTTTCCGCTTCAGACATAACCTTGGCTTTTGAAAGGCAGAATATAATGTAACTCCATAATGTAATATTAGTCACACAATATTCACTTTTAAAAATAAACAATTATAATAGTTACATAGATTTATATACTTATATAAAATATGAATATATATATTTATATTTTAAAGCTTATAAGCATTCTAGGTAGTCTTTCAAGTAAAAATTCACTTGTGTACTTTGTTCACATTTTGTCAGTTGAAGTATAAATGCATTTTTACTATTCTGAGAGTAAAATACTACAATTATTAATAATGATTGTAAGCTTGTTAATTTTATGTGCCAAAAATGTCCTTCAAGTTTTAAGAACTTTAAATATTAATAGTTAAGTAGGGGAAATAGATTGACAGTTACTTTGAAAACATGTTCATAATCTGAATTTCTTGGGACTTTTGAAATTCAGAAATATTCAGATTTTAGGAAGATAATAGATTGTATGTACTATATTTATCAACACTTTCAGGAGTGGGCAGGTTAGGAAATAAAATAATAAAGCACATTATTATGTATAATAGTAAAATGTGTGAATATGTCCACTAAGCCTCATATCGGATCAGACAGATTTTGTGGCCAAATGAGTTATGAAAACACTTTCATTTCTCAGAGCTTTTGGATTTTTAAATTGCAGATAAAGAATTGTGGACATATTTTAAGGGAGGCATTCACTACATAACCTTAGGAAGAATAGAAAATTTGGCTTCATAATTTATTGCTTTCTCTCTCTGATCCTCTTGCCAAATCAGTAACCAGTTACTATTAATAAAATCTGGCAATATCT